>NC_058132.1:351133665-351187874 GCF_016433145.1 Gracilinanus agilis
GTTTTCGGCCATAATCTTCTGGTATTCCTTTTCAATCTGGTCATTTCTTGTGTTCAATTTGCTTATCAGTTCATTTGGTTTCTGAGCCTCACTTTCCAGTTGCAAGATTCTACCTTTTAAACTGTTATTTTCTTGCCAGATCTCTTCCATTTTCCTCAAAATCTCAGTTTTGAACTCTTCCATAGCTTGTGAGGAGTTTTCCTTATTTGGGGAGGGTCTGGATGCTTGTTTGTTCTCCTCCTCTGTTTGCTCGGTTGTCTGGATTTTCTCTGTGTAAAAGCTGTCGAGTGTTAAAGACTTCTTTTTCTTGTTATTATTCTTTCTCCTCTGAACTTCCTGTGACTGAGTAGCCATCATTAGCCCAGCAGCTTCTCAGATTTATCCTCGCGCTCAGTGTCTGTCAGCGATCTATTGGCTCCTGAGGTCTGAGTTCTGGTTTTTTCCAAGGTCAAGCCCCTTGGTGGGCCCCCTTGCTTGATCCTCTGCAGGAGGTTCCTTTACAAGTCTCAGGGCGCTGCTTCCACAGTCGTATACCCGTCCACACTGGTTCCCCACTTAGGCTTTAGTTCCTGGCTGTGTCTGCCTCCACCCACGCCTCCGCAGTGCCTGCGCTCTGCTCAGCCTGAGCTCTGCGCCCAGCGTCCTGCTCCCGCGCTCAGATTTCGCGTGCCTTTTTTGGCTTAGTGGGGTCCTAAGTCTTGCTGCTCTCAGGAACAGGTCCCGTTGCTGCCAATGACTCGATGGGTGCCCCAAACTTGCTCTATTTCTTTTTAGCTGGCTTCGGAGCTACAGGTGTTGTGTGTGGAGGGGGTGGGGGTGGGGCGGTTGCTCAGCCCGCGATTAAGTGAGAGCCCTTTATAGCCTGGAAATGCCTCAATTCCACGTACCTTCCACGCTGTGCCCTGTTGTGGGGTTCCTCCGTTCGTCTGGACTTGTTTTTATGTCCCCTTGAGGAGTTTTGTGTGTTTCGGTCAGGAGAGGTTAAAAGCTGCTTCTTACTCTGCCGCCATCTTAACCCGGAACCCTTGGTCTCCTTTTTTAACATATTAAACCAGACATCCTTAGAACATTCCCAACTTAAGTCAGGCAGAGGTGAAGGATTTATAAAAAGGTTTTTAAACCTGTAGTTAGTAAACCTGGAGAAGTCACTGGTGACAGTTTCTTTGTGTGGGGTTTCAATAATAATGCAAGGAGTGATACCCCCAGATAACACAGGTGGCCAACAATTCCTAATTTCATATTGCTGTCTCTTGGCTCCAGTCTCCTCTTTTCTTTTCTTTACATCCTGAGTCGTTTTCCTTTTTTTGGCTTGAAGGAATTGGGTTTCCTGGGGAGAATCTGTTTGACTAGTCTGGGGCTGCTGTTTAGCTTGCAAACGGCTACTTCGTCTTGACATTTTTTTCTTTGGATTCTTCAAAAGTTCTGCTCCACCATCAGCCCCGATGCAGATCTGCTCCAGGTGTTTTTTTTAATATTATACCTATCTCTATGTAGATTCAGGCTAGAATTATGTGAACTTCATTGTCCTCTTCTTCATTGATAGAGACAGAAGGAAGTTACAGTGATATAAACTGTTGTTGGAAGTCATAGTCAAGGTCAATGGGCTTTGTTGAGGAATGATGATGAGTACCCCTCTGTGCAATGTGTGAAATGAATAATTCTAAAAAGCAAGAGAGAAGAGGAACATAAATAATGTTACATAGAGTTAATGTTAGCCATGTCCAATGTCTAATCAAACAGTAAGGATATATGTCTGTATTAAGGAAAGAGGCTGCATAAGAAAGCACCATAGTTCTTCAAAGGCTGTGAATTTTGCATCACTTTCACTGTTTTCCCAAACAACTGGTTACCAGACAAGAATCACAACAAACAGAAGAGGAAAATTTATTGTGGTAATTTGTTGATCAAATTCCTTCCCCTATATATAATTTTTCAGGGGGAAGATATTGAAGAATTGTTACTGTGAATTGGAAACACACAAGATTCCCTCAGGGTTGTGAAAATGAGAAATTTTTATCCTTCACAAGACTCTGGGAATCTCTTTTCATATCTATCTGTGTGAGTTGTATGTATCTCATGGGTTCCTATGCCACTGGACCCAGACCTAGATCTATTACAAAGGTTATTTTTAACATTTGATTAAATTTTTTGATGGATAAAAATCAATTTACTCTCCCACTCTCTCCCCAACACTGAAAAAATTAATAAATAATGATAATTAATAATAATAAAGTAATAAAAATCTTTATAACATGCATATTTGAGCCAAACAAATTCCTACACTGGCTATGTCCAAAAAATATTTGTCTTTTTATGCCCTCTCAGTTCTATCACTTTTTTAATAGGATATATGTAACATGCTTTATCAATGGTTCTCTAGAATCATGACTAGTCATTATGTTGATTCTAGTTCTTATTGCCTTCAGAGTAATTTGCTTTTATAATGATGTTATTGTATTAACTCTTCTCGTTCTGATCATTCCACTCTGTATCAGTTCCTACAAGTCTTCCCAGGTTTCTTTGAAATGATAACTTTCATCATTTCCTAGAACACAATCATATTCCCCTACATTCATTTACCATTATTTGTTCAGCCAGTCCTCAATTGATGGCTATCCCCCAGTTCGTTATTACTACTAAAAGAAATACTTTAAGTAGTTTTGCACATATAGGTCCTTTTCCTTTTTCTTTGATATATTTAACCTAATAGTGGTATCCCTGGGTAAAAGGGTACATATGTTTTAGTAAATTTTTTGATAGTTTCAAACTAGCAAAAATTAATATTGGTTCTATAGAATTCCTTAGGAAGCAGTGAATTGATTTCAGGAGACTGGGAACTTAAAGCAGGGAATAATGTTCTGATGTTTAACTGAAATATATCATTTCCTTAAATTACTTAAAACATTCTGAGAAGGGGTCCATAGCCTTTCCCAGACAGCCAAAGAGGTCTAAGACACAAGGAAGTTAAGAACCCCAATCCTGTATATCTATCTTGGGACAAGTTTCTCTGATTGAGAAGCTTGGACAGAGAGCCAATCTGTTGGACTGTGCTTGTCCTCTAGGGAAAGGAAAATCTGTAGACCATCCAGAAGTAGCTAAATCACAACAGGAATAAGGCATCAACAAAACCTAGCCAGAGATTTGCCTCATAAAATGTTTGCTTCATAGTATATGTTCCATAGGCTTACTTCTTGTTTCTGCTTTGAAGAAACCAGACATGGGGATGTGAGTAGTTCCTTATCTAGAAGTTTTCTTGGATTTTTCTGAAAATTAATAACATCTTTGTAAATCATTTTGACCTTGTTAGAATGGTTTAGAGCTCAGCTTATGTGGTCTATGGCTTGGCTAGTTCTTGTCATTTACTTCATGAATTAATGTGCTCAGAGAAAGGAATTGTAGAGAGGGAAATGTTGTTTGTTTGTTACAATGGAAGAGTAAACTCCATTACTGTACCCTAATCTAGTTGTACAGAAAAAAAGGGTGTGAAATATCTTGCTGGTATATGATATAAAATAAAGGATACTGTTCTAAGGTCTGGTTTGTTCATTCCATTTTCCCATCTGCTTGGGGATGATGAGTACGTGGTGATAACCTTTGATTTACAGGGATAAAAAAGGAGATTTCTAGAAAAAGACATGATTTAGTGATTTTTATGTTGGAAATATGGCCAACAAACCTGGGAAGTTAGAACCCATTCTGCAGGGATTAACAGTTACTGGCAGTGATGATGGTATATGAGATGACATGTTCCCTCTACATCAATGTCTACAGGAAAAAAAATAATAATGACTCATTGTAAGAGGAAGGTAAAATTAATCAGTGGCAAAATTGTTGGCAATCAGGATCAGGATTGAGTAAGAGTTGATTAAAAGCTATATATTTGTCCTAATTTTTCTCCAAGGTCCAACTTTTGTATATGGCCATTGCCCCAAATATGGTCTTTTATATTTGAAGCTGCCAAACTTCCCAGGTTTCACCATTGGGCTTCTCTTACTGACCACTGGTAAGCAGGTATTCCAACTACAAGACTTGGTTCTGTGTTGGACCTAGGACATATGAGGGAAACTCTCTTTCAAAAGTCCATTGAACAAAGTACAATTGGTATATATGCTAGGAAGACAAATGAGTTCATATACCAGAGAGCTTAGCTTTCCTCCTGTGCACCTCTCTCTGCTGCTCTTCTTAGAAAAATTTAGCTAAATCTAGGTGAACTCCAAATTACATAATCTCTACTGGTGTAGTAAACAAGTCAAATGGACATCATCATATGAAACTAAGTACATTGTTTTGCCAGTCAATAAACATTAAGTGCCTACTATGTATTGGATATTGTGCTAAGCATCAGCCCTTGGATTTGTGGAAATGGGTATAATATTAGAGAATTAGAGATTATTAGAACTGGGGTGAGGGATGGATAGAGGAAAAGAATTGGATATTATCCTAATTTTAAAGATGGGAAAACTGAGGCTAAGTAGTGATGTGACTTACCTAAGGACAGATATCTGGTCAGCGTTAGAGCCAGGATTAGATTCTAAGTCCCTTGAATTCTATCCTGGTATCTTTTAACCACATTGATTATAGTGGCTCTGGAAACTTTGGAGCTGAGGAGGAAGGACTAATGGATCTCGCATTGATAAAATAAGTCACTTTGCACCCTGCATGTATTCTAAGTTTCCTTGACCAGAAGTGTAACATGGAGATGGCAGGGTGGAATTCCTGCAAGATACAGGGTCAAGCCTCAACCCAGAATTCCAGCCCACCCCCCCAACCCCCCACCCCCCGAGAACTCTGGGTGAGGGGCAGTTGAGGGCAATGAGGGGAGTTGGTTCCTGGGGGTTGAGGTGAGCAAATTACTCTGCTTTCTGATCCCAGTTATTGATTGCTTTGAAGGCCTTGTGGCAAAAGCCATTTTGGTTCTTCACTGCAGTTTGCCTGTTTAGCTGAATTAGACCTTTCCTGCAGTAGCAATATTGTTACCATTTAGTTATTTTAGATATTAGAAGTCATAATTATAGGCTTTGAGGGCAAGCTAGTTATAAAGTCTGCCACTCCCTCCTGGGGGGGAGGGGATATTTCTACCTAACAGTTCAGGGCTTCCCAGATCTTTTCCTAATCCTAGAAAACCCTCCCTGCCTTCCCTTCCTCATTTATCAGTAAACCTACATCTTTTGGGAGCAGTGCCTGTTTATTATTTTGGGAATACTCACATCCATCTTCAGCTAAGTTTCCTACAT
This sequence comes from Gracilinanus agilis, assembly GCF_016433145.1. Lineage (NCBI taxonomy): Eukaryota > Metazoa > Chordata > Mammalia > Didelphimorphia > Didelphidae > Gracilinanus > Gracilinanus agilis. The sequence goes on from NC_058132.1 coordinate 351,138,900, forward strand.
CTGCCCGGCCCATACAAGTCAGATTTGTCTGTCCCTGATAACTACAAGACATCAAGTTTCTCCTACTATGCCTTAGTCAAACCAGTGGGGGGAAAATAAGTTGAGGAAAGACATCATTAGAGGATTGCCTTGCTTAGCCTTTCCAGAAGACATCAGTCCAACCACCATTTCCAACTGATTTCTAACTGCTTGTTGGGAGGGGGGAGAAGGGAGCACTGAGCTAGACTGTGCCCCTCCCTTTTCACTCAAGCCTGTCAGTGGGGGAGGAGTGAATCTAGCAAGTTACTGAACACTGGCATATCTTCAGCTTCCCAAATATCTTTGTTAAAATCAATATAACAGAGGGTATGTAGCTTCCTCGAACTAGTGTTGCCAGACTGCAGAGGTAGCCCTCTCATTCAACAGGTACCCCCCCCCCCCACACACACACACACACACCCAATAGGGTATAGTTACTTTCAGTTGTAAGTTTTGGAGAAAACTATGCACTTAATAGAAAATGCTAAGATCCTGACTAGCCTAAAGGGAATGAATCTGATTGTGCATCCTACTATAATCCAGAATTAGGATAGCCAAAGGATGCTAGGGGAATGAAACTTTCAAGAAGCCAAAGTCCACATACTATCCTATTTAGCTCCACATGGATTTGAATATTAGTGTTATTTTCATAATAAGGTTCTTGGGGCTGGTCTCTCTTTAACTTAATTTGCATGAGCTTCTTCTGGGAAGTCTTGTTTGAGCAGAAGGGCTATCACTAAGTAGTGGTAGAAAGTTTGTTGGGCATTAGATTACCACTGTAACACATTGTTGTATAGTAAACTGGCCATGGTGGTAATTAAGGAAAAATGTGGTGAAATAAAGGAATTTCAATAGGTCCCAAATCCCTATGATGTGATAAAAATTCCAAATTATCTAAGGCATTGATGATGAACCTTTTGGAGATGGAGGGCTTGGCCATGCCCCACTCTACCCCCTAGACAGACTCCTGTGCCTGCCCCACCCCCAGACAGGATTCCATGTCCCTCCCCCACACTGTGTGCTGGGCACACCCCACCTGGGGAAGCAGGAGAAAAGTGCTCCCATTGGGCTGCTGAATGGAGCAGAGGGTGAAATAAGGAATGTCTTCAAAAGTGTAGAGAGGGGGAGGAGAGTGACCCAAGTGCTCTGCTCCCCTCCAGCTCTTCTGCCTATGAGCTGTCCATCTTACCCTCTGTGTGCTCCCATTAGCTGCTAGGCAGAGGGGTGGGGGATTGGGAAAAATGTAATCAAACACAGTGGAGATGTAGAGGGAAATGGCTCCACCCAAGTTCCTCTGCCTTTCTAGTAATGAACTTGGGGGTGGGGTGGGAGTGCATACCCAAAGAGAGCACTCTTGTGTGCCATCTTTGGCACCTGTGCCATAGGTTTGCCATCACTGATTTAGGGTCAGAAGACTTGGCTTTGAGTCCTGACTCTACCATTTATTATCTATCCAACATTAAACAAGGCATGTGAATTCTTTGGACCTCACTTTATCTATTCTTCCCAGTGCTAAGCACAGTGCCTGTCTCATAGTAACCATTTAATAAATGCTTTATCTAATCTAATCTAAAATCCAACCAGAAAGTGACTCCCTTCTTTCTGTTCATGTCTTCAGACTACCCACTGTTCCTATGGCAGCACATTCTTGTACACCTGAGAGTAAACAAGTTCTATAGTTTTACCTTATGAGAACACTAATCATGATTAAGTCAAATAGCCAGATACTGTTTCTTTGGTACCTTGTGATTATAACTTGTAGAGCTACAGGTCATCCTCTCTTACTCTCATTTTCCATCCTCTTGGGGAAAAGGACAAATCTTATCAGCCTGTACCAAGATCCACTCTAAAACTCCTCTTCTATTTTTTAAGTCACAGATCCCAGGGTTTGTTTTTGAGGAAACACATCCTACTTAGGCTACCTTCATCTTGTTCCTATCCTACTTATTCTCTTTTAATCAATCTTATGCTTTTGAATCCTTGTGCTATTCTGGTTGTTCTCCTCTGGACACACTAAGACTTACCAGTGCTCCTATTTTATATTTAAGATCTAAAGCTATTTTATTAAAAACCCAAAAGACTTCTGCCCTTCAGAATCTTTCTTCCAAGTCCAGACCTTCCCCTGTCTTGTTCAAATCTTCTGTTTGCTATGCACAGCTGGTCATATACCCTGCATTTTCTTATGCATCACCAAGGAGCTGGCTCACTGAAGCTGACTCACCCCTCCTCCCTGCCTAGATATTCAAAAGCATTGGGCAAAGGGATGGGTGTAGGGGGAGGACTGGGACCTGAGAAGGAGTTCAATAACAGCTGTGTTTTGCTAGGAGAATGGCTGAGGGTACAGATAAACCTCAGTACAACTGAGAAGGGAAGCTTGCTTTTAAAATCTTTCCACCTTGTTTTCTCGATTTCCCCTCAGCTCTTCAGGAGCCAATTGCTTCCATGTTGAATTTTGAGATTAAAAATCCCCCACTGTAAAATTTTCTTAGACAGCTCCTCCTGTGAAGCCCTATATTCTATAAAATTGCCTCTTTTCCCTCCCTTCCCCTAACATAATCTCCCATTTCCCTGGTGTGGATTAGGGCTTTTTTCTTTTGGGTTTATTTTTGGTTTTATTCCCCCATAGCCTCATTTATCTTTGAAACAGAATAGGCAAGGCCTAGCATCTAGCATAGTGTCTGCCATATGACATGTTTCATATATGCTTGTTGATGGATTAATTAATAGACTATTGAATGGTGGAATAAAGAAGATATAAATTCATTAGTTCTTTGGTTAGATACATGTTATTTAATCTATTTTCTCATCTAAAAAAATATGTGTAGCTCTACCTTTAGCAGCTACCTCACTGGGGTTTTGTAAGAATACAATAAAATAGTATGTGTAAAGTGTTCTGCAAGCTTTAAAGTGTATTGTAAGTTCCTTCCTAGTTCCCATCAATTCAATTAGATTATAGGATAAGGTCCTTTGTCTGATATTGTATTCCTACTGAAGAATGCATACTTGGATCTTACAGAGAGGACACTGGGAACTCCTCATATTAGTTCCCCAGTGACTGGGATTTCCCTAAAACTTGAAGAAACTGCTCCTTTGGGAAATCTCTAGGAACTAGGGCTGCCCTAAGGTGACAAATGACCAATAATCAAGGAGAATGGAATCTAGCTAAAGAAACTCTCTCTTCTCTGGTCTGTAAGACTCAATTTTGAAAAGAGGAAAAGTTTCCCTTTTTTTACCCATGCTTTCTCTTCTTTGGACTTCTAGAAGAGAAAACAGGAAGAGGAAACAATGAGGTACAAGAGTAGATGGCAAGTGGCTGGAGTTTTGTCAAGTGAACCTTAAAAGCAGAGTTCCTAGATCTCTACTCAACAACTTTCTTTTTGCCTTTCTGTTTTCTTCTCTGAGTATGTCAGAGATTAGAAATCCAAAAAAAGGCTATTTCCATTTTTGGAGGTTACTTTATGGATAATCCTCAGTTCTAGAATTTCCATGTTTGAAAGTTTTTGAGTTCCAGAGTTCTTGAGTTCATGAATCAAGCATTAGATTCCCAGAACATAGTTTCTTTAACAGCGTGCTTTTCAAAGGAGAAGAAAAGTATCTTTTTCAAGGGATTACCCTGCATCAGATTAAAGCAATCATATCACCAAACACCAGGAGACATGGATCTTGTCAAGTGTCCATGATCTTGCTATGAATTGCTTAGTCAGAGCAGGAAACTATTTGTTCAGAGGTGGGACAAAATGTTTTTAGCTTCCATTGGGTAGTCTAATGAATCTAATGGAATATTTGAGTGGTTTATGTTTCTGTATTTATTCAAGAATACCTGTGAATTCTTTTCATCAAAAGCATTTTTTCCAGTGGGTAAAATAAAGGCTTTCCAATATCTAATATCCATATTACACACTGAGTTCCTGCTTGGAAATTGGGAAAGCTCTTACCCACATTTGAGGAAACCTAGACTCAAGCCCTTTCTAAGATTAATTCAAAGGGATTGCCCTAACTTTCTTGGGTTGAGATATGAGTCATGGAAAAAAAACAACTGGATATTCAAATACCCAGGATCATCTGAAGGTTTAGGTAAATGCAGTATCTTTGAGGAGTCCTGGATCATGGGGGCATCATTGTTTTGTTTTGTTTTGTTTTGTCATTCATTTTACATTATTATATGTGGAAGGGACTTTGGGAATTTTTTAATGTAAATAAACCTCTTATTTTAGAGATGGAAAAATCGAAATGAGTGATGGATGAAGTGACTTCTCCAAGACATAATAGTATCAATAGTCAAATTGTTTTCCTAACCCCTGGAACCAAGGCATAAGTGATTAATATATATTCTTACCTAGTCCAGAAGCCTCCCAAGGATGTTTGGTTTCTGACTAAAATGATGAGTTAAACTGAATTATCTCTAAGTTTCCTTCTTGCTCTGAATCCTGTGATCCTATGATATGAATTTCCTTGGACTACTAAATGTCATGAATGTCAACACAGAATAATGATCAGTGAGTTTCTGACTGAGAAGACACATTTATACATGTTTAAAGAAAGTTAGCAAATGTCTCTATTTACACTACCTATAAGATCAGTTACTGAGAGAGCCACAAAAAAAGTACTCGAAATACATACAGAAATAATTGTAACATAAAAACAAAAAGTACCAATTAAAAATTTAAATAAATAAAAAACATTCTGGGAAGTAAAAGGTCATCTTATGAATGGTCTATCATTTATACATCATATGTGAGTTTCAATCAATCACCAATCTACCAAACACCTGCTATCTTGTCATCATATACTCCAAACATTTCAGAATAACTTTTTTTTCTAAAAGCTATTTCTATCAAAACTGGTTTCTTTTTTTTACATTACTTTTATTCCCCCAAATTATTCCACATTCACTAAAATAGCTTTCTCTTGTAAAAACTAAGTATAATCAAGTAAAAAAAATTGAAAAAGTAAAAAGAAGATTGATAAAGGGATTATCTCTGAAAATGTGGGCTTCGTTAAACACCTCTGATCCACCACAGCTTAGCTAAAAGATGATTGGGAATGCCTCATCCTGGGTCATGGTTGGTCACTGCACAATCAGAGTTCTGAAGTATTTTGGTTTTGTGGTGGTCCCATACCCTCCCAAACAGAATGCTTATTTTGTTGTATACCAATTCACATAAGATTTTCTAAGTTTCTCTGAATTCTTCATGTCTGTTATTTTTATGGCATAAAATATTATTGCATAATAATCATATATCAAAATGTATTCAACCATTAATAAATGATGGGGACTCATTTTGTTTCTAGTTCTTTGTCATTAGAAAAAGTGCTACTATAATTATTTTTTATATAAGGAACATTTTCCTCTTTTTTTTTAATTTCCTTGGGCTATGTGCCAAGTATGGTATTTCTGGATCAAAGACTATATATACAGTTTAGTTACTTTTTTTAAAGTATAATTCCAAATTGTTTTCCATAAAGTTTAGAATAATTCACAGTTCTGTCATTCGAGTATTAGTATAATTATCTTCCTGTAACTCTTCTAGCTTATACCATTTTTTTCTTTTGTTATTTTTGCTGAATAAAGGATAAGTGACACCTCAGAGTTTTCTAACTTGCATTTTTCTTACTGTTAGTGATTTACCATTCTATCATGTAGTGTTGATAGTTTGTATTCATCCTTTTGGAAACAGCCTATTCATATCTTCGGGCCATTTATCAAAAGGAGAATAGTACTTCTATTTATATCAAATATCTATATATCTTGGATTATCACAGATATTTGTAATAAACATTTTCCTAATTATTTCTGTTCTAATTCCAGTTACATTTTATTCATACAATTTAAAAATATTAGCTAATATAAATTTTCAATTTCTTTTTAAAATTATTTATTTTACCTATATATATTCTCTCTCATATCTCACATAATAAACAATAAAAACTAAAAGCAAAAAAAAAATACCTGAAACACACATAGCCCAACAAAACAATTTCCCACATTGGTCACTGGCCATATCTAAAAATCAACTTCTCGTTCCAGATTTAAGTTCATTGTTTCTCTGGCAGGTAGGAGGTGGCAACATTCATCCTTACACTCATTTAATTAATCACATTTCTAGATTGATTCATTTTTTTTATCTATAACATTGTTATTGTACAATATCTTTGAGTTCTGCTCACTTCACTCTGAATCAGGTTGTAGAAGTCTTTCCAGTTTCCTTAGAAACTGTTTATTTCATCATTTTGTGTGGCACAGTTATATTCCATTCAGTCAATAAACATTTATTAAGAGACTATTATGTGCTAGTTTAATTATTCCCTAATAGTTGGGTATATAGTTAATTTCTGGTTTGGGGCTATTATAAAAAGAATAATTATGAGTATTTTGTAATATGGTTCTTTTTCATCTCACTTTCATTTTTTTGGAGGTTTAAGTATAGTAGGGGCAAAGTTGGGTGAAAGGATATGCATAGTTTAATGACTTCAGGATATAGTTACAAATTGCTTTCCAGAAAGATTAGGCCATTCACAGTCCCAATAACTTTTCTCTTCCTCATCATTTTTCCCTAGTTTTTCCCCCTTCTCCCTTCTACTTCTTTGCTATTATAAAACATAGATAGATAGATAGATGATAGATAGATAGATAGATAGATAGATAGATAGATAGATAGATAGATAAAATAAAGCAAAACCAAAGCCAAGATTTGGTCTGTTTTTGTTTCTTCTTTTCAATCCTTGAAGAGGGTAGGATTCTGATGCAATAATATTCAGCACTTACTCATCATTTAGACCTCTTGAGTTGCTCACACTTCCTTACTTTCTCTATGGTCAGTATTTGCATATATTTCAAAGATTCTATCCAACTCTGGCTTTATCAACTAAGATGATAAAAAGTCTTTTTTAAAATTATTTTTGAACTCTTTTATTTAGAATATTTTCCCATGGTTACATGATTCATGATTCCCCTCCTTCCCTGGCCCCTAGAGCTGACAAGTAATTCCAGTGGGTTATACATTATTCATTGTTCAAAACCTATTTCCATGTTATTCATATTTGCAGTAGAGTGATCTTTTAACATCAAAACCCTAATCATATCCCCATTGAACCACATGATCAATCATATGTTTTTCTTCTGCTTTACTGCTTCCACAGTTCTTTCTCTGCATGTAGATAGTTTTCTTTCTCGTAAGTCCCTCAAAATTGTCCGGGATCATTGCATTGCTGCTGGTACAGAAGTCCATTACATTCAATTGTACCACAAGTGTATCAGTCTCTGTGTACAATGTTCTCTTGGTTCTGCTCCTTTTGCTCTGCATCAAATCCTGGAGGTCTTTCCAGTTCACATGGAATTCCTTCAGTTTCATTATTCATTTCAGCACAATAATATTCTATTACCTAAATGGTCTTTTTAAAAAAAATGTTGAATTATGCTCAGCTTCCCAGGTTGTTATTCTTTGCAGTATACCTTTTTTTGTAGTTGTTTAGAATTTATATTATATCATATTGTGTATTATATATAATATAATATTTTATTTTATATTCAATTTTTTTCTTCTTTATAATAATTGCTGCATAATCGTGCATGATCCTGACTGTGCTCTCTTGTTTCATGATCTCTTTTTTCCTAGCCATTTTGCACGTATTTTTCTTTACTATTGAAGATCCGATGTTTGGCATTCATATTTCTGGTTGTTAATTTTTTTTAAATCTTCCAGGGACTGACATGTGAATTCTGTTTTTCCTTTACTGATAGTTCTGAGTAGTTTTCTTCTATTTCTTTTCTGCAATGTACCATCTAGTATTTTTTCTTTACTTATCATTTTCAAAGTGCCCAAATATTTTAAAATTCTATTTCCCACTCAACCAATTTGCTAATAGATCCTAAATCAGTATTTTGAGTATTCCACTATAATCTGTTATATCATTGAATTTTAGGGTTTTGGTTTTCTCTATTCCATTTTTCATGGTGTCCACCAAATGAGGTTTTCTACCTCTTGCTCTGTTCTAATAATGTTCCTTCCAAATTTTTCCTCAAGCATTCAAATCCATTTTTTATTTCTTACTTTTTTTTATTTACTCTTTGAGTGCATGAAGACAAGTCACTCTTTTTTCTCCCCATGATCTACTTGTGATTATTAGGGAATTATTTTCTTTTTATGGTATTTCATTCTGAAATTCCCTTATCCTATTCATAGTTTTCATTATATTAGAAGGTTTTTGTATTTATTTTTTCCTTTTTGCTCTTGTCTTGAGAATCTCTGATAGGGATGGCTATCAGAAGTTCCTTCTTGTTACTTATTCTTTGTTATTTTTTCAAACTTCTCCTGTCTATAATTTCTGGAGTTCCTGTCTCACCACCCCCTGCCTAGAGTAGAGATCTATAAAAAGTCATTTTGAGCTCTTAGTCCTATGCCTGGTGGTGGAAACCCAGCAATTCTGGCTGATAACTCTTTGGACATGTCCCCATAGGTTTTCTTTGTCTGAAACAACAAGATAAAAACATCATGCCTCTGAAAACAGGGGCTAAAACTAGATCTTAGTCTATGTCCAGCCTCACAAATTTGAGTGAAGTAGCCAACTTGGATCCTACTAAGATCCTCTTATCCATGCCTTCTTGCTGCCACACTGAATGAAAACTCTGTACTTAGTTCTTACCCCCTCACAGAATTTGGTTGGGATGACTTGGCCTTCCCTCTTCCCACTTTCACAATCCTGGAGCTGTCCTGAACCATAACCCCTAAAAGAGATCCTTCTCTCTGCCCAGATCCCTCCCATGAGCCTAGATGGGATCCAGAAATCCTGTGGGCACTGACTTGGAGTCAGAACTTATGTCATGGTCCTTTGTGGCTATTTCGAGGGTGCTGGAGAAAGAGTGTTACCTCACTGATATTTCTTTTTGTGGTTGTTGATCCTCTGATTCATGTGGGGGCTGTTATTCATCATTCCTGAGCTGGTTCTCATAAAACCTGTGCTTGGTTCCCCAAAGTCATATTTACCAGAGTCTCTTCAGTAACTTTTGGAACAGATCAAGAGATTTCAATTCTTCATTAGGATTTGTTTGGATTGGTGTTGGTGGATTACTAAGGAGATTAAAACCAGGGGACATTACTTTCTGACTAACCTTTAGATGTATATGACTCAGCCTCCTGGGTGGGAGAGAACAGGCTAGCACAAACATATTCACTGACATCAGTCTATTTATGCTGGGGGTGGTAAGGGAATTCAAGAGCTCTTACATCTGAACATGGTTAAAGCAGCCCTATGCCTGACATTCTTTTCTTGTACCCACAGAGAAGTGAAGGAACAAAGCTAGGTAGTAAGGCACAGTATACACAATTCTGATCTTTGGAGCCAGGAAATCTCAGTTCAGATGTTACCTTATGCAAACTGTATAACCATGGTGAAGTCAATTAAGCTCCCTGTGCCTCAGTTTCCCTATATATAAAGATGAGATCAGATTTGATGGCCTCTAATTTCCCTTTCTGCTCCAAGCTCATAAGCCTATGAAAGATATTATCACTTTAATATTCTTTAACTTCCCAGGAGGCAGAAAGGGGATGCAACAAAAAAAAATACTAGACTTGGAGCCAAAAATGTCTGAGCTTGAATCCAGCCTCAGATACTTCTTAGTTATGAAACCGTCAACAAGTCTCTCTCTCTCTCTCTCTGTCTGTCTCTTTATCTCTCTCTGTCTCTTTATCTCTCTCTGTCTTTGTCTCTCTGTCTCTCTGTGTGTCTCTCTCTGTTTCTCTGTCTCTGTCTCTCTGTCTCTGTCTCTGTCTCTGTCCCTCTTTGTGTCTCTGTCTCTGTCTCTCTCTTAGTTTTCTTATCTGTAAAACTGGGATAATAAATAGCACCTCCATCCCAGGATTCTTGTGAGGATCAAATTGTTTTATATGTGTGTATGTATGTATATATACATATACATATATGCATATACACATATGCATAATATATATCACTTGGCAAACCTAAAGGTGCTATGTAACTGCTAACTACTATTAGACTCATCTACTCCTTCCAGCTGACTTTTCTCCACCCTAAAAATCTATTTCCTCAGTCACTACTAATTTGGTGCTGTAGTTATTTAGGCCAGGCATCATTAAATACTGAGGTGTGGAGTGAAGATGATGTGGCAGAGTATTTTTTGCCTGTTTATTGTACAGGTATTAGAAATCAAAAGAGATATAGGGAAAGGAGAAACTGAGAAAAACAGAGAGAAAGAGACAGAGAGAGAAAGACAGAAAAAAACAGGGGGGAACTGGACTAAAAGTGACTAGCACTATAGAGTGCTTTAAGATTTGCAAGAAAATTTTATAAATATCTTATTTTATCCTCATACTACCTCTGGGAGATAAGGACTTTTTCTATCCTCATTCTACAGATGAGAGAATTAAGGCAAACAGAGGCTAAGCAAGGACTACATGGTTATTTATTATTTGGGGCAGGATTTGAACTCAGATTTCTAACTTTTGGGCCAGTGTTCTATTTACTTTGCCAACAGGGTGCTTTACTTCCTGAAGATGAAGCTTGTCAAAATTGAAAGGGATTGTTCAATGAAGAATGCTCAAAACTGATATAATAACAGTCCACTCCCTCTCCTGAACATGGCTCAACATCTAATGGGAAGGCTTCTAGGAATAAGGGAGTGTCGGGCTTATTCTACTCTTCCCTGGTCAGACAATATCCGGTATACTGGTTTAGGTTCCAGGCACCACAGTTTAGGAAGGATATTAACAAGCTGGCTACCATCTTGAAGAGGGCAACCAAAATGGCAAAGAATCTCAGGTTCATATCCTATGAGAACAAGCCAAAAGATCTGGGAATGTTTAGTCTGGATGAGAGGAGACAGTGGAAAAAACATGATGGCTACCTTCAAGTATTTGAATGACCTGCATATTTTATAAAGTAGAAGAGTGATTATGCTGGTCAGTTTGGCTCCATAGGGCAGTGGATGGAGTTCCAGAGGCAAGGCTTGATATAAGGGAAATTTTTCTTCCTATTAGAGCTACCCCAAAGTGTGAGGGGTCATTCTCAGGAGCTAATGTGTTTCTTCTCACGGGAGGTCTTCAAGCAGAAACTGAAGGATCACTTATAAGAATCATAAGTTTAAAGCTGGAAGGGACATCACAAGTCATCTGATCTCTTTCATTTTATAGATAAGAAAATTTAGGAGAGAAGTTAAATGACTTGTCCAATGTTACAAAAATGGTTAGCATTGGATTTGCATCCTGGCCCTCTGGTCAGTTATACTGTAAAAGCAATTTTTTGGCAAATACTTGTTTGATTAGGTGACTACTAAAGTCACTTCCAACTCTGAAATTCTGTGATTCTGTGAACACACACTCCACTTTGTTTACAAAGGGAGAATCATGGGGGCAACTAGTTAGCTCAGTGGATTGAGAGTCAGGTCTGGAGATAGGAGGTCCTAGATTCAAATCCGTCCTCAGACACTTCCCAGCTGTGTGACCCTGGGCAAGTCACTTGACCTCCATTGCCCACCCTTAACCACTCATCCACCTATGAGCCAATACACAGAAGTTGAGGGTTTAAAAAAAACAAAAGGAGAATCAGACACATAATTTGGAGAAAACCATGGAAAATTGTTGTTTTCCCATTAACTAGCTCAGATAGGACAGGACATGATAGGATAGGATGGGATGAAAAGGAATATAATAGGATTTTAGAGTAGGGGGTGAACCTTCTTGCTAATAAAGAAACTTAATTCAAGTGACAAGAAATGTCTAAGTTCTCACAGCTACAAATACTGGCAAAGTCCTCATACTGATTTCTCATTGTTGCAAAAACAAACAAACAAACAAACAAACAAAAAAAACCTCTGATGTAGCATACTTCTAGACCTGTCTTCTTTTTAATTTCCAGCCCATCAAATTACCATTCCTTCCTTCTACAAAAGAGAATTAACATATTTGAATGAAACTAAAATGGAATTCAAATGTAATGCTTGTCTTCTCTGGGTGCTATTGGACTCTGGATCTAAAGTGGAGAATGAGGAGGCAGAAGCAAGAAAAGATTGCTTCCTCAATTTTCCTGCCTCTATGGTTCCAGTGAATCTCCACCCCAAAATATTACCAATTGATTCAATTCAATTCAACACACCTTTATTGGTAAAATGATCACTAGGTACAGTGTTAGTATACTAAGTTCTGATGGCACAAAAACAAATCCAAAAGCAGACCTGTCCTCAAGGAGTTTATGTTCTACTAGGAGTATAAAACATGTTCATAGATAATATATAACAGTTAACTTGAGGAGGGGAAAAAAAGATCAAGTGGATCCTTTTTTCAAGTGGAAAAAAGGATCAGCTTTCTGAAAGAGGTGACAACTAAGTTAAGCATTAAAAGAAACTTTTAAGAGGTGGAAACGATAGAAGAGGACATTCCAGACATAAAAGGATAGTTTGTATAAGGGCAGGGGGTTGGGAGGTAGATTTCCAAGTTTAGGAAATAACAGTAGAACAGTATGGCTATAATTTAGAATGATAGGAAATGATAAGAAGTAGATATAGAAAGGGAGTTAGGAGCCAGATGATGAAAGGCTTTAAATGAGAACCTGAATCATTTGGATTTTATCATTGAGAAAATAGGTAGCTTCTGAAGATTCTTGAGCAGATGAGCAACAGAATCTAACTTGCGCATTTGAAAATTGATACTGTCAGTCCCAGGTGGAAGCTGGATTAGAGGAAAGACACTGGAAATGAAGAGAAATCTATTGAAGAAAAGTGCTAGACTTAAAGTAGAACAGAAAGAACAATTGACTTGTAATCAATAAACCTTAGATTTAGTTATGATACCCATGCTAAACTGAAAAAAAAAACCCACTTACTATTTATGTATGAAAAATGGAGATGATACTTTCACTGAGAGGCAGCTAGGTGGTACAGTAGATTGAGAGCCAGGCCTAGAGATGAGAGGTCCTGGATTCAAATCTAATCTTAGACACTTCCTAGCTGTATGACCCTGGGCCAGTCACTTAATCCCTATTGTCTAGTCTTTACCATCTTCTGCCTTGAAACAAATATACAGTATTAATTCTAAGACTAAAGGTAGGAATTTTTTAAAAATACATTTACTTTAACATGCATAAAGATTTTTTTTGTTTTTATTTTTTAAATCCTTACCTTCTGTCTTGGAGTCAATACTGTATATTGGCTCCAAGGCAGAAGAGTGGTAAGGGCTAGGCAATGGGGGTTAAGTGACTTGCCCAGGGTCACACATCTAGGAAGTGTCTGAGGCCAGATTTGAATCTAGGACCTCTAATCTTCAGGCCTGGCTCTCAATCCACTGAGCCACCCAGCTGCCTCCCACAAAGTTTTTTTTCTGAGGAAATTACTTCTCCAACTCTAAAGCTCTATGAAAATATAATTTGTGATTATATAAAAGGATCAATAAAAATTTGTTTCAAAGAAAAAGTCCAGTACATTGGTCTAATCAAGAAAGGATGGGAGCCAGACCTAGCATGGCATCTCACTGATATCTGAGAGTATCATTACTTTGCGGTAGAATTTTCCTTTCTTAGAACTAATATGGAGACATATTTTCATATGATTGCACATGAAAAATCTAAATCAGATTACTTACTCTCAGGAAAAGGGCAGAGGAAGAAAGGAGAGAATTTAGAACTCTAAATTATAAATAAATAAACAAACAAATATATATATATGTATATATATATAATTGCTTTTATATGTAATTAGGGAAAAATAAATTATCAAAAATATTTCCTTTTTTCTGCTTCCACCTTAAAAATGAAAATACTCCAGGAAGAAGATATCATTTAAGTCTCTCATACCTTAGGCCAGTGATGGTGAACCTATGGCACGTATGTCAAAAAAGGGCACACAGAACCCTCTCTGTGGGCACACCTGCAGTCATCCATCAGAGTTTGTTACTAGAAATCAAGAAGGACTCTGGGTGGAGCTGTTCCCCTCCCCCTCTCTATATCCCTGAGGACATCCCTCATTTCCCCCTGCCCCTTTACCCAGCAGCCAATGGGAGCACTTTCTCCCTCCTTTGTCTGGTGTAAGGAAGGGGGGCAGGGCCCGGCACTCTGCCTCTAAAAGGTTCACCATCACTGCCTTAGGGCAAATGCATTTAGCCAATCAGAAGGCTTCCTGAGGGCCCTGGCAGCATTTATAGCTGAGTAAACTTGGACTGGACAGACCTAATGACCAAGGAATACTAGGCCAACTGTTTAGAAGGAAAGATTAAAAGAAGAAAACAGAACCCAGAGTCACCAAAGCCAGACTTCCCCTTCTCCAGGACTTTCCTCCGTCTGAAAGGTTACTCTTTGCTACCCAACACGCAAAGGTGGAGGTCACTAATCCCCTCCCTCTTTCTCCATGGCCTCTTAAGGAATTCCAGAGGTGAAGCATTGAAAAAAAAAAATGGAAGGGCTACTGATGGTGCAACCTGCAGAGATTTCAGCTCCAATCTGGATTTAATTGAAGCCATTTATCTCATTTCACACTGACTTTCATCTCCAGTGGATGTTTCTCCCCTTCGCACAGACACCACACAATTCAGCATAATTGCCAGCTCCTATTCAGGCCCAGAATAGGAGGCCGAGTCGGCAGGTGAAGAGGAAGGTGTATTGTGTGGGAGAAGCCCGCACAATGCCCGCCTGCAGTCTCTCCAGCTCCAGAACCATGGTTTCGATGACAAATATAACATTCCCTCCCCCACAGCCAAACCCTCAGTTTATTCTCTCCTTCTGCCTCGGTCTTGCCACACAAGAGGCGTACACGTTTCCTCCCTGGTTATATGTGCAAATCTTATTCATTCACTCTTTCACTTTGCTTTTCCTCCTCCTCTGGGCCTCAGTGGCATTTCAGAAAAAAGGGTTTTGGGACCCTTTTACAGAGATAACCAAGGCCCTCCGATACCCTTGCATTCCCTCTCCCGCCCCCTGTAGTCCCCCACCTCTGAGGACCCAGCCTTGCCTCGACCCCTTCCCAGTTCTTGCTGGTTCCATAGTCATCCCACATTGGGCCAGGAGCCAAGAGAAGCCTCCACAGGAGCTGGCCCCCACCCCAGCAGCTCGGTGCTGAGCCTGGAAAGGAGCAGTTGATGCAGTATTTCCTTTTCTTATTACATAGGGCACCTAATTGATTAATCAGTGTCCTCAGTTCCAAGCGATGAATATTAGTTTGAAATTATCCTTGTTAAATAATCTGGACTGGAGTGTGCATGGCTGTACATGTGAAAGGCAGAGAGACAGTTTCCAGAGAGATCAGGCTGATGAAAGATGCTGCTTTTTTTTTTTTGCCCTTTCCTAAAGAAAGATGTTTTTTGTTGTTTTTTTTTTCTTTTTCCCAACCGCAGGGTGCATGGTTTCAACTGGATGCTCACCTCTTGGTTATTTCCACTGCCCTGAATAAACCTATGGGGCTTTGGGAGAATTGCACAGTTTGTTATGCCACACGTGACAAGTACCAGCTTTGATTTTTCTCCTTAATAATTCCTCCTCATATTTGCAATGTGGGTTATACAAAATGCCTTATGGACATTGTCTTACCAGATTTTCACAATAACCTAATGAGGATGTGGATTCAAACCCTACCTCAGATAGGATTCTGTCCCTCATTGGTTCAAAAAAAATTGGTGGCTCCCTGTTTTCTCTATGATAAAATGTAAGTCCTTTCACAATCCTACTGCAGTCTACTCTTCCACAATGCTTGTGTGTTCTCAGGTAAATTATTTAACTATCCTAGGTTTCTATTTCCTTCTATGATGGATGAGGAGGTTGTCCTAGATGGCCTCTGGGGTACTCTTGGGCTCTATAGTTCTGATGATGATGTCTAGTCTGATAACCCCATTTTATATACAAGCAAACTGGGGCTCAGAAGTTAAGTGATTTAAGCAAGGCCACATAACAGGCAAGGGCCTGAGCTAGGACAAGAATCCAAGCCTTTTTCTGCCTAGTCCAGTGATCATTCTAGGATGTCAAGCTATCTCCAGATGCAGGAGATAGAAAGGATGAGAGAGAAACCTGCTATTTTAATTCAATGGAATAAAACATTTATTAAGTATCTACTATGTGCCAGACATTGTGGCCCTTAAGTGATTTAAATAAGCAGGGAAGCTCCGGGATGAACAGTTACCATACCTTACCTTCTGCCTTTGGGGTGGAAGGACAAAAAACCACAATTGGCTGTCATACTTATATTTCTAAAGGAGGGGAAGACCAGGTCGTAACTGGGTGTTTATTCAGTACTAAAAAAATCTATTAATTTTAACACATTTTTATTCTATTTAAATGGAGGTAGATCTGGATTCAAGTCCAAGTCCCACCTCTTACACATACTTACTGGGTGTCTCTTGGCAAGTTACTCACTCTGCCTCTAAAATGGAGATTCTTAAACTGACATTTGACCTTTTTTTTTGTATTTTGATATCTGTATTTCCATGTAATTGGTTTCTTTTATAATTTAATATGTTTTTTAACATGTTTAAGAACATGATGCTAAAAAATGGTACATAGCCTTCACCAGACTTCCAAAAGGTTCATGATACAGAAAAGATTGAGTGCCACTGACATCAGAATTGTAAGTTGCAAAGCAGTTGTCAATCTGCATTGGTAAAGACTTTCCTTGCTGAGAGTACCCAATACTGGTGAAATCATGTGTCTGACTAATAATGCATTGTTGGTGGAGTTGTGAACTGATCCAATCATTCTGAAGGGCGATTTGGAACTATGCCCAAAGGGCTATAAAACTGTGCATACTCTTTTATCTGATAAAACCACTACTGGATCTGTGTCCCAAAGGATAATAGAAAAGAAGAAAAGACCTACTTGTACAAAAATATGTATAGCAGCTCTTTTTGTGCTGGCAAAGAATTGGAAATTGAGGGGATATCCTTCATTTCAGGAATGGCTGAATAAATTGTGGTGCATGTTGGTGATGGAATACCATTTTGCTATGGGAAATGATACGCAAGATGATTTCAAAAAAAGCTGGAAAGTTCTGCAGGAATTGATGCATAGCAAAATAAGCAGAATTGGGAGAATATTGTATATAATAACAACAATAATCCATGGATGATGATTATCTGTGAAAACTCAGCTACTCTCAGCAATGCATTAATCTGGGCCAATCCTGAAAGACACAATGGGGAATGCTATCCACCTCCTGAGAAAGAACTGTTGGAGTCATCTTTCACATCAGTGTATCTTTGGTTTTATTTTCGGGTTAGGATTATGTACGAGTGTGCTGTTACAACAATGACCAATATGAAAGTGTGTTTTACATGACAATAAAAAATAAATAAAATGAGTTAGAGAAGGGAATGACAAAAAAAAAAAAGAAATCATGTGTCTGATATAAAAAGAAAGGGTGGAGTGGAAGGGTTTAAAACAAATTAAAACCCCTGATAATAACAAGCAAATAACAAAAGATGCTCTAGGAAGTCAGGTAACTATCTCTAGCCAGGGCCTCCCTGGGGTCAGGTTGTCTCCCGTTTGTTCACACCTTTTGTGTAGAGAAAGAAGGCTGAGTCAAAGAAAAGTTTCAGAGTCTTCCAGAGGTTGTCTATTGCTGCCTCCTCATGCTGACCTGAGATATTAGGACCCTCAGTCCCCATGAATCATAATAGTTTCAGCCTTAGAGTGGAAAGTGTTTCACTCCATGCCCTCTAACCCAACCTAAAGAAGGTACAAAGGCCATTCGTCCCATGAGAGGGTGGAGCGCTGAGTTGGGAAAAGGAAGAGCTTCTGAATTACTCATATTATAAATGAGATCTTCAAGAACTAGTAAAGCAGTAAAAGGAGAGAGAGAAATGCACAGTAAGGTCAATATTCCTGAACTTCCTGGAATTCTTCTTGAGTTCAAGTTTGACCTCAGAAACATACTAGCTATGTGGCCCTGGGCAAGTCATTCAATCCTGTTTGCCTCAGTTTCCTCACCAGTAAAATGAGCTGGAGAAGGATATAGCAAACCACTCCAGTATCTTTGCCACAAAAACCCTAAATGAGATCACGATGAGTCAAACACAACTGAAAAAAATGACTGAACAACAAAATAGTATATATGGATTTTTTATACAGAAAATTATTAAATATATACAGAGAAGTTTAAAGGACTAAATGCAACTTTGTTTTTATAGCTTGTATATACTCAGTAGAGGGAAAGGCCCAGAATTTGGGGTAAGAACTTCTGATATCATGAACACTGACCTCAGTAAGTTCCTGCTTTCAGGAGGAAGGCAATATAGGGAAATGGAAAGAGCATTCCTCATTTCTGGTCCTGTCCCTGCCAACAATTCTATGTAACTTTCAGTGAGTCAAGAGCAAGTCACCTCATCTGTAAAATAAGGAGTATAGTTCTGAAGTCCTTTTGACATCAAAAATTTTATGAATAGCAGATCTTTAACAAGGATAATATTTAAAGGGATGGATGAATGTGAAGTCAGCAATCATTAATCACTTACTCTGTGTCAGGCACTATGCTAAGCCCTGGGGTTACAAAGAGAGGCAAAAATAGTCCCTGGGCTGAAGGAACTATCTGATGGGGAGAAAAAAAGAAAAAGAAATACAAAAGAGAAAGATATTGACTCATAGGCCATTCTCCCCAAAAACAAGAATTTGTAGGTACAGAGGAGAATGAAGGAGATACCACTCACATGCTATTCAACAAACATGTTACCATAAAACTGTCTTTTGTAATAATTATTTAGGTATATCTCATCTCTTCTACTAGATCAAAGCTTTTGGGAAAGCAAGGAGCCTGTTTTTGTACCCTCTCATCTCACCCCGGTATATCTAGTCTACATGAAGATGTTCAGTTAGGGAATGGAATTATTCCATTCTCATCCAGGTAGAAGAACTAGGGCTAGGAGGTCACTAATTTGAGGTCCATTTACTAAACAATTAGAGGAACCTCCAACACAGAGCTGTGACAATTCTTTTATACATTTGCCATACCCTAGGAAGATCCTTTTGAGAGGAAAAGTTGGCTGATACTGCTTAAAGGTGACTATAAATGTGATATCTATTGTCCCTTTGTCAATTTGGGTTTAAACCCATTAAGATTCCTTTTATATCGTTTTTTAGCATTATGCCTGCTATTCAGGTAGTGAAACAGAGCTGCTACTCTATCATGATCTAAATAGCTTACTTTCCTAAATGCATGGATAACTAAGTATACATTATGCAGAATATATGATCCAGTCAATCAAGTCTTTCCTTAAAAAATCATTTATTTATTAAGTGGGGATAAAGGATGGCCTAGTAGATAAAGAATTAATCTCAAGGCCAGGAAGTCCCAGATCCAAACCCCTCTTCTCTCTCACACATACTCTGTATGAGGGGTGTAGGGGTGTTCAGGGAAGGAGTAGCCTGGTGGAGGGCCAGTGCTCTGTGCACTATGGAGCCACCTAACTACCTAGGGAGGACCAGCTCCTTTTGGGGTGGGGGGGGTCTTGCCAAATCCTTTCAAGGCTATTGTTGGTATTTACCTTTCACAATTTTCACCTGTAGCTCTAAGAAGCTATAGCATGTGCAGCAGCCACACATGTGATAAAACTATCTCAAAGATGGGCTAAACCAGACTGAGGGTAATCCAGTTAGGGGTATGTCTTCCCTAGGCAAATGAAGACTTTCCCTGGCTGGATGAGTGGATAAGAATAATTTGTTCAAGGGACCATGAAGGCAGCTAAAGCTGGCCCTGGAGACCACTTAGACTTAGAGTTTGGTCAGACTTCAAAGACATCAAGGTCATCCACTGTATTCTTTTGTCTTACCACTGGTCTTCACTGACTGCGAGAGAGTGAGGCTGATGACTTCATGCAACCCTGCTTTACTTAAATCCAGCTGACATCCAAGACATTACCACATGGTGTCTTTGGTTCTCTTGGAAAACAGAAGATGAACGACAACCACAACAACTGTCCTTGTAGCCAAGCCAAAGCATTTAACCTGCAGTGCTCTTGGTATCCCTCTATGACTATAAATTTCAGAAAGGGTATTTGATTTGCTTTGGTAGAGGGAGTTTCTCATTCAGAAGTTCCCTGAGACCATTGGAACACAGATTCAGTCCCTATCTTGTTAAAATATTAACACAAACCCAGTAATTACTGCATATAAAATGTGTTGATGCATTTATAAAATTTGAAAAATATAAAAAAAGTTCAATGAGGAACCTTTCCTCATGTTCCCAAATATTATCAGCTACTGTTTAATCTAATGCTGGTTCTATTTCAAGATAGAGTGGTTTTGTAGAATACAACTGGCCCTAAAACCTTCCAGGGCCTAAACTGAGCTCTGGTGGGTGTTTTGGGATATCAAAGCAGCTGGGTGCCAACATCGGCTTTCTCCCACCTTTGTTCAGAATCACAGTATCTATTTTGGCAAGATAATGAGCCTCTTTGTCCTTCTAATTTCCTTGTTCTCTCTTTTCCTTGGTAAATGCAAAAAATAGGAATTTTCCATGTACTTTATAGGATGATGCCTTTTCTTTCAGGACATTTTCCATTTCTTGATTCTTCTTTCTTTTCTCTAACTTCCCACATTTTGAACCAAGGCTTTGGTATCAACATGCAAATTGGGTGATATTCACTAACCCTTTGCTGTCTGCAAACGTCTAACCAGACTTGTCACAAAACCAAAACTATAAACTGCTTCTTTTTTAAAAAAAATTTATTTATTTAGAATATTTTTCCATGGTTACATAATTCATGTCCTCCCCTCTTTCCTTCCCATTTGCTAAGTTGACAAGCAAATCCCCTGGGCTATACATGAGTCATTGTTCAAAACCCATTTCCATATTATTCATAGTTGCAATAGAGTGATCTTTTAAAGTCAAAACCCCAATCTTATCCCCACTGAACCAAGTGATCCATCATATGTTTTTCTTCTGTGTTTCTGCTCCCACAGTTCTTTCTCTGGATGTGGTTAGCATTCTTTCTCATAAATTCCTCTGGATTGTTCCTGGGTCATTGCATTGCTGCTAGTAGAAAAGTCTATTATATTTGATTGTGCCACATGTATCAGTCTCTGTGTACAATTTTTTCCTGGTTCTGCTCCTTTCATTCTGCATCAATTCCTGGAGGCCATTCCAGTTCACATGGAATTCCTCCAGTTCTTTATTCCTTTGAGTGAAATAGTATTCCATCACCAACAGATACCACAATTTGTTCAGCCATTCCCCAATCAAAGGACATTCTCTCATTTTCCAATTTTTTTGCAACCACAAAGAGCATGGCTATAAATATTTTTGTATAAGTCATTTTCTTTATTATCTCTTTTGGGCATAAACCAAGCAGTGCTATGGTTGGATTAAAAGGCAGATAGTCTTTTAAAGCCTTTTGGGCATAATTTCAAATTGTCATCCAGAATGGTTGAATCAATTAACAACACCACCAGCAGTGTATTAGTGTTCCAATTTTGCCACATCCCCTCCAACATTTATCACTTTCCTTTGCTGCCATATTGGTCAATCTGCTAGGTATGAGGTGGTACCTCAGAGTTGCTTTAATTTGCATTTCTCTAACCAGGAGAGATTTAGAACACTTTTTCAAGTGATTATTGATACTTTTGATTTCTTCATCTGAGAATTGCCTATTCAAATCCCTTAACTATTTGTCAATTGGGGAATGGCCTGATTTTTTTCTAAATTTGACTTAGTTCCTTATATATTTGGGAAATTAAACCTTTGTCAGAGAGTTTTGTTATAAAAGATTTTTTCCCAGTTTGTTGTTTTCCTTCAAACTTTGGTTACATTGGTTTTTCTTTGTACAAAATCTTTTTAATTTAATGTAAAGTCATTCATTTTACATTTTGTAATATTTTCTATCTCTTGCTTAGTCTTAAATGCCTTTCTTTCCCATAGATCTGACAGGTATACTATTCTATGTTCATCAAATTTTTTCATGATTTCATTCCCTATATTTAAGTCATTTGCCCATTTTGAGTTTATCTTGTTATGTGAGATGTTGATCTAGACCTGACTTTTCCCAGATTGTTTTCCAATTTTCACAGCAGTTTTTGTCAAACAGTGAGCTCTTGTCCCAAAAGCTGGGATCTTTGCATTTATTGAACACTAAGCTTGCAGAGGTCACTTAACCCTAATCTATTCCACTGATCCTCACTTCTGTCTCTTAGCCAGTACTATATTCTTTTGATGACCACAGCTTTATAATACAATTTAAGGTCTGGTACTGTTAAACCCCCATCCTTCACAGTTTTTTTTCCTATAAACTGATTCTTAAAGAGGCAATACCCTTCTCCATCTCCCCATTTCCCCCAAAACATACTTTTTAAACACATATTCAAATTGAATGCATTAAGATACCATAATGTTTCCAAATAGCACATTGAAGTCAGAAGATCTGAGTTAAGGTATCAACTTTGTTATTGATTTCATATTGACAGAGTATTGTAGATCCTAGGAAAGTCACCACCTTTCTGGGTCTCTAAATGCTATGATTTTCCCTACAGGGGAAAGCACCCTGACTCTGATATTTCAAATCTATTTCAAACCTGTGAGATCCAGGGTCAAATAGCTAAGCCTTCCTGGGTCTCAGTTTCCTTATCTATAAAATAAAGAATCTAAACAGGATGGCTTGAGAGATCTGTTCCAGTTCTAAATCTATGATTTTATCATCCCTGTAACAGAAGTATGAAATGATTTTCTTTCAGTGACATTCCTGCTGCCATAACAATGGTACCTGCTGTGTGCGTCTTGACACAAATTCCCCCTCATAATGTATTTTCCTTGGCCTACAAGGAAGGCAAATAACTCATGTGTTCTGAGGACACATATTCCAAAGACAAGTCAGCCTTTGCCTCCTACTAAGGGCTTATATTCTCTAAGGACAGCCTAATAATATCAATAAATATCCAAACAGTCAAATATTCTAAGAAAAAGTGTTGCCTAATTTTGCATGTTTTTCTTTCCTTCTTTATTGTTAAGCTTAGACAGCTCTTCTTTGTTATAGGTAGGAAGCCAACTCAAATGGATCTATGTTCCCCAACAGATCCAGGCAGGAATAAGAAAAAAAATGTAAGCTAAAATCTGTGTTCCCTAACAAGGTAGATTTGAGGGCCTGACTAGACTGATGGCAATAGAACTAAAAAACAGAGAATAGGCATTAGCAATTTGGTGAAGGTGATATTATTTGTAGGACTTGGGTTTTATCTGTATATGAAAGATAAAGGAGAAGAAGAATCAAAGATAATGACAAGGTTTCAACCACAAATGAGGTGAATGGTTGCAACCCTGAAAGAAATAGTCAAGTCATGAGGGACTTTGGGGGAAACTTTTGGACTTGCTGAGTTTAAGGTTGCATGTGGATATTAAGGAGAGATTGGGGCCAAAAACATAGATTTGGAAGTGATCTTCATAGAAACAAGAGTGACAGATATGGCCAACACCCAGGTCCATGTTGGAGAGCTTTCATTTTGTCAGTCATTACAGAAAAGGAGGGAGGAATTCTAGAATCTCAGATATCTCTATTTATCACTTCAAGAGAACAGAAAAGTTTTGGGTTTTTTTTCTTCTGTACCTTTAGGCAGAGAGGATAGGTGACTTATTTCAAAGCTATCTAAGAAGATATAAGATATATGATTGACTTCCCAGAAGCCATTTCCAAAGTTCAGGATTTTCCTGCACTGGTTGCTTCCATTCATTCCAAGACTCTTCTAAAGAAGGCAGAGAAATAGAGTAAAAGGAATTTTGAACTGAGTGAGAAAACCTGGTCTCAACTTTTCTGATATTAACTAACCATCTGACAGTACAAATTGACACACATTTCTGGGTTTCTAAATGAGGGGTCAGGATTAAATGGCCTCCTTAAAGGTCCTTGCAAAGCAGGGATGTGCTGAAACCAACTCAAAGTAGCTAGTGAAAGCTTGTTATTCAATTTTCGGTAAGAACATCTCCACCTCAGAAATTGGCAAACTAAAAATCACAGTTTAATTTATTGTTTGGGGTATTATCTGGACTTAAGATGATGAAAATATTAATAACACGTAAACTTCAATGTTTGTCTTGTTTACATTTTTATTCAGAGTGCTAATTGTCAAACTTTTTTGGAAACACCCCTCCCCCACTTTTAGTTCTAAATCTATGGATTCTATAACCAAGTAAGCGGAGGGAAAAAACTCAGAAAGGAGGCAGGGATAATACTAAATAATATTAAAACTACTTGTAATGCAAGATTTCTTGCATTTGCAATATTACCCTGGGCAATCCTGTCAGTTAGCAGAATGGTACTCTGGCCTGGCAGGTGCCACCCGCATGCCAGCTGACAGTTGCTCTGTGACTATTTAAGCCCCTGCAAACCCAACCTTGGGGTTCTGATTTCCTTGACCTCACCCAGACACCCAGCTACCCTGACTTCCCCTTGGGGACCCCGGGAGGGATTGAAGGGAGGTGGTTTGTGGAATGTGGGCAGGATTTTAGCTTAGAGTAGCCTAGGATAGGGACACCCCTAAACCAACTTAACAACTACATCTGTTTAGCTGGTGGATCAAACAATATCAGGGCAGTGTCAGATTATCTCTGGCTGAGGGCTGGTTCCCTCAGCCTGACCTTACCTTCTAGGTCCTTTGCCAACATTTGCCAGTCACCCCTAGCAACACCTTCTCAAGACCCTAAACCCTTTTCCCTCAGTTTTCCCTTCCCAGTTTTAAATAAATCCCTTAGCCTGAATCAGTGAGTTCTGGTAATTCCTATATCATCATCAAGGCTAAAGAGACTGAGGAGAGGACTGAATATCAATTAGTTGAGTTTGCTGAGGAGTGAAATCAAAGCCTTCATTGTAACCAGGAAGTTGAGCCCCATTTCCTGCTGGATTCTGGAGGAATTCTTCCAATAGGAAGGTAGTTGCTCCAGCAGGTAGAGGCCGCTCGTTCAACATCTTAAAGGAGCCTAAAGCTGCAGGGGAGATTGAGCACCACAGCTGAGGCTGCTAAACACTGATAGGATTGCCCAGGGTAATACGGCAAGTGCAAGAAATCTTGCATTACATACTTCAATGTATTTTGGTCCATATATAAATTGGGACAGGTAGGTGTCACAGAGAGCTGGTCCTAGAGTCAGGAAGCTTCATGTTCCTGAGTTCAACTCTGGCCTCCGACAATAGCTGTGTAATCCTGAGCAAGTCATCTAACCCTGTTTGCCTCAGTTTCTTCATCTGTCAAATGAGATGGAGAAAGAAATGGCAAACCACTCCAGTATCTTTGTCAAGACACTACTGAAAACAACTGAACAACAACATAAGATAAAGAAAGAGAAATTGTATTTTCCTCTCTATATTAGTGACTCTATTACAAAATTTTTTACCATTCCAATGTAAAGGGGCAGTCATACATACCCTTTGTAGTTTCGTTTTCTAATATCCTGGTTCTTGGGAAAGATGGACCAAAAGAAAATGTAGCTACAACCTTTAGGGGTTGAGGATACTAAATATCTCTCTTCCTTTTTCAGTAAATATATTATCTGAAGGAAAGCTGCTATGGAGTATTTTTAAACCCTTACCTTCCATCTTAGAATCAATACTGAGTATTGGTTCTAAGGCAGAAGAGCAGTAAGAGTGATTTGCCCAGGGTCACACAACTAGGAAGTTTCTGATGCCAGATTTGAACCCAAGACCTCCCATCTCTAGGCCTGACTCTCAATCCACTGAGCTACCCAGCTACCCCCTGCTATTGAGTATTGACTAGAGAGGTGACAATAAGTCCAAAAGACTTGGGTTTAAGTCCCAGTTCCTGACTGTATCACCCTGGGTAAGTCACCTAATGCATCATTGCTCTGGGCAACTCTTTAAGGTTATAAGTTGTAGAGAAGGTGAAGAACTCCTCTATATCAATGAAATAACAGGCCCAGTATATGAGATAGAAAACACTAGAATCTTTTTAGGAATAGTCTCATGTGTACATTAGCATGCCAATCTCCATGAAGCATCTTCCCTTTTGTCAAATGATAAATTCATTTATCGAATACTTTATTGAATCATGAAGCTTTTTCAGTCCTGTTTTCCTCTTCCAGTAACCTGGAATTGTAGCAAAAAGAGCAAGATGTTCTCAGAGTAGGAATATTGACAATTGTTAGTAAACGCAGGGAGCCCACTCATCAATGGCACAGGCTGCTGCTGGAGTTGTATTTAATGGATCTACCTCTGGTACCCAATGCTGCCATTTAGTAACTCCACCTACCCTGTAGCTTCTTCTACATCTGTGATTCTTTCAACCAAAGAAAACTCCAAATACAAATGAACAGCTTGTTCCAAAGTCTGAACAAACCTCCTTTGTGCCCTAAATAAAATGAAGGGGGAAAATAATAAATTTTTAAAAATAGAGTAGGCAACACAACCAACAAAGCTGATCTGCCCTCAATGATGTTGGGGGCTTAGCTCAGCTCTCTTTTGCCTGTTTGTTCCAGGATGGCTTGTTCATTCTTTCTGTCCTGGTGGTGCTCTTAAGTAGTCCCAAGGGCATTCATCCAGGAACAATACCACACACAGATGATTAAAATTTAAAGCAAGAAAGAAGAGAAGAAGAAACCTTTCATCTTTTCTGGCATACCCTTCACCTTCTCCCACTTAATCCTTTAATTGGCTGTTCTGATTAGAGGGATTTGCTGCTTTCTTTTTTTGGTGGTAGTTGGGATCTGTGCAGCTTCCCCAAGAATGGAGGGCACTTAGTTTGGGAGAGAGAAGGATTCTAGGGCATCCCCACTCCCCTCCCCCTCCATTAGGACTCCCTTAGTAGATTAGAGGGTTCTATAGACATATGAGGTCACAGAAGATCCATTATTGCTGGGAGGAAGGAAGCCGGGAAACTGCATCATCCAGCCCTCCCTCTTGAAGCAATTACATCATTCTCTGGGTTCATGGCTTATATTATTCTAGGCTGCTGTGAATAAAGTAGTAGCAGCTATCATTATTAGATTGTCCCATACTCTCTCTTATTCAACCCAGGTTTGATCCTATGCATCACTGCCCGTCAGCACTGTACAGTCCCTGGAATAGACTTCTGGGAACCTTGCCCTAAGTGGGTATGGTTGCCCCTAGACTCGTCACTCTGTAGCCAGAGAGGGCCAAGGGGATAAAAAAAATGCTCTTTGTCTGGCAACAAGCTAAGCCACAGACATGTGCTGGAACAGCTTGGCGCTCCGTTCGCCAGGGGTTACACTAAACGACATTAAACAAGTAACAACATTAGAACAGGAGAAAAAAATGTAATTATAAGATCGTTATAAGAAGAAGTAATTTGTAACAATTAACTCTTCAGGGATGCCTGGATCCAACACCTGTGGAAACCCCAGGTGCCCGTTTAAAAAGAGCAAAAGCATGAGTTTTAAAACTTCTACTACAGCCAGAGAACCAGCAGATTGGGTTGGGCTTTGGGCTTTCACAGAGACAACCTGCAGGAAGGACTTCTGATCCTCCATTGTGCCCTATGGCTGTCAATTACTGAGGAAGTTCCCAGCCTGAGTTCTTCGAGAAGTTAGGGAGAATCTGGTAAACTGATAGCAATTGAAACCTATTGGTGAACTAAGGAAATCTTCTGGCTGAGAATAGACTCAATTCCTTAGTGTACAGATATGGCGTAAAGATCCCTTTTAGACCCCATTAGAGCATGCGGCCAATTGGTACTATCTAGCAGCATTTGATTAAACCAATGAGATACGGTCTGACCCTATGGGAAAGGTGGTCTGGAATGTTTCTGGTTGTGCCCTCAGTGCAATATTTGTGAAGTCTGATGAAGTTGCAGAGTTCTTTGTATGACAGGGTTTTGTCTTTTCAGGCTAAGCAAATTGGCGATGGTTGAGTGTATACCAGGTGGTCTATACCAGAAGGGGAGGTAGTTCAGGCAGATCTGGGCATATTTAGTTGGTCCCAAAATGGAAAGTCAAACAGTATGTGCTAATGCCAAATTTGGGGGAGGGTTTGGTTTTTTATTTTGGGTTTCACACACACACACACACACACACACACACACACACACACACACGGCCAGACTAGAGAGTGTCTCATATTCCAAGGTATCTCCCAGGTCCACATGGAAACCTAGAGGGATTCCTTGGAAGTCTTTTGAGAACAGATATCTGTCTATGGTGCTTGCCCCCTTTTCATAGGGAGCTTACTGACCTCAGTCAGTGGTTCAACCCTTGCTCAGTTATATTGAACCTTCAGCCTCCAGGGCATTTCTTGGCTGTTACAGGACTGAAGTTTATCTCCTTGCACTACTGTTGCTGTTTGATTTTTAATTAGCTCCCATGAGGCTTTCCTTTGGAGGGCCTTCTGGGGTGTTCTTTAATGGCCTATGTCCCTTACAATATAGAAGATTCACTATCAAGAAGTGTGACTCAAATCCTCCTCTTCTTTCACTATTGAGGTCTCCAGATCATAATAACCTAAAAAAAACTTTGGAGGAAACAAAGAAGTAAGAGGTTTTATGAAATGGCATTCATTCACTCACTCCATTCATTCAGCAAATATTTATTGAGTTCCTAATGTATACGAAGCATTGCAATAGGAATTATAAGGCATGAAATCCAGAAAGTAAGAAGCTGAAAGTGTCACTGTCAGCTAAAAGCTTGCTGAAGGAATTGTATTAGGGTTCGGAAGGTAGCTTCACAATCAACAAGTCAAAAATATTCACCTAATCCACAAGAAACTGAATCTCAAAGAGATGAAATAACTTACCCAAAGTAATGCAGGTATTAAATAGCACAGTAGGTCTCAAACCCAGGCCCTCTGAGTCTGGAGTAGGGTCTCTTTTCTCTAAATCATGAGACTAAGCAGTTCGAATTTCACTGAGGGACCAGAATCAGGCACCAGGCACTTCAAGTCATTCATGAATGTACCATCTAATCTTTTGTATTGTATTTTTGTATTGTATTTCTGTATTTTGTAACTATATTTCTACACATCTGACCTTAAGTGTTCCTTATTCCTAAAATTAAACTTAATGTTTCTCAATTTACAAAAATACATTTCCTCTCTCTGTTAATCCCCTCTCTTGATCAAGAAAAAAAACAAAACCCTGTAACAAATAGGGAAAGTCAAGCAAAACTTAATACCTGAATTGGTCATGTTAAGATGTTCTTTTAACCCTTGTTCAAATAATTCATCATAGAATCTTCCAAGAAGAAAGAAGACTACTTTTGATAGGAACATGGCCCATCTCAATAGATGCCACTATCTTCTCTCCTCTCAACTCATTTTTAACCCTTTCCTCTGAAGCTTCTAAATTGGTCATTCCAGCTCTCTCAAAATTTAACAGTGAATGATCTCTTAATTACTAAATTCAATGGCTTTTTCTCAGTTCTAATTCTTCTTGATCTCTCTATGGTCTTTGATATTGTTGATCACTTTCATCATGATATTTTCTTCTCTCTAGGTGTTTGGGATAACACCCTCTCCTGGTTCTGCTACCTATCACATACAACTCTTTCTCAGTGTTCTTTGCTTGATCCTCATCCCGGTCACATTCACTAATCATAGGTGCCCAACAGAGCTCCATTCTGAGCCCTCATCTTTTCTCCTCTATACTACTTCACTTGGTGATATCTTCAGCTACCACAGATTTAATTATCATCTCTTAGCTGATGTTCCTCATAACTATCCTGCCCTAACCTCTCTGAGTATCTCCAATACTGCATTTCCAACTGCCTTTTAGACTTGTTAAACTGGATATCCAATAGACATCAGGAACCCAGTATGAACAAAACTAAACTCATTTTCTTTTTCCACTAAATCTTCTAACTTCTTTATTACTGTAGATGGGAATACCATCCAATTCTTCCCACTTCCAACCTAGTTGTCTACCTAAACTCTTCACTATCTCTCACCCACCATATCTTGTCTCTTCCCAAGATCTGTTGATTTGACCTTTGCATTCTCTCTCAAATACACCCTATTCTTTCCTCTGATACTATCAATTCCCTGGTGCAAGCCCTCATTATATCATTTGGGCTAAGGTCTGCCTTCCTTATCTCCACTCTAATCTATCCCCTATTCAGCTTCCAAAGTCATTTTCCTACAGCACAGATCTAACAATGTCCAGGATCAGATTTTTCCGGCATTCACTCAAAGTCTTCATAATTTACCAACTCCCCCCACCTTGCCCCAACACCTTTCCAATATTCTTACATCTTACTCCCTGGCACATATTTTGCAATCCAACAAAAATGGCCTCATTGTTGTGCCAAGAACAACAAACTCCATTCCTGGACTCCAGGCATCTTCTCTGGCCATAGCCTATCCTCAGAGTGCTCTTCCTTTTTCTCACTACTAACTGGTTTTCCTGGCTTGCTTCAAATCCTAACTAAAATCCTATCTTCATTAGAAAGCTTTTCTAAATCTCTCCTAATTCTCGTGCCTTCCATCTTCAAATAGTTCCAATTTTTCTTATATATGGGTTGTTTCTACTTATTTGTTTGCATGCTCTCTCTCCATTAGAATGTGAGCTCTTTGAGGGCAGAGATTCCTTTTCATTTTTTTGTATCCCCCGGGCTAGTGTAGTGCCTGGCACAGAGTAGTTGCTTAATGTTTTTTGACAAACTGATTATTCCTGATGGGAAATGATCAGTTTCAGAAAGAATAAAAGAGAATATTCTGTCAGGTACAAACAGACAAACAAAACATATGATGTGTTCAGAAAAAAATCTGAGTATATTATTGTTCATGAAAACTGTGCCTATTTGACACCAAAATATTTCTGTTTCATTAAGATCTCTTGGCATCACACAAATCTGTAGTCAGCAAACTGAACCAGAATGGTAAATTTCTATTTGGACTGATTAGTTGGACCAGTCTGCAGTATTCCAGATTAACTCACACAGGGATTTTCATGGCTCTGTGAGCAGCAGGAATTCAAAAGTAGATTCTGAAAAGCCCCTAGATTTATAGATGTAGAGCTTTAAGGGACCCTAAAGAAGATGAAGTCCTATTCTTTCAATGCCTTACTTTAAAAAATTGTTTATTCTATTTTTTGTTTATTTAATTTGATTCCTCTGCTGTTGGGTTTGCCTGCCTCAAGTCTTTTCACTTGAATCTATCCTCTATTTGGCCTCCAAAGTCATTGAAATAGCCCACCGAGGTGGTAGCAGTATCAGAGGAAAGAAAATATTTAAAGAGGATAGAAATTTTTGTTTATGTAAATATTCTCCATTTATTTTATTTCTATTAATTAATAAAAATCCCTTTTTTTCTACTCCCCTTACCTCCTCTTAATTAAAAAGCAAAGATAAAGATAAACAAACTTATGATAACAAACATACAAAGTCAAGCAAAATACATTTGTGCATTGATTATGTCCAAAATATATATGTCCCATTCCATACCCTGAATCCATCTATCACTTCTTTAATGGGAAATGCTTCATTACTAGCTCTCTGGAGTTATGGCTAGTCATTGTCTTAATCAGAGTTCTTATGTGTGTCAAAGCTGTTTGTCTTAATAATCCCACATCCTTCTTTTATAAAGAAACTGAGGTCCAGAATCACAAAGCCGCTAAGTGTTTAAATCTATATTCTAGCTCAACTTTTCTTGATTCTAAATCCAGTGTACCATCCAGTGTACCACTTAGCCAGCAAACATGGAGTCATGTCAGTAGCCTAGCCTAAATCATTCTAACTGAGAAACATATATTTTATTTCTTTCAGGAAAAATATATGAAGTCAGTCTAAAACAGTGGCAAATCTCTGCCTGGGCCATTTCCCATGCTTCC
Source organism: Gracilinanus agilis (assembly GCF_016433145.1). Taxonomy (NCBI): domain Eukaryota; kingdom Metazoa; phylum Chordata; class Mammalia; order Didelphimorphia; family Didelphidae; genus Gracilinanus; species Gracilinanus agilis. The sequence continues at coordinate 351,170,604 of NC_058132.1, forward strand.
TGCTTGAACTTTTCCATAGCAAACAGGACTCCTAAAATATAGACCCCTAAAGAAAGCAACCTTAAACCCAGCTCACAACTGAGTCTTGTGATTCGTTCTGTTTCCATATTGAATCCTTCATCTAGTTGTTTTTTTTACATATTTCTTTATTGTATGCCCCATTAGGTTGTGAGTTCCTTGAGGGCAGGGACTACCTTTCCACTTTTTATTGTATCCCAAGAGATTAGCACAGTGCCTGACACAAAGTTGGTGCTAAATAAATTTTTATTGACTGATGGCTAAGCAAATGACTGGGGATTCAAATACAAATACAAATACAAACAAAAAAAGCAGAACTTATACTCAAAGAACTTGGCACCACAGAGGAACACTATATGCAAAAAGAACCTGGAAAAGTAATAGGGACAAAGCTTCTGAAAAGGAGGTGGAGAAGTCTGGAGAATGCGAAACAGAGCCAGAAGAACAAGGCCAGGCCATGGATTCATCAATCAGAAGGGAGGGGCTGCAGAGCCTCGGATTCCCCAGAAACTACTAAGGAGGGTGTCGAAAAGTCTAGAGATCACTACAGCTGGAAGCCGGTCCAGACCTGATTATAGCAACCCAGTGGCAAATATTCATACCCAAGAAGTGAAATCAAAACATAGATTTTCTCCAAGTATCTGAACTCCAGCATTGGGAAGACATATCCAATTTGAAGTGGATTTTTGTGTTTTCATCCCAATATTGAATATCACATAGGCATTAGAGTACTGGAACTGAAATCAGCAATCTCTAGGATCAAAATCTCCCCCTGATACTCACTAGCTATATGACTGGCCAAGACATGTGGCTCCCTAATGTTTTCTCGTTTATAAAATGAGAATTTTAGTACCTACTTGAGTAATTTTCATGAGCCTAAAAGGGAATTCAAGCATATAAATTCTTTGTAAATGTTAATATATGTAATATAAACATATGCATACATGTATATATAGATGCAATACAGTCACACATATTTTAACATCTCCATACACGTATGCAATACAAACATACATACATGTACATGTGTGTAGATGCATGTAATGCAAATATCCATAGTATATCTGTGTGCATTCAGGCAATAAATATATGTGTCTGTATGTGTATGTAATACAAATATATACACATGTGTATATCTGTATGTACATAGGTAATGTAAATATATACATATACTATATATATATATACACTCCTACAGGCACATCTGTGTATATATATGGACAACAAAGAAATAACTATATGTATCTTATGTAAATATTCATTTATATTCACAGAAATCATATGTATAAGACTTCAAAATATTAAGAATGGATTAAATTAACTATTCAATAATGTACATTAATTTCAATTAAAAACTGTCAGGTTTCTGATGTGTACATTTGTCCAGATTACAATTTAAAAAAACAAATTACAGTCTTATGAAATTTTTATTAAAAAAGCTCACATATGTACTGATGTTTTTATAACTACAATTATTTTCTAATGGACTGTTCCTACAATTACATTTTATTTTGTAATTCAGTGGTTATCTTTGTTTTTTTAAAATAAAATCATAGGCAATATAAATCTATATATACATCTATGTACATGCATACAATACAAATATACATGTGTGTACAGTTGTGTACATGTAGGCAATACAAATATATTCCTATATGTGCACCTTGTGTGCACATGCATAATACAAATACATGCCCATATGTACATATGTATACAGAAAGCAATACAAACACATATATGTATGCATGTGCATACATGCAACACAAATATGCATACACATGTATCTGTGTCTGCAATATGTCACAACTATGTGCATACATGCACATCTGTGTTCTTATATGTATGCATGCATGCACATGTACATATAAATACATGCACACATGTAACCTGGTCAAGCTTTTACTAAAAGGAATATATTTATTTCAAACAATAACCATGTAGAACCAGGAGATTGTTGTGCACAGTAAACAGCAAAAATGTACCATGTTCAACTGTGAATGGCAATTATCAGCACTGCAAGGATCAGAAGGAACAAACCAGTCTAAATGCAGATTGAAATAAGTCAGTTTTCCCTTTATTTCCTCCATTTTTATTACCTAAGCAATATGTCTTCTTTCACAATAAGTCAAACATGGAAAACACATATTGCATGATAGCACATATAAAATCCATATAATATTATCTACTTTCTTGAGGAGGGGGGAGGAATGGGCGAGGGAGAGAACATGAATTGAAAAATGACTGAAAATTATCGTTAAAAATTGTATCGATTTGAATTTGGGGGGAAATATAAGAAAAACAAAACCAGAAGGGGAAAAGAGATCATCACAAACATACCAACACCCTCTCCCCAACTCTTGAGGGACATATTCCTCCTTCATCACACTTTTATTACCCCGTTCTCTGAATAGAAGGTTAGATTCATAGCTTAGCTGTGTTCTTAGAGAACAGAGTCCCAGATCACAGTACAGCCCAAATCTCCCCTCCCTCACCCCCAGGACCTCCTGAGGTTCTCATGGTATCCATGCTGAGATGGTTGGCTCCTGTACCATCTTGTGAACTTGACTCTAAGGTCACCATGATTGAATTCTTGGTCCTGCGAGGATCCCCTCCAACATCTGAAACTGGGGACAAATAACACAAAGCAGAAGCAAACACCCCAGGACCATTTCACAGAGCCAGGGTAAAAGAGAGAGCAGAGAAAGAGCAAGTCCACACTGGGTACAACAGCTGGGAGCATAGCTAGAAAGATGGTCTTAAAAGAGCAAGTAGCTCAATCACACTATTTTTCAAGATGCAGGTTGCTAAACCCCAAACCATGCAGAAGAATCCACTTTCAGCAAACTAAGCATGCTCTAAATGTGGGCTTTACACATACACACACATATACACATTCACTTGTGAGTATACATGCGTACATACATACATAAGAGAGACATTGTGATGTAGTATAAAGAGAATTGGTTTCCTGGTTCAAAATACTTGGGCTCATGGTCTGTTCCCAATATAATAAGTTTACTACCTGTGTGATCTAAAGCAAAGTCACATAATATTATTCCTGGATGTAAAATGAGGGGTTGAATTGGGTAGCACCTGAGATACCTTCCTAGCTATGGGATCCTAAGACTATCACTAGACTGTGTTTTCAAACTTCAGCTGCTTATCTGTAAAATCAGCTGGAGAAGAAAATGGCAAACCACTCTGGTATCTTTGCCAAGAAAACCCCAAAAGGGGTTCCAGAAAGATTCAGACACAACTGAAATGACTGAACAACAACAACAGTGAGGTCCCATCCAATTCAAGTTTTATGATCCCATTGTTATAAAGAAAAAATAAGACTTTGGCTGTTTCTAATTCATTTGTCTTTAGTGGTAGGATTGATGTTTGTCAATAATGATCCTCATTTCATCAAAAATAAATTCATGAAACACTCAAAAGTATGTGTATCTGTAAGAATCATACATGTATACAAATGTGCAAGAGAGATTAATAAGAGTTGACTTTGTGTGAATTAGTAGATTTGAATGATACACTGACAAGTACACATATACATAGAGGTAAACTGCAGGGGAAAATATTAGTGTAATACACTATGAATAAGATGTATTAGCATCATAAAAAGGAAGGAAGGAAAATGAGAAGGAAGGAAGGAATGCTGTACACAATGAAGAAATACAATAGTATGGATTGAGAGAAGCCCAAAAGATAAATGCAGAAGAAAAGCTAGGACTACAAGAGTACCTGGGTAAATATGAAGTAAGAGATATTATATGTAATTTTAAGTGAAATGAGAGCTTTGGAGAAAAGAATTGATAGCTTAGAATATAAGATGATAAACATTACTTTCAAAAATGGCCCCCCTGAAAACTAAAATAGGACAAGCAGAATTCAATGACTTCATGGGATAACGAAAACTATCAGAATAAAACCAAAATATTGAAAAATTTAGATGTAAGATATATTATCAAAAATGAAACAATAAGAAATATAAAAACAAAACAAAAGAATTATTAAAATATTTTAAAATGTAAGATATATTACATATAAAAACTGTCCTAGAAAATAGCTTGATGAAAAATAATCTAGGTACCATATATGAAGAAATTATAAATAAAACTGTCTGGACCTATTAGAACTTAAAGATAAAATAAAACAGAAAGTATGCACAGATTTCTTCCTGAAAGAAACCCCAAAGTGAAACCCACAGGAATGGCACAGACAAAATCCAGAGCTTTTAGGTTAAAAAATATAAATACTAAGCTGCCAGAAATAAAGAGTTCGAGTAACAAAAGACCACAGTCAGGATCAACAGACACCTGCAATTATAAATCGCTAATGTTAAATTCATTTTTCATCACCTGCATCTGATTTGTAAAGAGAACCAGTAAGAGGTAGAAACCAAAGGAGAGAGAAAGGTACAAGAAAATAAAGGGCAATCCACAATTAATGGCTATACCTACAACCTGAATGACACAAAATTACTCATAAATAGAAGAGGATTGGATTAAAAAAATAAAGGATCAAAAAGCTGAATCCAATAATAAGTTGTGTAAGAAATACACTTGGAACAAAAAGATTAACATGGCATTAGAATAAGGTGCTGGAACAAAATTTATTATACTCGGGTCAAAAAAAGGAAATAAAATCCAAGTCAAAAACATAAGTAAATCAATAATGATTTTGGACAAGATTACAGTAAAAGTGGACACAACTAAAATAAATAAATAAGGAAACTATATTTACTCAAAGGTGCCATGGTTGTCATAAAGGAACACTTAAAGCCACATTGGTTCTTTCATTAAAGAAAATTACACCAATTAGACAACATATGAACACTTTGGGGATGTTGTTAAATCAATGATCAGAGCTAAGTATCTCTAACTATTTACATCATCAAATTATCATGCAGATCAATGAACAGGAAATGCAACTAAAAAACAAAAACAAGAAGTCAGACAAAACAAACTAAAAACCAAATTAGAAATTCTGGAAATAAAAAAGAAATCTTGAAAAAAAAACCCTAAACAATTGACCATTACAACTAAGACTTTTGATGTTTGTTTTTACTAGAAATAGAGAGGTACTGAATCTGTGATTTCATTGATCTAGGAGAATTTCCAGATAAGTAAACTCCCTCAATCAACATAGGTCTTCCTCTTTTAGCCTTTAAAGACTTTCTTAGAACACCAAGAATTTGAAAGATTTGCTAAAGTTAAGATAACCAATATGTGTTAGAATTGAACCTAGGTTTTCTGGCTCTGAAGTAGGTTCCACATTCACTCTACTACATAGCTTTGAATAAGTTAGAAAAACAAGATAAAATATTTAAACAGTTAATCTGATTTTTAAAAACAGAAAGCCCACTTTTAGGAATTTGAAAAAAAAAATTTGTAGTCCCTTCTTCACCCTTCCAAGCCTCAGATTCTTATCTGAAAAGTGAAGATAATATTTATTCTAACTACTTCATGGGCTTATTTTCTGGAAGAGACTTTGTAAGCCTTACAGCACTATAGAAATGTGAGCTTTTATTATAAGGATGCAAGATAATATTTCATATACAAATAAATTTAAGGTTTTCAAATAACTATTTATACATGTATATTATATTACTGCTTCACTTTACTGGAAAAGAGAACTTTTGAAAATCATATTAGACCAGCAGTTAACATTTGCTCTTTCCCTTTATCTGAAACCTTGTAATATTTGAAGATGCTTTGGTAATGATGTTTATACCAAAACAAGATTCTAAAAGGAACAGCAGTAATTTTCTTTTTCTGGAAATGATCCCAGAGACAGAGGACCTCAGTGGAGATTGTAGCATCAAATACATAGAAGTAGTGTCCTGGAAGTTGGTAGAGAATAGTTACTAGAACTTTGGATGGACATTAGATTTAGTTTGATGGAATCTCAAAGTAGGAGAAGTTCCCAAATGATGGTGGTCAAGAATGAACTTTGAAATTAGAAAGGGGAGTGAGGAATTTTCTAACTTCCCTATCACAACCAGTAAGTTGGAGGGTATGAGTAACAATGCTGGAAAGCGTGGCCAAGAAAGTTGTTGTCAATCAGAAAGGATCCAGATCCCGATGATACCTGACACTTCAGGAAGACAAGAAGATGGAGGGAATGAGAAAAGAAAAAGGTTTAAGATGAAAGCTAATTGGTTATCTCTGAAGTAGGCATGCTAGAGAACACAATAGAAAAAGGTTTAAGATGAAAGCTAATTGGTTATCTCTGAAGTAGGCATGCTAGAGAACACAATAGGTTAAATAGCATTGAGCCTAGCATATTTCTTCATCACCCATTGGGGTTTTCTTGGTAGAGATAATAGAGTAGTTTTCCATTTCCTTCTCCAATTCATTTTACAGATGAGGAAATTGAGGCAAAGAGGGTTAAGTGATTTGCCCAGGATCACAGAGCTAGGAAGTTTTGGGGACTGAATTTGAACTCAGATCCTCCTGACTCTTCAGGCCAGTGCTTTATCCACTGTGCCACCCAACTGCTCTGGCATATAATAGTCACTTAATAAATTATTTCTTAATTGATTGGTTGATTGATTTGGTTTGTGAGGTTAGAATAAATGAGGAAACAAGTTAAGAAAGATAGAGAGATGTGCCCCAAATCACAAAAGTAGTAAGAATAGTAAGGAGTGGAGGTGGAATTGAAATACAAGACCTTTGTCTCTAACTACACATAGAGTTCTGTTCCTGAAATCAGAAACATCTGAATTTAAAACTGGTATCAGACATTACTAGTTGTGTATCTTTAGGCAAGGCATTTAACCTCTGTTTGTCTCAGTTTCTTCCTCTATAAAAATGTGGATCACTATAACACCTTCCTCCAAAAGATTGTTATGAGGATCAAATGAGATATTATTTTTAAGCCCTCAGTCCAGTGCCCAGCACATGGGAAGTTCTCTAAAAATACTACTTATTATTGAAGAGGTAAGGAAGGAATGCATTTTATGTGTTAGTAGAACAAGTGACAAGGTCCTGAAGTAGAATGAGTTTCCATTGTGGGAAGAATGTTATATCTATAAGTGATGTTGCAGAAATAGAAATGATAATATTTGGAAATAGAGGGGATGCTCATCAATTGGAGAATGGCTAAACAAGCTATGGCATTGGTTGTGATAGGACTACTGCACCATAAAAAATGATGAGCAGATTACTTTTTACTTTTTTTAAAAACATGGAAAGACCTACATGAAATTATGAATAGTGAAACAAGAAGAACATAAAAACAGTATACAGTATAAAGTTTAAGAAATCTGCCAGTTAATTAGACATATGGGATAAGAATAAAGAGTCTAGGATAACTGTGAACCTGGGTAACAAGGAGGATGGTGATGCCCTTAACCCTAATAGGGATGTTTGGAATAGAGGTGGTAGTGAGGGAAAATATAATGACTTCTGCTTTAGACTTGCTGAGTTTGAGATAATAATAAATAAATGCCTATGAGTCATCTAGATAGAAATGTCCACTAGATTTGTGACATAAAACCAAAAAGGTAAAATATGTAATGTAATTAAGTGAACATGAGACATAGAGTCAAAGGACCTGATTGAAATCCAAGATAAGTTTCTTGCTATCTATGTGACTTTGGGAATGTCAGTTTACTTTGATCCTTTGTATAGAAAAATCAATGACTAAAGTTTTAGGACCTTGGTTCTAGGCCTGATTGGGTTGCTTATTCACTACATATAAGACACTGGGTGGAACACTAAACAGCTCAGGCCTTCAATTTTCTCATCTCTAAAGTTAAGGTTCTGAATTTAATGACTTCTGAAGTCCTTTCTGCTTCCAAATCCTGTGATCCTTAGACTTCAAAACTCACTTGTCAGAAAGGATATAAGGATGGCTAATAAAATGAGAACTAATAAAAGATGCACACCAAAACTTGGAGTTTCATCTCACACCCGTCAAATTAGCAAAAATGATAAAAGACAGAAATAGTTGATTTTGGAGTCCCTGTGGGAAGAAGATAAGCACATTAATATACTGTTGACAGGGTTGTGAATTTTTTTCCCCAAACCTTCTGGAAAACGATTTGAAATTATGCAGACAGAATTGTGTGGGGCAGTCCCTTTCAGACTTTTGCTGGTGTGTTAAAAACAATTTATTTTGCCAAGTCTAGGATCAATTCCCTTTAAGAAAGCAAAGATTCTATTCTAGATATTTAGTAAATACGGAGAGGTAGGGATATAAAATACTCAACCTATGGGGAGGGAGTATTCCTGAGGTTTAGCAGAGTTCATATCACCCTATGTCTTTCTGACACAGTTTTGCAGCCCTGTCAAATGTGGAGATAGAGATAGAGGGAAGCAACACTTTTTAAAAAATCGAATAAGGTCTTTTAAATCCTTTGTTGGAAAGCTTTCCTAATTTCATCTTATGGTCCATGAGTGTTCCATTGTATTCTAATCCTGAACTTGAACCACTGGACTATACTAAGTAAAGCCTAGTTCAGGATAGCTGGTCACATCTCTAGAGGAAAAAAAGAAGATAGAATGGGGTTCTTAAGATTCAAAATAATAGAGACAATGAATTTGCTCCCCCAACCCACCAAACCCACTGGTTTCAATTTTGTCTGTATTTTTGCTCTGCCCATTGATTTCCCTTCTCAGTTTCCTCACCTATGAAATTAAGAGATTGGGCTAGATGATATCTTCCATACCTCCTATTAAATCCTTCCATCTTTAGTAGTAGAAAGAGCAATGATTTTGAAGTTGGAATACCTTAGTTCAAATCTTAGCTGTGCTGCTCATTATTTACGTATAGATACTGGGAGAGTCACTTAACAGATCAAATTTTTAATTTTCTCTTCTCTAGAGAAAATAGAGTTTAAAACTTGAGGAATCTTAAATCCCAGAGTTATTTGTTGTTATTGAACAAATAAAGGAAAAGATTTATAGCTCATCTTTCCAAGATTGAAAAGATGGAGGAAATATGTGGCATGGTCAAGTGTAACAGAGGAATTCATACCATTAGACTAGGAAAAGGAGCCCAAAGAAAATACTAAGAGAAGGCTATTTGTCATATGGAAGAATGGAGCAGATAACTTCATGTTGTTCTGACATGTAAAATCATGAACATGGGTGAAATTTAGAGAGAGGTACATTATATGTCAATATGAGGGCAAATAACCTAATTTTAGAGCTGTCCAGAATAAAAGGTCTCCATTCCTGGAATATGGATGACCATATGCCAGAGATATTGGAAGGAAATTCCTGAATGGAAAGACCAGTGTGGTAATAGTGGAAAAACAGCTGAATTTGGAGTCAGAAGACCTGGATTCAAATCTCATCTCTCACTTATTACCTATATGACCTCAGACAAATTATATTACCTCTCTCTACCTTAGTTTCCTTATTTCTAAATGAAAGTGTTGGGCTAGAAGGTTTCTGATTTTCTTTCTAACTCTCAATCTATAATTCCATGAACCTTGATGGCCTGTGAAGCATTTCCACACTAGCAGGCAGTTTCTAAAGTTAAAATTACATAACTTTTTGAAGTGTTACCTCTCAGGAAGGAATTTGCATTTTAAAGGGGTGAAACTTGTATCCAGGAAGTTCAGGCTTCACTAAAGGGGAGATCTTTGTTGAGTGAGGAGCATCTTGCCTGAAATTATGCCACTTCTTCTGCCAGGATGACTGCTGGAGGTCACAGACAATCCTCGTGTCCATTGAATACAGCCTTATCACTATGACATAAAGAAGCTAGAGGTGCACACAGTTCAGGGTTCCAAGGAACACTCCTGACTGGCAGGTCTCAGTGTTGAGACTGCTGGGGCCAGGGTTAAAAGGCAGCCCTCAAATCCCACTACAGAAATTAACTTCCCAGTTTCACAGCAGATTATTTTATATCAATCTGTCAAGAACAGCACACACTGAGCATCCTTCCTGGATCACTTTGACATCCATCTATTCATTATAGAAAAGAAAATTCTTTCCTATGGTGATGACATTTTCCAAGTCAAAAGTCAAGATTGTGTGGACCAGCAAAAGCATATTGCTTTTGAATGATGAACCAGAGGATTTCTATGAGAACTGGAAAGACCTCCAAGAATTGATGCAGAGTGAAAGGAGGCAGAACCAGGAGAACATTGTACACAGAGACTGATACATTATGGCACAATCAAATGTAACAGACTTTTCTACTAGTAGCAATGCAATGACCCAGGACAATCCAGGGGGACTTATGAGAAGGAATGCTATCCATATCCAGAGAAAGAACTGTGGGAGTAGAAATGCAGAAGAAAAACATGATAGATCACGTGGTTAAATGGGGATATGATTGATATTTTGGTGTCAAAATATCACTTTACTGCAAATATGAATAGTATGGAAATTGGTTTTGAACAATTATATATATATATATATATATATATATATATACACATATATATATGTATAACCCAGTGGAATTGCTGACTCTGGGAGGGCTGGAGGGAAGAGGGGAGAGAAAAATCATAAATCATATAAACATGGAAATTTTTTCTAAATAGATAATAAATTTTAATTAAAAAATTGAATTTAATTTATTTTTATTTTAAAAAAACATATTCCTTTCCAAAGGCACCCTTTATTTCTTTACATGAAAATGGAGTTATCCTCCCAAAGTCACTGTATTGTTTCAGTCACTAAGTCAATCAAAAAATATTAAGTAATTACTATGTGTTAGGCACTGTGACAGAAGATAGAATATTGTGTTCCAGGAACTACAAATAGACTTTCAGGCAAGGTGCTCCTCACTAAACAAAGGTCTCCTCTTCAATGAAACCTGAACTTATTGGATAGAAGTTTCACTCCTTTAAAATGCAAATTCATCCCTGAGAGGTAACACTTCAAGAAGTTATGTCATTTTAGCTTTAAAAACTGCCTTCTAGTGTGGAAATAGCTCAGGAGCCATCTTGGTTCATGGAATTATAGATTGAGAGTTAGAAAGAAACTTAGATGACATATAGACTGTGTACATGCATTATTTTATTGTTGTTGTTGCTGCTGGTTCATCATTTTATAAACAATAACTTTTACATGTCAATATAATTTTAATAATCATTTTCTGACATTTTGTGATCTATGTTCTCTTCTTTCCACCTATCTCCCCTCCCCAAGAAAGCAGGTAATATTATACAGGTTGTATATGTGTAATCATACATATTTCTACATATTTATTGTGAAAGAGCACATATATTGCTTACAGAAAGCTTCATGGAGGAAATAAAATGAAGACTGGTATACTTCAATCTGCATTCTGACTCCATTAGTTCTTTCTATGGTGATAGATACCTTTTATATCACAATTCCTTGGAGTTGTCCTAGATCCTTGCATTGCTGATAATAAATTCATTCACATTTGATCATAATATATTATTGTTATTACTGTGCACAAAGTTGTCTTGGTTCTGTTCACTTCACTTTGCACCATTTCATATAAGTCTTTCCAGATTTTTTTATGATCAACTTGTTATTTCTTATGGCACAGTAGTATTCAATTACAATCATATACCACGACCTGTTCAGCCATTCCCTGGTTGATAGACATCTATTTAGTTTCCAGCTCTTTGACACCACAAAAAAGAGCTGCCATAAATATTTTGTCCAATTAAGGACTTTCCCACTATTTTTTATCTCTTTGGGAAAAATACCTAGTATTGGTATTACTAGGTCAAAGGTTATGCACAGTTTTACGATCCTTTAGGCATAGTTTCAGATTGTTCTCCAGAGTGGTTAGGTCACTTCACAATTCCATCGACAGTGTTTTAGTGTCCCAATTTTACCATATCCCCTCCAACATTTATCTTTTTCCTTTTCTGTCATATTAGCTAATCTGAGTACCTCAGAGTTATTTTAGTTTCATTTCTCTAATTAATAGGGATTTGGATCATTTTTTCATCCAATTAAAGATAGTTTTATTTCTTTTATCTGAAAATTGCCTGTTCATCTCCTTTGACCATTTGTCAATTGGGGAATGCTTTGTACTCTTTTAAATTTTACTCAATTATCTATATATTTGAGAAATGAAGTTTTTATCAGAGATGCTTCCTATAAAAACTATCTCAGTTTTTTGTTTCCCTTCTAATCTTGATTACATTGGTTTTTGTTTGTGTAAAACCTTTTTCAGTTTTATATAAGCAAAATTATCCATTTTATGTCTGTTAATGTTCTCTGTGTTTTGTTTTGTTATAAATTCTTCCCTTATCCACAAGTCCAACAGGTAAACTTTCAAGCCTCCTAAAATTGTCCTTGGTATCATCCTTTATCTCTAAATCATGTATCCATTTTATCTTTATCTGGTATATGGTATGAGATGCTGGTCTATACTTAGCTTCTGAACTTACTGTTTTCCAGTTTTCCCAGTAGTTTTTGTTGAATAGGGAGTTCTTTTTTTCTTTTACTTAGAAGCTCTTGAATTTGGCAATTATATTCCTGGGCGTTGTCTTATCTGGATCAAGTGTCGAGGGTGTTCTATGGATCCTTTCAATGTCTATATTGCCCTCTTGTTGTAGAACTTCAGGGCAATTTTGCTGAATAATTTCTTTTAGTATGGAGTCCAAATTTCTATTAATTTCTCCCTTTTCATGGAGACCAATGATTCTCAAATTGTCTCTTCTAGACCGGTTTTCTTGTTACTTTCTTATTGAGGTATTTCATGTTTCCTTCTATTTTTTCAGTCTTTTGACTTTGTTTTATTTGTTCTTGTTGTCTTGAGAGATCATTAGCTTCTAATTGTTCAATTCTAGCCTTTAAGGACTGGTTTTCAGCTATAATCTTTTGGTTTTCGGCTATAATCTTTTGGCTTTCCTTTTCAATCTAGTCATTTCTGGTCTTCAGTTGACTTGCCTCACTTTCCAATTGTTAAATTCTGCCTTTTAAACTGTTATTTTCTTGCCTGATTTCCTGTTGAGCTACTTCCCATTTCTCTGACCAAATCTTTTCCAACTTTCTCGTCATCTCAGTTTTGAACATTTCAAGAGCTTGTGACCAGTTTTCCTTATCTTTGGAGGGATCGGGTGTGATTGCTTGTTTTTTTCTCCTCTTCTGATTGCTCAGTGGTCTGGATTTTCTCTGTGTAAAAGTTGTCGAGTGTTAAAGATTTCTTTTTCTTGTTGTTAATCTTTCTCTCTCTCTTCTGGACTTCTTGATTCTGGGTAGCCATCGTTAGCCCAGCAGCTTCTCAGCTTTGTCCTCGAGCTCAGGGTCTGTCTGCAGTCTTTTGGCTCCTGAGGTCTGAGGTCTGGTTTTTTCCAAGGTCAAGCCCCCTGGTGGACCCTCTTGCTTGATCCTCTGCAGGAGGTTCCTTTACCAGTCTCAGGTCGCTGCTTCCACAGTCGTATACCCTTCTTCACTGGTTCCCCACTCAGGGTTTCAGAGCCTTCCCTCCAGCCTGTGTCCGCCTCCGCCCACATCTCCTCCCGCGCCTGCGCTCTGTGTCTGCGCTCAGAGTCCGTGTGTGTTCTTTAGCTTTTTGGGGTCCTAAATCTTGCTGCTCTCAGGAACAGGCCCTGAAGCTGCCAATGACTCGATGGGTGCCCCAAACTCGTTCTATTTCTTTTGACCTGGCTTCAGCGCTGTAGGTGTGGTGTGGGGAGGGGATGGAGGTGGGGTGGTTGCTCAGCCCGCGATTTAGTGAGAGCTGTTTCACCCCTTTATAGCATGGAAATGCCCCGATTCCAGTACCTTCCATGCTGCACCCTGTTGTGGGGTCCCTCTGTTCGACTGGGTTTGTTTTTATGTCGTCTTGAGAAGTCCTGTGTGTTTCGGTCAGGAGAGGTTAAGAGCTGCTTTTTACTCTGCCGCCATCTTAACCCGGATAAAGGGGAGTTCTTTTTTCAAAAACTTACCTCTTTGGATTTGTCAAATAGTAGATGATTATGGAAATTTATTATTGCATGTTGAATGACCAATCTTATTCCACTGATCCCCTACTCTATTTCTTAGCCAATGCCAGATTGTTTTGATGGTTGATATTTTATAATACAGTTTGACCTATCACCTTCCTTCACATTCTTTTCATTAATTTCCTTAATATTCTTGATCTTTTGTTCTTCTAAATGAATTTTATTTTACTTTTTTTCTAGATCTATGAAATAATTTGGGGGTAATTTGATTGATATAACACTGAATAGTTAAATTGATTTAGGAAGATTTGTCATTTTATTATATTGGCTCAACCTACCAATGAGCAATTAATGTTTTTTTCAGTTGTTTGATTTGACTTTACTTATGCAAAAAGCATTTTTTGTTGAGATCACATAGTTTCTAGGTTTGCCTCAATAGGTAGATACCCAGTTTCATCTTTTATTTTTCAAAAAGACCAATGACTTGGTGAGTGATTTCTTGACTTCCTAGAGAAATGAATTTTAGCAGAGCATTTTTGCACAAAATCATCAATCTCATTTTCTCTTCCAGAGTCATCAAAGTCTAGTGGTAAGACAAAAATCAGGATGACTGATGACTGATAACAATCCAGGGTGCAATGGATGGCCTTGGCTTCTTCAATGTCTGACTAAGCAGAGTACATAGAAAGGAATAAGGCTGGAAAGACTGGAAATGTAGAAAGGGGCCAGGATATGAAGAACTTTAAATGTCAAACCACAATCTTAATATTTGATCTTAGAGGCGATAGAGAGCTACTATGGCTTGCTAAGTAAGAAGGTGACATAGTTGCACCTAGGCTATGGAAAATATTATCTAGACTACTGAATAGAGGATGAATTTGAGTGGGGAGAGTCTTCAGTAAGGGAGACTAGTAAAAAGGATATTACAGTCCTAGTCTAAGAGAACTTAAACTAGGTTTATGACTATATAAGTAGAGAAAAATGGACATATATGAGAGATATTGTGAAGGTAAATCTGATAAGATTTTTGGCAACGGATTGGATGTGTGGGGTAAGTAAGAATAAGAAGTTGAGGATGATGTCATTTTTTTCAGTTCTGTCTAAATCTTTGTAACCTCATTTGAGGTTTTCTTAGCAGAGTTACTTGAGTGGTTTGCCAATTTTTTTCTCCAGTTCATTTTACAGATGAGGAATTGAGACAAATAGGCATAAGTAAGTGACCAAGATCACATAGATAGTAAGTGTCTGAGGCTGGATTTGAACTTATTAAATTAAGTCCTTCCTGCCTTTAGGTTCAGCATTCTAGCTACCCATTGAGGATGATACATGCTTTACTTTCAAGTCTAGGTGCCTGGGAGCATGCTAATTCCCTCACAGAAATAGAAAAGTTCTAAAAAAGAGAAAAAAGTTTATCATTTTTATTTTTACAATTTTTATTCCAAATTCTTTCTCTTTCCTTTCCCTCCCTCATGTACTGAGAAGGCAAGCAATATTGTATCAATTGTACATGTGAAGTCATGTAAAACATATGTCAATATTAGCAATATTACAAAAAAAGATAAAAAAAGTGAAAAAAATATGCATCAATCTTAGATGGCATTTTTCATCTCAGAATCCTTATTAGCCCAGCTAAGTGTTTCACAGTTTATCAACATTACACTACTATCATTACTTTATACAATGGTCTCCTGTTTATGCTCATTCACTTTATATCAGTTCACACAAATCTCAGATTTTTCTGAAACCATCTTAAAGGGGGAGAGTTTGGGGAGAAGATAATGAATTCTATTTTTCAACATATTTAAAATATCTATGGGATATCCTTTTTGAGACAGTCAAGAGGTAGTTGGAGATTGTTTTCTATACTTTTTTCCTAGACTCATAGAATGGTAGACCTGGAAGAGACTTCAGATATCATCTAATTCAACATTTTAGGAGTGTTGAAATTGTGGCCTACAGAGGTCATTCCTTGCCTTAAAACGCATAGCTATTTATTTAGTGGCAAAATGGATAAGTCATTTCATTCGATTTTTTTTCTTATATTTTGACATACCTCAGACTCTTATTCTACCTGTTCTGGAGGCTTTCTTATAATAGCTTCCTTAGTTTGTAATTATGACAAAGGGATTATGTGCTTGGGGGAGCCAGCAAGGAGAAATGAAGGATAGGGACAAAAACCATGCAAGTTCTCTACTATGTGCCTTCTATTAACATTTCCAGATATATTTTTACATTGCTTTCTCTCCTTTATTCTATAATTCATCCAAACTAGCATACTAGCTGGACCTCCTACTCTGGGATGTCCCACAGGCTTTTCCATATGCCTGGAATATTCCTACCCTTTGCCTCCTAGAATCCCTAGCTTCCTTTAAGGCTCAATTCACCTGCTACTTCTTATAAGAAACCTTTCATTCTTTTCCAGATTGGTAATGCTTTCACCCCTACCCCCTTCAAACTATCTCCTATTCTTTATCTGTGCACATATTTAGTATTCTAGTGGAATGCGATTTTCTTGAAGGATGAGACTTTGGGTAGTTTGGGTGAGGGAAGGGCTCTATTCATTTCCAGAAGACAGCAGATAGTAGGTGCTTATGTTTGTGGTTAGACTGAACTCCTATATTCAATAATGGAAGACATTTGCAAAC
Source organism: Gracilinanus agilis (assembly GCF_016433145.1). Classification (NCBI taxonomy): domain Eukaryota; kingdom Metazoa; phylum Chordata; class Mammalia; order Didelphimorphia; family Didelphidae; genus Gracilinanus; species Gracilinanus agilis. The sequence goes on from NC_058132.1 coordinate 351,187,107, forward strand.
ATTAAGTACCCTTCAAGTCTTAGAAATTGCAATGCTTTGAAAATATATTTTTGCAGTTTTAGCAGAACTAAACAATACTACCATCACCCTCCTTTCAAGTGTGAGTTCCCTCCAGCTATTTTGCCTCAGGGTCTTTGGTGTAAGACAAGTGGGAGTAAGAGCCTTTCCTCCCTTCAATTTTTGTTTTTGTTGTTTTATTTCCTGTGTGTGTGTGTGTGTGTGTGTGTGTGTGTGTGTGTGTGTGTGTGTGTGTGTGTGTGTCTTTTCACTGCTTGGTATCAAGGTTAGTTAGCAAGGAGGGAAAGGCCTTTCTGGTTTCATTACCACAGTTGAAAATGCAAAAAGGCAAGTCAATGAAGTTACTCATTTAGCCAAAATTAGTTTTATATTAGCCCAAGCCTGGCACAATAGAGTGTACATTTTCATTACTTAATAATTGTTTGTGAAGTTCAATTGAATTAAACTGAACTGGTGTGAGAAAGTAAAAAAAAAATAACAAGTGAATTTTCAAAAAGCAATTTTAATTTTCTTTTGAAAAATGAAAAAAAACATAAGCCCAGTGGTGCCTTTTATCCCCAAAAATAATCTATTGAAAGAGTGTTAAAAAACAGGGAAGATAGTCTATGAAGGTATTAAACAATATGAATAGAAAGAGCATTTACTATGGGCTAGGTGCTATGTTAGAGACGGGATACAAGAAGAAAGAAAGAAAGAAAGAAAGAAAGAAAGAAAGAAAGAAAGAAAGAAAGAAAGAAAGAAAGAAAGAAA
>NC_058132.1:351192325-351296271 GCF_016433145.1 Gracilinanus agilis
AAGAAGGAAGGAAGGAAGGAAGGAAGGAAGGAAGGAAGGAAGGAAGGAAGGAAGGAAGGAAGGAAGGAAGGAAGGAAGGAAGGAAGAAGGGAGGTATTCATTTTCAAGAAACTGACATTCTATTTTTTAAATATATTTTCATTTAGCAAAGATTTGCCTTTTTCCCCCTCCCTCTTCACTCTCCAATTGAGAATGAAAGAAAAAAAAAACCTGTTATAAACATATTTCGTCAAGCAAACTAGATTGCCACACTGGTCATGTCCAAAAGAAACAGACTCATATACATACATAGGTATATACACCAATATTTGTATGTTACTTATATACATAAAGGACATGTCAATATAAATACATATGTGTATATATAATGTATACATACATAGATAAATATACATTTTTTATCATTAGTCCTTTGGAATTATGATTAGTCATACTGATTAGAGTTCCTAAGATTTTTGAAGTTATTTGCCTTTATAATGTCATTTTCATTGTATAAATTTTTCTTTGAATTCTGTTAATTTCACTCTACATTGGTCCATAAAAGTCTTCCCAGGTTTCTCTGAAACAATTCATTTCTTACAGTTCACTAATATTCCATCACATTTGTATACTATAAATTTTTCAGCCATTCTCCAATTGAAGGATATTTCTTCACATTCCCAGTCTTTGCTAGCTCAAATTTTGCAAATTTTTAGAGTTTGTTTTGCTTAGAATTAACCCCTCCCTCCAATTCTCCTTTCTCCCTTCTCCTCTTTCCCTCCTATTCTCTGTTGAATGATATGTATTTCTATACCCAACTTTATGTGTGCTTCTTCCCTCCTTTTATATGTACTTCTTCCCTCCTTTGACCAGTTTAGATGAGAGTAAGGTTTAAGTGTCAGTTGCCCTATTTCCTCTATCTCTGCAAAAATTCTACTTATTTACCTTGATTACATGAGATAATTTTCACTAACCTTCCTTCTTCTTTTCTCCCAGTATAGTCTTCTTCCTTTCTTTCCATTCATTTTTTAACATCATCAAGATATAATAGTTCTCCAGACCTTTGGTCTTTTGGATTCCTATGACCTCTGATGGCAGAGCTCTGAGGGGATCCATGGAACCCTACCATTTGTATCCTCTCCCCACATTAGAATGTAAGGAGTTTATCCTTGTGTAATCCCTTTTGGTTGCCTATTTGTGTTTATTGTTTTATATTTCTCTTAACACCTGTGTATGAAATTTAAAGTTTTTCTGCTGCTCTATTCTTTTCATCAGGAATGCTTTAAAGTTCTCTATTTCATTAAAGATCCATTTCCTCCTACATGATCATACTATTTTGTTCTGTCTTCAACACATATAGACTATGAAATCTTGGATAAGTCACGTAAATGTGGCCCTCTGACACTCCAAGTTTCAGAGGAGGTCTGCACTGGGAAAGCCGGGAAGGAGATTCTTCTCTAGAAGTTCTCTAAACCAGTGAAATTATAGATCTATTTTATATCCCATTCCCTTTAATTATGAGCAAGGTATTGCATTAGGCTCTGAGTTAAAAAAGAGAAAAAAATAAGTTTTTTTTTTAAGGAGTTAAGTTCTATACATAATAAGGTACAATGGAAAAAACACTGGGTTTAGAGCTGGAAGCCCTGGATTCAAATTCCACATCTGCCATTTTGCTTCCTTGGTGGTTTTGGGCAAGTCACTTAGCTTCTCTAGGTCTCAGCTTTCTTATCTACAAAAAGAGATAATATTGGACTATATAGTCTTTAGGTTCCCTACCTATAAACTTTCTAGCTTATGAAGAAGCTATTCCCTATAAGAACACAAGAACTGTTCTGTGTTAGAAAATAGATGAGGGCACTGACAAATATAAAGTTCTTCAGCATTGCATTTCTGGCCATTTTCAGCTACCATTTGGCAAATATTCAGAAGTTTCTTTTTCATAGAACCAGTCCTTTATTTACTTATTTACTTGTGTGTTTGGTTTGTTATTTATTCATTGCATCTCACCAGCTTTCTTCCTCTGTATTCTGTTCAGCACACCAATTCCTTGTCAGCCATTTCAAGTGCAAAGACTAATTTAAAATAGAGCTAGGAAGCCTTGGGATATATGCTATATATAGGAAAAACAAGTCTTGTTACTCAACTAACTTAAAGCAGCTGAACTCAATAATTATGTTCTCATGAATCTGTTTATACCCCACCACCACTCCTCTGTCCCATCCAAAGTCAATTGGCTCACTCCTTTAACTCCTGGATTTGGGTCTCTTGACCCATCTTTTGTTTGCCTCTTAATGCACCTCACATGATAATCATAATAATAATAGCTAATATTACAAGGCACTTTAAGGTTTGAAAAGCACTATATATACATGCAAATATATATGGATATTATATATAATTTCATTTGGTTCTCACAACAGTCTTATGAGCTAGATGCTATTTTTATCTCTATTTTACAGATGAGAGCCTTGAGTCTGAGAAAGGATAAGAGCCTTGCCCTGAGTGACATAACTAGGAAGTGCCAAAAGCATGATTTGAACTTATGTTCATATTAAAACCACTCTCTTCACAACGACCTGAACCTTAATTCAGGGATACTCTCCATTCTCACTCCTCCCAACATATTTTTATAAAGTTTTTGATAGGGGCAGCTGGGTAGCTCAGTGGATTGAGAGCCAGGCCTAGAGACGGGAGGTCCTAGGTTCAAATCCGGCCTCAGACACTTCCCAGCTGTGTGACCCTGGGCAAGTCACTTGACCTCCATTGCCTACCCTTACTACTTTTCCACCTATAAGTTAATACACAGAAGTTAAGGGTTTAAAATTGAAAAAAAATAAAGTTTTTGATAGACCTTACTGTTAAAGAGTTTACAATCTGATGGAAGAAAATTCAATACAAATTAAGATATAAAGGAGGGTGAGAAAAATGCAAAGGAGAAGTCCAATGAAAGAATTATGAGGAATTTGAGGAAGGAGAAATCAAAAGAGGTCATATTTGAGGGCAAAGGAAGGTGAAGAGGAATCTTTATGGAAGAGGTGCTAACTGATACCTCTTTGGAATTTATAGGAAGGAAAAAAGGACTTCCAAAAACAAAAATGGGGGATGAGAAAAGAGGACATGGGGATTGTTTTAGCTATGATATGGAGATAAGGAGAGTGCCAGATAAGAAAGAAAATGAAGAGTAGACAAATTTGGCTAGAATATAGAATACATAACAGGAAATAGTATCAGGGGAAAAAAAACAAGAAAGATAAAGTGTGCCAGTTATTAAGAGACTTGAATGAATGCCAAAATCAAAGGTATACATTTAGAGAAGGCATAAAAAGAAGTTGAATCTATACTTATATAGGTTAGAAATCAAGAGATTATCTCATTGTAACCAATATAAGTGACTAACCTACCTAAATGAGTCTATGTAATATTTTTTAGATTTCAGATTTTCTCTAGTAGCTGCCCATCTTAGTCACATTTAAGAGGGTGGTTGCCTCATTTTTACTCTCCATCTTTTATGATCTACATGTGTGTTCATCCAAACCACAGAGGAAATCTTAGGGATACGATACAGGTATGGCTATTACTTCAGTTGGTTTTATCCATTAAAACCAGTACAGTGGACCAAAGAATAATTTAATAAGAACACTGTGGAAAATGGTAGCTCTCAAGAGATTATCTCTTTTTTAGGGCAAGTAGGTGGTGCAGTGGATAGAGCACTGAGCTTGAAGTCAGGAAGATTTGAGTTCAAATCCAGTATTAGATACTTAGCTGTGTGATCCTCCATAAGTAACTAACTTCTATGTGCCTCATTTTCCTCAATTGTAAAATGGGTATAAGGACAGCACCTACCTCTCTGGGATGGTGTCAATATTAAGTGAGTTAATATTTGTAAAGTGCTTAGCACAGTGCCTAGAACATAGTAGGTACTATATACATGTTTTAATTCCTTCCCCTATTCCCCCCACCACCTCCCACCATTGATTGTGAGAATAAGAGACTAATAAGACCATAAGCCTCTGAAGGAAATTCTAAATGACCATATTCACAGTCCATAATGTTGGCCACTAAAGCCTAATGAGGTGAGTTGAAAATAAATCCTTAAGTAGACTATAAGCTACTTGGAGAAAATGACTATTCGTCATTGGTAATCACTATGTTTTTTTAATGCCTCACCATCCTCCTAATATAGAGTCAGCACTCTATAAGTGTTTTTGACTGATGTAACAAATATGTCTGCCCATTTGAACTCTTAAGCTTTCTATCTTCTAATCTTTCCTTCCATCTGCCCTTTTAATAATCTTTTCCATCTGTCTCTCAGGTAGCTTCATTCTCCATCTGCCCCTATAACCTTTTCCCCTATTCACATCCCTGACCTTCTAACCCCTGTTTTTTCAATTCCTTTTGTCCACTCTTGAATCTTTACATTTTTACTTTTATCTTTCTTCTCTTTACTCTCCTCTCTTTTCCTCTCTCTATACTTCTCTTCATTTCTCTGTCATTTGTGTGTGGGAAGCTACAATCTACCCAAACAAACTAATCTGAAAAAAGCATTTTTAATTGACTGAATTTGATCAGTTTTTTAGTTCTTTTTTTATTTTAATGATGATTGTCTTTAGGCAATTGTTCTTTATATAAGTTTGTGTGTGCCTGGAATCATTCTATTTGTGCTTTTTTTTCTTATCTATCAATCCTGGCTCCCACCCACCCATATTCACCTGTTGCTCTTTTCTCCTTAGCATTTTATAGTCTTGCCCCTCCCTCTAGTTGATGGTTTTTGCTTCCTTGCTTGTCTGACCCTGAGTAGACTAAGCCATCTATCCTTTGGAAGCTGGATCCATCTGTACCCCAGCTGTCTTGTCCATCTGTGGCTCCAAGGCTCTGTTGGCCTGTCCTTCCAGCTTCCTCATATGCATTTCCTTCTGAGTAGCATTCTCATCTTGGCTGACCTCTTCATTTGCCCTCTCTCTCTGGCTTTCCAGGAGAGAACACTGACAGATGATCTCCATTTACAATCCTCTCACAGTTTCTCTGCAGCTCACAGGCATGATTTGTTTCAGAACATTTGAGGGATGGAGAGAGGCTATAGAATGGGGCTGCCTGATGAATCGGCAGTCACTGTGGCGCAAGACTTGACATATGCCTGACACGAATCCAGAGGGAAGAGCCCTGACCTTTACTCCCTTACCCACCTCTCTCAGATTTTACATTAACACAAAGAAATTTCCTTTTCAACTTGTTGCTCTCACACTGAATTGATGTAATTACTGCAAGCTTTAAATCGCAAGACCTGCTGTCTTGGTATATGTGCAAAAACAAAGTGATTTGAAAAACACAGCATTAACACTTATGTAGCTAAAAATAATAAGAAGAAACACCTCCCTCCCTGGGGTTGAACCCTCTTGTGTAATGGGTAAGGAAGGGCCAGAGCAGGATTGGTAGAGTTCCATATCCATCACAGCTGTCACCAGGGGTCTCTGACCCACCCACGTCCCACATCTCCACGGAGACAAGAAGACAAAGTGCATTTCAGCTCCTGCATCACCAACCTGTTGCCAAGGAAACAAGAGGAGGAAAAAAATTCTCAATGACATTCAATTTCCATACAGTCAAGACATCCCTGAAAGGAATTTCAGAGCTCTTATGAAGGAAGCGGAAATTGGACTTCTAATTGCGTATTCTGAACCAGTTCCTCTTTACACCCAGGTTATTTTGTCTGCTCATATCACTTTCTTTCTAGAATTGTCTATTTACCAAGGCACACACAAATTCCAGACATCAGAGTATCATGAGAAGAAACCACCCCAGAGTGAAGAGAGGCAAGAGAAAGAAAGCCAGAAAATGGGAGAAGAGGGAGAAAAAAGGAAAAAGAAGAAGGACATTAAGAAATTGTAAAACCAAAAACAACCATAACCTGTATAAATTGGGGGCTGTGTATTTATGAGAAAAGACTTATTAGTAATATGTCTACAGCATTTGTAGCCATGCAGGTAGTTGCTATACATACAAGAATTGAAAGAGGTGTTTCTACACATATGTCCTGGAGAGCCTAGACCCTAACCAGAGACCCTATAAAACAAGGCACCCAAGTGGATTGTATGTAAGCCCAAATACACAAGAATGAGAGTCCTTAGAGAAACAGCTTAGCATATATACATAGGTTTCATCAGTATGCAGAAGAGACTGAGTGGGTGTGTCTAGGAAGGTAAATGAGCACTGAATTAAATTCACATAAGTGGTTGAGCATTTGCTTTATTTTCCCTGGGGTAATGTATATGTGATCATTGAGATGAGGCATGTGTTTTTGTGACCTTAGATGTGCATACTCTGGTTAGATGCCTGTGGGTAGTTCCCGTGGGAGTATAGGAAGATAGTACATACAATAGTGAGACTATATTTATGGATCTGAGAATATAGCCTGAGGCACAAAACATATTTATGTAGGACTTTCCTCATTGGTGGAGATTGTTGGCCAGAAGAAAAACCCTGGCCTTCTGGCATCCAGCTTCCAGAGAGAAGACAACTTGTTCTAGGTTCTCTTCAGGGAGTTATATAAAAGTAGTTCATAAATTATGCAGTGCTTTATAGTTGTGAAATGGTTTCCGTGTATTAGCTTATCTATTCCTAACAAAAATCCAGTGAATTAAGTATAAATTCTCATATTTCATCATATAGATATTAGATAAAAACTGAAGTCCAGAACCAATGGTGAGCTGGAGCTGGCTCATGGTAATTCTAGGAGCCAATGGTTAAATTTTCAGTGTGAGCATTTATACCTAAGAAATGGAAGCTCAGGGGTGATATTCTTTGTGGTATTTCTTGGAGGATATTTTTAATTGGTAAATAGACTATTTCATTCAGAGATAAAAAAAAAATTACCCACAAAGAGTTTACAAAATATATAGTTTTAATGTGTTTTGGGAAGTGAGGTAGGAAGGGACTAGGTTATGAAGGGCTTTGAATGTTAAATAGAACATTGTGTATTTACTCCTAGAAGCAACAAGAAGACACTGGAGTTTACTGAATAGAGGGGTAACCCTCTAGGATCATTTTGGTGGCTGAATAGAGGATAGCTAGGAAGGAGTAGGGAAAAGTTTGAGGCAGGCAGATTCACAAGCAGGCTGTTGTAATACTCCAGGCTTTTGGTGATGAGAGGCTGCACTAGAGTGATGGCAGTGTTAGAGAGAAAGGGGATATATTAGAGATGTTACAAAGGTGCAATCAACAGGTCTTGGTAAAACATTAGATATGAAGGGTGAAAGATAATGGAGGATCCAGGATGAACCCTAGGTTTTGAGCCTGAGGGCCTGGGAGGATACAATTATTACCCACTACTGTAACAGGGAAAGTGGAGGGGTAGTGCTTGTGGGGAAAGAGGAATAAGCTTCATAAAGCTGGAAAAGATGGTTAGAGGTCATCTAATCTAACGTCTTTACTTATACAAACCATTGCCATGGGTGCCTCTTTGAATAAAAAAGACATTGGGGGCAGCTGGGTAGCTCAGTGGATTGAGAGCCAGGCCTAGAGATGGGAGGTCCTATGTTCAAATCTGACCTCAGACACTTCCCAGCTGTGTGACCCTGGGCAAGTCACTTGACCCCCATTGCCTACCCTTACCACTCTTCTGCCTTGGAGCCAATACACAGTATTGACTCCAAGACGGAAGGTAAGGGTTTAAAAAAAAAAGACATTAATAGTCACGGAACAATAATTTTAGAGATGGAAGGGGCTTCATCCAATCCAACTATTCATTTTACAGTTGTTGAAAGTAAGACTCAGAAAAATTAAATGATTTGTCCATCGTAACTGAGGTAGTAAATGACAAAATCAGGATTCTATGCTCTGACTTCAAAGTCTTTCCACCCTACCACATTACCTACAAAAATTTCAAATTTTTTCCCCCACTGGAATTTTCTTTTTTTGAATACATGTTTTCACAATTTTTGTTATAGGTCTTAGGTCTGTACCCTTGTTGCAAAAGCAATCTGATATTTTTTACTATAATTACAGTCTGTTTAATATTTGCAGATAATTAATATGTCTCACTACAAGTTTGCCTCCAAGAAGCATTTCAAATTTCTTCAACTAATGTGTATATGGAGTAGAATGTCATCACCCTAGTTATTCTGGTCACCATTTTTTAAACATGTTTCAATTTGTCAGTCACTTCTAAAATGTAGTACCAAGAATTAAGCACAATTTGCCAAATATGGCCTGAAAGGGGCAATGTACATAATGTCCAAAACAACCATACTCAATTTGGGCTCTCTGTAGATTAAGATCAATCAGAACTCATCATGGTCATATTAAAGTTTGCAGAACACTAAATCCCCTTGTTTATAGGAATTATTGTGCCACTACATCTCTCCCCATCCTATATTTAACCTTTTGATTTTTGAACCCATCTCTACCAAATTATATCTCATTAGTGTGGGCTCATCATTCCAGATTATTGAGATCTTTTTGGATCCTAGTATTGCCATCCAACATACAATGGCATAAAATTAGAGTCAGAAGCAACTCAAAACCTCCTAACTCTGAGACTAATATCCTTTATTTTGCACCTTCTCTCCTAAAACGGCAGCTGTTTCTCAGAATCAAGTCAGACATATCTATGGAATTTTTTTCTTCCAGAAAATATATGCTTTTTAGGTATATTTTATGTTAGTTTTGATTTTCAGCCTTTTCATGATCATGGAGTCCTGTAGCCCTTCATATATTGTAGTACATACTGAAAAAAAAGAACTCTGTAGATGATTGGATCAATAATATTTATTCCCAATCATCCTGGTCCCCTAAATAAAGAATGACCAAATCCAATCATGCTTCATTTGTTAGATTTCATAAGACCATAGATGAATAGTAAGACAAATAGAAAACAATTATGATGTTACCATAAAATTCCCAGGTATGTCACAAGGACATGCATTCTCATTAAGCCAAGATAGCCCATCTTGGAAGAATACCAATGGAATGAAAAGATTTCTGGACCATTGGAGTAGTAAAGTGTCTCAAACATCAAGGATCAGCTCATCATTCTCTTTTTTTAATTTTTTAATTTTGAATATTTTCCCATAGTTACATGTTTCATGTTCTTTTCCTTTCCCCCAAACTCCCCCAACCCCCATAGCCAACACACAATTCCACTGGGTTTTACATGTATCATTGATCAAGACCTAATTCCACATTATAATTATTATTTAACATCTATGTCCCCAATAATATCCCCATCAGCCCATGTGTTTAAGCAGCTATTTTTCTTCTGTGTTTCTCCTCCCACAGTTCTTCCTCTGAATGTGGCTAGTTTTCCTTCTCATAAGTACCTCAGCATTGCTCTGGATCCTTGCATTGCTGCTAGTAGAGAAGTCCATTATGTTCGATTATACCACAGTGTATTGGCCTCTGTGTACAATGTTATCCTGGTTCTGCTCCTTTCACTCTGCATCAATTCCAGTTCTCATGGAATTCCTCCAGTTCATTATTCCTTTGGGCACAAAAGTATTCCATCACCACTAGATACCACAATTTTTTCAGCCATTCCCCAATTGAAGGATATTTCCTCATTTTCCAATTTTTTGCCACCACAAAGAGCATGGCTATAAATATTTTTGCACAAGTCTTATTCCTTATTATCTCTTTTGGGTATTGCTATGGCTGGATCAAAAGGCAGATAGTCTTTTAAAGCCCTTTGGGTGTAGTTCCAAATTGCCATCCAGCAACTCCACCAGCAATGCATTAATGTCCAAATTTTGCCACATCCCCTCCAACATTCACCACTTTCCTTTGCTGTCATGTTAACTAATCTGCCAGGTTTGAGGTGATACCTCGGAATTGTTTTGATTTGCATTTCTCTAATTATTAGAGATTTAGAACACTTTCTCATTTGCTTATTGATAGTTTTGATTTCTTTATCTGAAAATTGCCTACTCATGTCCCTTGCCCATTTATCAGTTGAGGAATGGCTTTATTTTTTGTACAATTGATTTAGCTCCTTATAAATTTGAGTAATTAGACCTTTGTCAGAGTTTTTATTATAAAATTTTTTTTCCCAATTTGGTGCTTCCCTTCTAATTTTGGCAGCATTGGTTTTGTCTGTACAAAACCTTTTTAATTTAATGCAATCAAACTTATTTATTTTACATTTTGTAATTTTTTCTAACTCTTGCTTGATTTTAAAATCTTTCCTTTCCCAAAGATCTGACAAGTACACTATTTTGTGTTTGCCTAATTTACTTATAATTTCCTTCTTTATATTCAAGTCATTCACCCATTTTGAATTTATCTTGGTGTAGGGTGTGAGATGTTGAGCTAAACCTAATCTTTCCCATATTGTTTTCCAATTTTCCCAGAAGTTTTTGTCAAAGGGTAGATTTTTTTCCCCAAAAGCTGGGCTCTCGGGGTTTATCATAGACTGTCTTACTGACATCACTTATTCCAAGTCTATTCCACTGATCCTCCCCTCTGTCTCTTAGCCAGTACCATGAGGATTTAGTGTAGAGGATATTCTATGGGCTCTTTCTATGTCTATTTTGCCCTCTTGTTCAAGGACATCAAGGCAGTTTTCTTGGATAATTTCTTGTAGTATGATATCTAGATTTCTATTTATCTCTGATTTTTCTGGAAGACCAATAATTCTCAAGTTGTCACTTCTAAACCTGTTTTCTTGATCTGTCATCTCATTGAGATATTTCATGTTTCCTTCTACTTTGTCAGTCTTTTGACTTTGCTTTATTAATTCTTGCTGTCTTATGAGATCATTGGCTTCTACTTGCCCAATTCTAGCCTTTAAAGACTGGTTTTCAGCTATTATCTTTTGGTTTTCCTTTTCTGTCTGGTCTGTCTGGCTCTTTATGGCTTCCAGCTGGTAATTTCTTGTCTTCAATTTGCTTATTATTTCATTTGATTTCTGAACCTCAATTTCCAATTGCAAAATTCTGCCTTTTAAACTGTTATTTTCTTTTTGAACTATTTCCCACTTTTCTTGCCAAATCTCTTTCACCTTTTTCATGATTCTTGAGCCTTGCTAGCCATTACTCTGCTGTTTCTTGCTTCCCTCAGAAATCTTGGTGAAGAGGGCAGGCTCTCTGTGTATGGAACTACGGTTTTTTCCTGAGGCTACTTTTTGAGTCTGCGCCTGGTTTCTTCTTCTCCTTCTTTTTCCCCAGCCCCACTCCCTTCTCCGTGCCTAAGGTGCGCACTCTTCAGCCTTCTGGGGTTTCAGGTATAACTGTTCTCAGGGGTGCTCTTGATCTGCTGCCAAGAACTTAGAGGTCCCCACTGCTTTAATTCTAGGGTGCTGGCTATGAACCCTGGCCTGTAGGTGGGGTAGGGGAAGGTTTGATCAGCTTGTGGTTTGGTGGGAGCTAATTTACCACCTTATAGCATGGAAATGCCCAAATCCCACTACCTTCAATGCTGTGCCCTTTTGTGAAGTCCCTTCACTCTTCTGAACTTGGCCTTTTTGTTTTTTTAAGGTATCGTAGGGGTTGGTGGTGGGGTAGATAAAAGTTCTGCAACTATTTCTGCAGCCATCTTAACCTGGAAGCTCAATTCATCATTCATTTTTTAATGTGTCTTGCTACTGATACAATATATCAAAGAATGTCATGCTAGCTCAATTGGGTTAAGATCTGGGAACCAGAAAAAAACAAAACACCTGAATGTAATATTTAGTTAGAATAGTACTTAAGAGTGGATAACATTTTTCAAAATGTCTCTTTGTTTTTCACAAACCTCATTTCAGGAAAAGAGGTCTATAATCCACAGTACCTGACAGTACCTAACAGGGGATTATTTATTAGTTGACACTTTTTCCACCTGTGTATCTTCTCATGTAATAACCCATGGGTAATTCATTGCATCTGAAGATATTGTCTATTCTTCAAATATTTTCTATGCTTACTTTTATCCCATAATTGTCAAGCACAGTGTTCTATAAAGCATGGATAAGATGGATGACAGGAGTCAGTGATTGCTAAGCAGCCTGTACCTTAGATTGAATCGAGTCCTCAGAAATTCTTATCATGAGTCTTATTTTGCATTTATTATTCCTATAGTAGGCGTAAAATTTATTATCATTACTATTATTGCTATTGTTTTGCTGTAAAATGCATTCATTTAAGAGGTTTGGGAACATTTTTAGACCATGTAATTCATTATATTTTCACTATCTGCCTGTGTAAATCAGCATGTTCTTCATATCTATTTAGGTCACATATGTGGCTTTAAGCCATGTCCTAAAGGTCAGTCCATGATGATCAATTCTGCAAAGAATAAGGTACACAGCTGAGCTGACTGGATCTTATGGTACAGAAGCCAAGAAGAAAAACAAATAAAAGGGATATGGCCAGTCCTTGAAAAAAGAAAATAAAGGAGTCTTTGCATAGCATTTTCTTTCCCTCCTCCCACTTCTCTCTTCTGTTTTGAAACCCAGCTCTCTGTCTACTTTATTACTAGCATAGCTCTTCATCTCCACTCCCCCATGAAGAGCCCTCCCATTTTAAAGTCATTGAAAATGAGGACTATTAGATGGGAGAGAGAGAGGAAAAGAGAGACAGACAGAGACAGACAGAGACAGAGACAGAGACAGACAGAGTGAGATAGAAGAATAGAGCACAGATGAAGAAGAGGAGGTTCTAGCAAATGGGAGCCCCAAGAGACAGGCAAGAGAAGATAAAACTTAGAAAAAGGAAAACTTTTGGGGGTAAGGAGGAGTAGGACAAGAATACGTACGGGACAATAGTGCCTCTAAAACATTACATAGACTCACTTAGGTGGATTAGTCACTTATATTGGTTATAATGAGATATCAACTGGTTTCTAACAATCTATATAATATAGTTTCAATTTCTTTTTATGCCTTCCCATAAAGTATGACTTTGATTTTGGCATCAAGCTCCTTAATAATCTGTCACACTTTATCTTTCTTGGTTTTTTTTTTCTGATACTATTCCCTGTTATATATTTTATATTCTATCCCTGGTATGTGTCACAGTGGCTGGCACATGGTAAACAGTTACCAAATGCAAATTTATTTTATTTGATTTGAGTTGAGGAAATAGCTGCTTGTTTTCTAAAGAATGATAAAGTAAACTTGTCAGTTAAGAGATCTAGTAAGAATTAATAGAGAAAGAAAAGTATAGCAATGATTGGAATTAGAGGAAAGAAGAGGATATTTTAGTATTACTTTAAGGTTCCAGGATGATTTAGGTCTTCAAGAAAAGTACTAGGATACTCTACTTCTTCATTCCTTTCTTTGAGTTCCTTCTACATAAAAGAAGGTTTATTATAACTATCCTATCTTTCTTCCTTGAGGTGGCTGGGTGGCACAATTTATTAAGCATTTAGTGTGGGCTCAGGAAATTCTGAGCTCAAATTTAGCTTCAGACATTTACTAGCTATGGGACCTTGGGCAAGTCATTGAACTTCTACCTGCCTCTATTCCTTGAACTGCAAAATGGGGATAATGGTGGCACCTACTTCCCAAGGTGGTTGTGAGGATCAAATTAGGTAATATTTATAAAGCACTTAGCACAGTGCCTGGCACACAGTTGCCACATAATACATACAAGTGTCCTTTCTTTTATTTGTGGCCTGTAGCACCAGAAAAGGTTCAAGCAATAGCCAGAGAAACTAGAGTTATCTGAATTAAGTCCTTCCAGACTTTTCTGAGATGATGGTTCTTATCTATATTTAACACAAAAGTATCTAGATAAAAAATGAAATATTAAGTCATGGAACAAAAGTCTCAAAGTTTCCTGATGCTCTCACAGGTTTTACTTTTGAGTCAATTAAAGCAGCAGGATGGAATACCAGGGGATGCTGGACCCTCTATTTAAAAGGCTAGTGGTTCATTAAGACATTTTTCCCATTTAAAAATAGGAGTCAGTGGGAAAATGAGGTTTGATATATGGAACTTCACTTAGCCAGCTTTCCTGAAAGTGCCTCCCTTGCAATCAATTAATCAATCAATAAGTGTTATTAACCCCCATCTATGTGCCAAGTATTGAGGTTAAAAAGAAAAAGAATACACAGAATCTTAGTTCCTAAGAAGGTGTATCTTTCTTTCCACATAGGACTTGGAGTAACTCAGTGCCTGGCTTATTTTTTTTTCTGAAAATGAATGAATGAATTTATATATGTGTGTGTATACACACATGCATATACATGTATAATACACATAGAAGTTGTATACACATAGGTATGCATATACATATACATGTATATTGGGCACTTTCTACATGTAAAGCACTTGAAATATAGAACCTAGGTTTAATATCCACCTCAGATGCTTATTATTACCCATGTGATCTTGGCCAAGAAAATTCCTTGAGTTTCAGTTTAACTAGAGAATTAGGCAAGTGATCCCCTAAACCCTTTTACAACCCACTAATGTCAACTCTTAAGGGAAAAACCTGGGGTTAACTTATATATCTTATCTGGGTTCAGAAGGGTGAGTAGGAGACAGGAATGGACAATAGACTGGGACCAAACAAGTTAGGGAAATTGGGTTTGGCAGTTTGGGGAATGGCAGTTGGCAGGTACTGTTGGGCCTTATCTGTCATGCTTATCCACCTAGCCAGGGAGTCTGTGAAACTAACAAGTGAGTAGACTGACAATAGGTTTTATAAACAGGGTTTAATTCAATGAACTATAGTCTGAAAGAAGGGAAAAGGGGTTTCTATTCTATCAGTCTATGGGCAAGCCTCAGGGTTAGGGAATGGACTTATCTACACTAATCTAGAAACTATAGCAGGGCAGGACATAATGGAGATCAGGAATGAAAGTGGGATGCTCACTGCTGAGTCCTGTCAAAATCCAGTGATGATACAGCTTTCCCAGGTCTTCAGCCAGTACTCTTTCAGTTGGGTAAGTCAGGGAGCTAAACCAACCTGAGCTGACCATCAACCCAGGTTAGGTTTTATAGTCTCAACCTAACCTCCCACAGGCAGATGACTTTCCTCCTTCTGGATATCAAGATTTCAGGATACAAACTCCACTTCCTCTGAGGTGTCCCAGGGGGTCAGTTACAACTTGTCCCCAGCCACCATGGAGTCCATCTCAGAAAGAGAAGCACAACTTCCTGCTTCCCTATTCCACTTAGAATTCTCCAGCCCTGCTTGCTAAGCCTCCCAACTAATCTTAAACATCTTATTAATTTATCTTCTAACACTTCCCACCATCTAATTGCCTCTCACTTTCAAAATAGAAAAGAATCTGGTATTGCCATTTATTTTTTTTAATCCTTCCCTTCCATAAAACAGGACTGGGAGTGATGGTGTTGATGTCAGCAGCAGCTACAGAGTCGATAGACCCCAACCACTGAGTTGGGCAATACAGAAGGGATCAGGCCAAGAGGGTGAAGTAAGAAACATTTGAAGCCTACCAACTACCAACCACCCTCCAAATGATCACAGAAGAACAAAAACACCTCAGAATGAGTACCTGAGCAGCAGAACCAACAGAAGTAATGAAGCAGTGTTCCTGCCCAGAACAATATGAGAGAAAGCAAGAAGTACTCACCTCCTGAGGGTATGAGAAGAGAGCACTGAACAAGCATCAGCAGAATTCAGGTGCAATAAAGCACAAGCTATAAGAGAAAGAGTACACCCAGCATAGTCCAGCCACAAGAGGATAAGAGCAATAATCAACATAATACAAAACAAGCAGCAGTGGGAGAAAAGTGGCCCATGGGGTCTAGTCTTGGTGGGATTAGGCAGAACCCAACTCCCACCAGCCAAAATAAACATCTGTGAATCTCCATAGAGTGGGCCAACCAGGCCACCTCTGAGGAGTGCTCAATTTGAGACCCAGGTTATCCAGTTGAGATGACCCAGGCACAGTACAAGTGAGGGGCAGTACTCCCTCCACCCCAGGAATGGAACTAAGCTTCAGCATATAGACAAAATCAAGGGGGAAAAATAACCTCCAAATGAACAAAAAGATAGAAAAAAAGCTTACCACTAGAAAAAGTATTTCAACAAGACAGATGATATGCAAAATACAAGCTCAGAAGAGGAGAGCAATACAAAGATGAAAACATTTGAAGCCTCAAAGAAAAATGTGGAAAAATGTCAAGTCCAAAATGAACCCCTGAATGAAGCCAAAAAAGATTAGAAAAACAAATACTAAGAAACTTTGAAGAAAAATTAGAAAAGAAAATTATATGAAAAAATCAACAGCTTAAACAAAACTTCACTGAAGAAAATTGTTCTCTAAAAAAGGAAATACAATACCTTAAACAGAAAAATAACTGCATAAGAAAAAAGTACAAAGCCTCAAAGAAAATGACTTCTTAAAAATTAAAATTGGACAAATGAAAGCTAACAATTTCGTGAGATAGCAGGACACAATAAAGCAAATTCAAAAGAATGAAAAAAATAGAAAATTTCCAGCATCTCAAAGAAAAAAAACAACTGCCCTGGAAAACAGATCCAGAAGAGGTAATCTAAGAATTGTTAGATTTCCCAAAATAACATGATTAAAAAAAAAGAACTTAGCGTATTCAAAGAAATTATTAGGGAAAACTGTTTTGAACAAAAGAGAGAAATAGAAATAGAAAGAATCTACTAATTATCTCCTGAAAGTAATCCTAAATTTTAAAACCCCAGGATGATTATAGCTAAATTCCAGAAATCCTAAACCAACTAGAAAATACTACAAGCAGCTAGAAAAGAAAAAAAAATTAAAATGTTGTGGAACCACCATGAGGATTGTACAGGACCTAACAGCTTCTATATTGAAGGAATTGAAGGCATAGAATTTGATATTCTGCAAGGCAAGGTAAAGGACCTAGGGGTACAACCAAAAGTTACCTACTCAGAGAAAGGGGAAGAAATAAATATTTAATGAAATGGACAAAGTCCAGGAATTCTTGATGAAACTGAGAAGAGTTAATAAGAAAATTCAATAATCCAATTTGACACTGAAAAAAAGAGCATAAAAAGGGGTTAAAATAATCTCAAACCTGCCTGGGAAAGTGGTAACTAGGATACTTAAGATTTCAATAATACAAGAGATACCAAAAGCATTTATTATACTTAAGTAATCAAGGGACACAATGCTGTTAAACTGATTATATTCCTTGCAAGGGAAAGTGATAACTAGAATACTTAGGATACTTATGGTAAAACCATTCTGGGGAGCAATTTAGAACCCTGCCCAAAGGGCTATAAAACTTTGCATATCCTTTGAATCAACAGTACTTGTTTCACCAATAGCTGGTCTGTATCCCAAAGATATTAAAGATAGGGGAAAAGAACATAGCAGCTCTTTATGTGGTGGCAAAGAACTGGAAACTGAAGTCCATCAGTTGAGGATTGTCTGAACAAATTGTGGCATATGCTTGTAATGGAATACTATTGTGCCTTTAAGACATGACAAACAATATCACAATAAAAAATCTGGGAAGATGTATATGAAGTCATACAAAGTGATGTGAGCAGAACCAAGAGAACATTGTACAGAGTTATGACAATAATGTATGATGATCAACTGTGAATCAACTGTTAATGACTTAACTATTATCAACAATGCAAAGATCCAGGACAACTCTAAGAGACTGATGACCAATAAAAGGTAAACAATATTATAGAAGGAATACATAGAGTCAGAATGTAAAGTAAACCTTTCATTCTCTACTTAGTTTTCTTCATGAACTTTTCTCTAGGGTAGACATTGTGTATCTTCTTTCACATAATGGACATGAAAATATGTGTTGTATGATTATACACACACACACACACACACACACACATACAACCTGTATCTTATTGACTGCCTTCTTTGAGAGGGAAAAGAAGTGGGGGGGGGACATGGATTGCAAAATGTCAGAAAGCAAATATTTTTTAAATTGTATTGACATGTGGGATATAAATTAAACTAAACTTATATATTTTTTAAAAACCCTAAATATTGGTTCCAAGTCAGAAAAGTGGTAAAGGCTGGACAACTGGGGTTAAATGACTTGGCTAGGGTCACACAGCAAGGAAGTTTCTGACCCCAAATTTAATCCTAGAACCTCTCATCTTACATACAGCTGGTTGTCTATCCACCGAGCCACTTACCTGCCCTTTTATATTTATCTAAAACTCATTCATAGTTATGTTTCCCAGATAATTTTTTAAGTGTTTTATCTCTAATGGTGGAATGAAAGTCTTTATTGCTTTGTAAAAGCATTCAAGTATGAAAAGTGAATCAAATTTTCTTTGTCTATCAATCAGCAACTTTTAAATTAATCAACCAAAAACTTAAAAACTCCTACTTAACATTAAGTAAGGGAGTTCCCAAGTCACTTACTAAAAGTGCGTGACAACACCAGAGATGACTGCCCTGCCTCTGGGTAGTGCTAGGCAAATTTAAAGACTGTAATTGGTTCTCGTAAAATGGAGGAATGGACAGGAAGTGACATGGAAAATGACTATAAATAGTCCTGAACTTCTTGTCCAAGGGGTCTTTGGCTTGAATCTTTAGCTTGGAGCTTCAGCTGGTGACTTGCCTCTTGGAGATGGCTTTGGACTTGGACCTCAGCTTCCACTTGGGACCTCAGCTCTTGGGCTGCTTTTTGAAGGACTGTTTCTGGATCTTCTTCTTGGACTTCCTGTTGGGTGAGTGAGTAACTGACCTTCCCTTCTTGGCTTCTAGAGACATTAGTTCCAGAGAGGCCTCCTTCTCCTGAAGGAGGCTGAGTTGGTGGAACCTCCATATAAGACATGACTGGATCCTCTGGCTGAGGGTTAACGAGTCCTGTCGAGGCTGAGCCAGACACCGGAGTAACATTTAGTGTGATAGGCTAGACATTTTCTCTACTCTCTTCTTACATTTCTCTACTTTCATTCTTTCCACCTCTTTGTAAATAAAAGCTACTAAAATTCACTTGACTTGAGCTATAATATTTTTTAATTGGCAACCACAATATTACTTTAGAAGTCTCATATTTAGTCAAACCCCTACATTTAATTCCTTAGACAAGGAAATAGTGGCAACTATTTGGCACAGTGGATAGCATGCTGGACCTGGAGTCATAAAGACCCGATCCCAGCTTCAGACACCTTCTAGCTGTGTGAACCCTTGAGTAAATCACTTTACTTTGTCTGTCTCAGTTTCCTCATATGTAAAATAAAATGGAGAAGAAAATAACAAACCATTCCAATATCTTTGCCAAGATAATTTAAAGAGGGTCACAAAAAGAGGCAGACATGATTAACTGACTGAACAACAACAAGGAAATTGTAAGATTTAAGGAAATTTCTTTGTGAGGTGAACCTTCTTCTTACTTTTATGATTATATATATATATATATATATATATATATATATCAGAGCATATCCTGGAAAGTGAACCTATTTTTGTACCTTTTTGTACCTAGCAACATTGGGCCAAAAGAGGCAACAGGAGGTTAGGGCAAGGACAAAGGAACCCTAGTCACTGGGAAATGGAATATCTTTTTTTTACCCAAAACCTTTACTTTCTGTCTTAGTAACAACTGTAAGACAGAAGGGCAAGGGCTACCCAAATGGAGTTAAGTGATTTGTTCAGGATCTTGCACCAAGGAAGTGTCTGAAGCCATCTTTGAACCCAGGAACTCTCAACTCAAGGCCTGGCACTCTATCCACTGAGGCACCTAGCTGCCATTTGTAATCTCTTTTTAACAAGAGTATATAGAATAGTGGAAAGAGTGCTAGACTTAGAACTAACAGATCTGTGTTCAAATACGTGATAACTTACTAGCTGGGCAAATCTAACTTTTTGGCCTTCAGTTTCTTCATCTGCAAAACAAAGATAATAGTATTCATAATGCAAACCTCATGGGGATAGTGATTGTATGAATTGCATGTAGGAAAGTATATTGTAAAACTTAAAACATTCAAATGTCAGATCTGATGTCAAAAAAAGATGAAAAGGTTTAAAACGTGTCAAGATATTGATTCTAACTATAGATAGTGAAGAAGCAACAAAGCGAGAAAAGGAAAACTAGCTATTTCATTTGGTTATGTACAATTTTCTTCATTATAGTTATCTTATTTTTGTCACCTGTTTAGCAGTTGTGCTTATAGACCATGCAACACATTAACAATGATTTATTAATTATGACACTGAACCTAAGTGCTTTATCTTTAGTTTGCTGCTCTTTCAACATGCTTGTCTTCTCACAACATTAAAAAAAATTAAAGGGAACATTGCATGGCAACCCCTGGAAAAACTGTTAAATTGTTTGCATTAAGAACTTTTCTTATTCTCCTACCTGCAAACAATTATATAACACCTTTCAAGATATCTCATTTGAAGCTATCCTTCAAGTACTTTTCCTTCTATTTGAACTTAACTTCACAAGTCCATGTCCAGGGCTCTGCATATGTTGACTCTCATATTCCCCACTAGAGATGCCGTCTTTTCTCACCTCTGTATCTTAGAATCCTTAACTTCCATTAAACCTCAATTTCTATGTGAATACATTGGATTTTTCTCTCTTTAAATTATACTGAATATCCCTATGTATTCACGTGTTATATAACCCTACAACAACAATAACTGACATTTTATACTGCTTTAAGTTTCACTGAGCAACATATATAAATATATATGTGCACATATATATATATATATATATATATATATATATATATTATCTCATTTGACCTTCACAATAATCCTGGGAGATGCTACAGCAGTAATTATTCCAATTTTACAACTGAGGTTGGTTAAGTGACTTAACAGCTATAGGGTTATAAAGTCAATAAGTATCTGAGAATGGTTTTCTATGGCTAGTCTCCTGGTACAATGTAAGGTTACCTGTTTATTTTTTTTTTCTCTTTGTAACCCCAGTGCCTTGTATCTAATTATTTCCAAAAATATATTTGCTGAATTGAATTGATTCCAATATAATATGTTTACATTTTGGCAATGGCAACCTGGTTATAAAATGCCATAACCCAAAGAAATAATTCTAAACAGACATTAAAAGCAACATTGTAACCTATTGTGGAAGATATCTTGGAAAAAAAAAACCTTTAAAGATCACTTAAATCACAATATATACTGGCATTAGCATCAGTCTTATAAAATAATTAATTAATAATAAAATAATCAATAAAATAATGTAGACACCTACCACTGACTACTCTTTTGCTTCTGGAGCATAGGGAAAATCTCCCACCCTCAAAATATCCTTTTTTTTTTCTTCTGAGACATTTTTCTAAGACATTTCTGAACACCTTCATTCTATTATTAAATATTTATTCCTTTGTGTCTTTAAAAATCTGGGGGGAGGTTTTTCAAAGTTTCTCTATCAAACTACAAATATAATTTGAATCAAATTTTTCATTTTCAGGAAAATGCCTAATGCCTACGCTTTCATTCCTCTCTGAGGTCCACTCCCTACTTTCATGACTTTCTTTCTTTTGCCCTGCATCCCAAACATTTTTCACCTTCCTTTTATGTTTTGTCTCTTCCCTCTTACCCCCATTAGCATGTAAATTCTTTGAGGACAAGGACTGTCTTTTTTTTCCCTTATTTGTGTATTCCCAAAATATAGTAAGCACTTGATAAAGGCTTGTTGACTTCGAAGAGTTTATATCATAAACCATTATAAGCAAAGAGGCAGCATGGTGTAGCGGAGACTGCATTGTACTTGGAATCAAGAGGTCCAGGGGATAGAATCCATCTCCTAACAGTCACTGGTTCTGGAACTATGAGCAAACCATTTGACAGCTCTGAGATCAAGTTTCTTTATCTGTAAAATCGGGATAATAATAGAATCTAATACATAGGATTGTTTTGAGGATCAAATAATATTATATATAAAATAAAATAATAAATATGTATATTATATATAAATTATATACAAAATATATACATCATAAAATAATAAATATAAGTATTCAATAACTTTTATTTATTACTATATATTACATAGTATAATATATTATGTTATAATATATTAACATTAATAATAAATATAAATGCATATATACATGTATATGTAATATATGTGTATGTGCACATCTCTATATTATAGGCACATGCATACATGTAGGCTATGCATGTGTATGTGTAACATCTGTAGTATTCTGTGCATATTATCTGTTATTATAATCAGGGGATTACTACCAAAACAATGCCAAGAGAATATCTGAGGACATGTTGTAAAGATGAAATAAGGTAACATAAACAATGCGTTGCTAATCTTAAAGCAGCTATTAAAGGTCTGCTATTAGGTTGGCTATTATTAGCAAGATTTGGCCAGAGAGTACAGGATGTTGAATTATCCCTTAGAGAGAAGAGGATGATAAAGAGTCAACAAGCATTGATTAAGGACTGGCTGGATGCCAGGGCTAAATGTTGGGGATACCAAGGAAGATCAAAACATAGTTCCTGCTCTCAAGGAGCTCACATTCTTCCCCTTCACATTTCTGTCCACTGTAGAAAATCTGGTAGGGAGCCAATTAATCTGGATTTGTATAAAGTTGACCTTTAATCCTTTTATTCTTTTCATTTTCTAAAATAAAAAGACATTTGTAACCCATCTATCTTTCATCTAGCATAAAAGTAACAAAGAAGGAAATAAAATCTCAGCCTTTTCAGTCCCACTTCTTCCTCCTCAGTAACTGCATTTATAGTAGAGAAGAGATCTAATTTGTAGAACAGTTTAAGATTTCATTATGACTGGGACAATCATGGGTTGGTCATTGTTTTTCCTTCTCAAATTGTTAGAGTCTAATATATAAAGGTCATTCACAAAGTCACTCTCTAGGTTGCACTTTACTCATTTGTTCAGATTAACTAGCCTCTCTCTCTTCCAGCTTTCTGGGCCTTTTAAGTCATCTAAAATTCTTAAACCATAGATACAAATAAGCATGGCCTCTAAGGACATCAGAGAACTGTGTTTCTACCATGCCAACCAGAAGAATTCAGCAACTGGGGATGAAGGGACTGGGGGACAATCAAAATGCATAGTACCAAAATAAGGTATAAAGCTGGTCCTTTCGTCCTTCTGGGGAAAAGAGGATTTGGACTTCAACCTTGATAACTTAAGGTAAACCATTTTACCTTTGTGGGCCTCAGTTTCTCCATTTTAAAAATGAAGCATCGGACTTAATAATCTATTAGGTCTCTTCCGTCTTTAAATAATATGATCCCTTAACAGGCAGAACAGAATATAATATTGTAGACTGTACAAGGATGAGTACAAAAGTATAAGAACAGAACTACAGTTAAAACACAGAAACTTGACACATGTAAAACCCAGTGGAAATGTGTGTCGGCTACAGGGGGAGTGGAGTATGGAGGGGAGAGAAAGAACATGAATCATATAACCATGGAAAAATTTTCTAAAAAAATAAATTAAAAAAAAAACACAGAAACTATCCTATGATGTTAATTAGGCACGGTACTAAAAAATATTTAACACCTGGGTGTCTGAAAAAAATGTAAGCAGGACATGCTTTTAAGTTAATCTGCATTTGTAATATTTTCTCCATCACTGAATCTAGACAACACCAACAAAAACAAATAAATCAAACCTCAGTTCATAGGGGTTGCTGATTTCCAAGGTAAAAAATGCTCAACCTGAAAATTTAACAAGATCTCAAATGAGCAAGTTGGAGATACCTCCATCACACCATTATCTAGATTCCAAATATCCTATGATCAAAGACAAGTTTTTTTTTTCTAATAGAAAATTGATACTTATCCATAACTTTGAAAATGAAGAGAATGAAAAATTTTGATGGATCAGTAAAAATACTTGTTCATTTTCCTTATATCACTAGTAAAGGAGGTTTGCTATTCAAAATTGTTACATATTCAAACTCATCTAAAGCCTCTGATGAGAACCATACCACAAATATAGCTAAATTAGAGAACCTAGGCCATGTTTCATAAGAGTGATTTTTTTAGTTAACAGATCAGAGAATTGTCTTTGTCTTGGATTGAAAAGTAACAAAAAAAAGCAAAATAATTTTTTGAGCAAAGGTAGTTGACTGAAGTGTGTGTATTTAGGAAAGAATTTTGGCATTTCAACTCAAGATCAGGCATTTGAAAACTAAGTCAATCAGCAAAGCATGTCACTATGAAGAAGTCTGGAAGCAGAAGCCACTTTTTATCTTTGTATCTCCAGAACTTAGCATAGTGTAAATAAATAATAGGTGCTTAATGAATATTTATTGAATTGAATTGATGTTAACTGATTTCTAAGCACAGTCAATCCCTTGAACAGTTTTGCATTATTGCTAAAACCACATGCACACTTGAAAATCTCACCAACTTGGACTTTGGCACATCCAAGTGAATCATTGTACCCATGGATTTAAACAGAAAAAAGACAGATTGAATGTTCTCTTGTGTGCCTAATGCTGCAAATTCCCATAAAATAAAAACCTTTGTTGATGAAAAATGTCATCATCCTGGAGTTTTCACAGTTTCACACCTTCTTTTAACCTGTTGCTCACAGATAGCAAGCTAATTTCATGGATGGAAAACAAAATTATTACTGACTGATTCCATCATCATTTTGCACCTTCAGTGAAAGGTCAAAGTTGTTCTGTTGCCCAACAATTGTGGAGCTCAGCCTGTAGAAGTAGTTAGCTAAGAAATTAGTTAACATTGCTCCTACCCACTATATTGGCTCAGATATTCAACCTAGATACAAAGCCCATCTGATGATGTCTGTCTACCTGCTCTTCTGAGTAGCAAAGAGTATTTGCCTCAGGGGAGGAAGGTAACAACAGAAAGTAAAAAGAGAAATGCATTTTATCAATAAGGAGAATTTGTAAGAAAGGTCAAGGACAGAAAAGATCAAATGAGAATAACATCATATATCTTGTTTATGATAAATGCTAAGCCCATTTATCCTGCTCCCTAGTGAACTAGTCAAGGCCCAAATAAATCAGAGGATCTAGTCAGATGCCAAACAGCTGAGACCAGGGAAAGAACAAAGTCTCATGTATTCTTAAAAGCACCAGTCACTGGATTTCACAGTCTAGTTCTGCCACAAGTGGTGGCAGGATCAGAACTCCTCTAGAATTTCTCCCTCTGTAGCTGGTGACCAGGTTTACTTTAAATACAAGTCAAATATTCTTTGATATTATTGTGCCATAAATAATGAAGAACAAGATGGTGACAAAAAGCCTGAAAAGACTTCCAAATGAAGTGTTGAAAAGTTAAGTGAGCAGAACCAGGAGAACATCGTATAGAGTAACAGCAATAATGTACAATGATCAGCTGTGGATGACTTATCTATTATCAGCAAAGCAAGACCCAGGATAACTCTAAGGGACTCATGCCAAAAAAGTCTGTCCACTGATGATGGAATCTGAATGTGAATTGAAGTGTACCATTCTTCACTTTATTTCCTCCACAATTTTTCTCTAATGTAAGCAATATGTCTCTTCTTTCACAACATAATGTACATGGAAATCTGTATTATATGACAACATATGAATAACCTATATAACATTATCTGCCATCTTGGGTAGGGTGGAGGGGTAAGAGGTAGAGAAAGAACATATATCACAAAATGTTAGAAAATGAGAAGTAAAAATTTTAATGCTATGTAATCTGGAAAAAAATTAAATGAAGCAAAAAAAGTCAAGTATTCCTTGGAAATTCTTTTTTTATATTTCTTCGTTTTGAAGAGGATCAATGACATCATGGGAGTGATTTATTGACTTGTGCATGAATTGTATTTAAGTGAGGCAGAGTTGTACAAAGTCATCAATCTTAGTCCCTCTTCCAGAGTCATTTGGCAAGACAAAAGCTGGGATGACTTGTGATGGTCTGGAATGTAGTAGATGAGCTTGACTTCTTCAATGTCTAACTTAGCTGTAAAGCTAACCTGCTTTAGTCACCTTCATGGTCATTACAACAAATTGTTTTCATTTTCCCATTCTTCCAGGATAAGTCTTCACTTGCTTGAGAGTAGACATACCCCTAACTCATCAAGAGATTTGAGATTTGTTGTTTCGACCTGGTTTGGATTATTGAGGTGTGACTATTGTGCATGCTACAGCTTCTTGGAGTCACAGGTGAGAGTTGACTGCCAGGTAGATACCAAATGTAGATAAGCACCCCTAAAAAGGCTCAGCACATACCAGAGGTGATAGACCTTTTTGAAAACCCATGCACTTCATTAAGGCTTTAGAGAAGTCAAGAAGGATAAGGATTGAGAAAAAGTCATTCAACATAATAAGAAATCATTATAACTTGGAAGAGAACAGTTTCTAATTGAATGATGAATTTAGTAGTCAAACTGTACTGAGTTGAGAAGATAGTGAGAAGAAAGGTAGTATAGATAATGATTATAGATAACCTTCTCAAGTACTTTTGCCACAAAACAGAGGAGAGATATTGGACAAATTCCAGTGGAGATAGATAATTCAACTGAAGGATTTTTTGAGGATAGAGGGGATATAGGCATGTTTGTAGGTAACAGAAAAGTAGATTGAAGATAAGGAGAGAATGAAGATGATAAAGGAAATTGTCTGCTGGAGAAGACAGGATGGAATAGGATCACTTGTTTATGTAGAGGGATTTGCCTTAGCAAGGAATAGAGCCATCTCTTCATATAAAACAGATGGGTATGTGCAATCCACCAGAGTATAAGTGCATCTCCTAAGTGGGTGGATATAAACAACACTTAGTTTTAAAACTTCTTTTTATTGTAGATGACTTTCCAATGATCTTCTTTCTTAAATATGACTTTTCTCTGCATTGTGGCTCTAGGACATAAAGTACCTTGGGCTCACAGAAGATGAAAAGCATTAGGTACTTTATTATTTCACCCAATATAGCAGGGCTCAAGGGAATTGCCTTAGCACAGCCAATAATCATTTCAATTTTCTTGCAGAGGAGTGAGGGTGGCAGAGAACCACTTGGGGAGGGGGGATCCCTTTGATCTTCCATCTATGCTCCCAAAAGTTTTACAATATTCCTGCTACGTTCAATTGCTGTTTCCTGATATGACAAGGCATAACGTAACATACATAATACAACACAACATAAGGCAACATAATGTAATGTTATGTAATATAACATAACATGACTCAACACATTTCTCAAGCTTTGATTATATTTCACTATAAATCCCCCAAAGTATTCAATGTTGCTTGAGGTTGTAGGCAATTCTATACACTAGATGCCATAAATTGAATATGAATAAATAGAGGAAAAGAGACAAAAAATGAAGTTCAGAGGAGGATACGTATATAGAAATGCAGTTAGAGGAGAATGTAATGAAAGAATATGGGAAGAGGGGCAGTTAGGCAGCTTAGTGGATAGACAGCCAGGTCTTAAGATGTGTGGTCCTGGTTACATATATGACCTCAAATATTTCCTGACTGTGTAACCCTGGGCAAGTCACTTGACCCCCACTGCCTAGCCCTTATCACTCTTCTGCCTTTGAAACAATACTTAGAATTGATTCTAAGTCAGAAGGAAAGGGTTTAAAAATTAAAAAAAGTAGGACTAGGGGATGTTACAGAGAGAGGGCTCATGTGTATAGGGACAGCATTTAAGAAACTAATCAAGGAAATTTAAATATTTAGCTTTTATGGGATATGCAAAAGATGTACATTTTGTGTCTTTGGGTGTGGTAAACAAATAAATAAACTATAAATGGCATTACTGCTGAGGGATTTCTAGCCCATTGTACCAGCAAAGGACTTTGCAGTAGAGGAAATACATTCCTGAACATCTCTCCTTTCATTGGTCAAAGCTGCTGTTTCCATGGTGATTCCATGCATAGCCCAGACCTTTTTTTTCCCTATCCTACATAATCTCCATTACACAGCAAGGAACACCAAATTAGTAAAGCAGAAGAATTTCAACAAATTCTAATCTGGTACAGCAGGCTTTAGTGATGGGACTAGTTACTCTAATTGAAACATGGTCACAGTCAATGTCACACAGGAAACTGAAGTAAAGTCTTGGAATCCTTTATCATTTGTAAGGTTGGTTATAGGGAGGGATATATTCTTTTTTTCCAGCACACTCTTTAATACTTCATGACACATATATTTGGGAAGGTCCAAGAATGATTGTCTGTATTAGTAATTGGGTTAGACAGCCAGACCCAAAAAGTAGTCATTAATGGTGTTTTGTCAGTTTGAAGGAGGATTACAGTAGAATATACAGTAGATCAAGGCATCTCTCCTTAGTCTTGTACTGTTTAACACTATCAATGACTTTAATAAAGGCATAGATGACCTATTTATCAGTTTTGCAGATTATGCAAAATTAGAAGCATCAGCAGGGCCTTGTATGACATATTCCAGATTCAAGATCCAAAAAAGATATTTATAAAACATTGAGCTAAATCTAATAAGTTAATATATAATAAAGATAATGATAAGCTCTGTATTTGAGTTAAAAAGTCAACTAAATAAATACAGAGTGAGGAACTGAACACAACTAGGTATCAATTTGTTTGAAAATAGATCTGGTGGTTTTATGGGCTATATGTTTGATAGCAGAGGCATGTAGGTGGCTTGGTGGATAGTAAGCTGGGCCTGGAATCAGGAAGATTTGAGTTCAAATCTAATCTCGGACACTTACTGGCTATGTGACTTTGGGCAAGTAACTTAGCCTCTGTTTGCCTTAGTCCACTAAAGAAGAAAATGGCAAACCACTCCAATATCTTTGCCAAAGAAAAGTCCACAGACAGTATTGGTGTACTACAGTCCATGGATCAGGAGGAGTCAAGATGATTTAACAACAATGTTAAATAGTAGTTATCAAAAAAAAATGCTAATGTAATATTAGATTGCATTATGGGTGGTCTAATGTCCAGATAAGAAATGTTTCACCCTGATAAAGCTAAATTAAAATAATGTGTTTTGGGGAAGCCACATTTTAGGAAAAACAATAAGTCATAGAATATCTCAAAGAGGACAACTAGGATTGTGAAGTGCCTAGATATCATTAAATGAGAACAAATGAAGGAACCAGGGATTCCTGTCATGGAAAAGGGTTTATTCAGAGGGGACATGGTAACTCTAAGTATATGAAATTATATCATATGGAAGAGAGATTGTTTTTCTCTGAGTTGGATCCAAAAGGTATAGGAACAATGGGTAAAAGTCAAAGGAGGATAGTTTTCATATGCCTGAGTCCAATTCACTGGAGTTTCTGTGTTTTTGCTTTGTGTTCCTTGGCCCTCCTCTGTTCCATTTGCTCTTTGTTCATTACTTGGATAGAAGCTGTCAATTATAATTTCTTTTTTCTTTTTCTGTTGTTTAGTCATATTTTTTCCTTCTTTCCCCCCTGTCATGGGCTGTAATTTTGACTTGGCCCCTCAGATAGATTTCATATGGATATAAGGTAAAATCTTTCTAACAAATAGAGGTACCCAAAGGTGAAGCAGCAAACTTCTCGAGAAGACCACTTCCCGAGGATGTTGTAAAGGGTTTCATTCTCATTCACTTATGTAACCACTGAGGTCCCTTCTAGCTCTTATATCCCATAGTTCTGTAATTTAAAGAGAAAAGGATGAATATATCAGATCTCTTCTCTTCTTGTGTTAAATACCAGGATCCTATGGGACAATCCCTGCACATTTTCAGCATTCAAATGGCTCTTCCAATCATGGGAAATCCCCAGGAGGTACCTATCTTGTCTCTGCCAAGATGAATTTTTTTCAATATTTTTTTCCATTTCATGAGCCCCAGGTGAGTCTACAGGAGTCCATTCCCAAGCCACATTTTTATGAAAAGTTAACATTACTTATTTCACAGATGTTTTTAGCTCTTCAGTGGAGTCATCTTTCCTGTGGGATAACTTGGTTTTCGTCATCACCTTTTCTGATGACTCCTATAAAATGCAACATAAACATTAAGAGATTTCTGGCAAATGACTCTAAGGTAAAACTCAGGAATATCATTTCACAAAAATTCAAGACTTTAATGCACTTTAAACCAAGTATTTCTCATCATGTTAGACAATTAAAAAAAAACTAGAAAAAATGTGGAGCTAAAATGTGCAATCTTTTTTCCACTATGGTTAGCTTATGCGTTCTTTACCTATAGAAAAGGTGGTGGCCACATACTGTTTGAATAGCATCTGGTTTCCATGGTAACTCCTTTTTTGGGCTTTACACACTAGGCTCCACCTGTTGTTCCATGGACAAACTGCCAAATACCATCTTAAGTTACAAATGGGGAAAAGTGGGCATATAAACATTCAGGAACAATTAGAACTAAATTGATATGCATTACTACATGAGTATGTAATCTCATGCTAATATAGTCACAAAACCTTGAAGTATATATCCTGATCCATGTAGATATCTATGGTATAATATTTATTTCCTTTGAATTAAAAGTTTATAAGACCTTATACTGACATGGAATTGTTTGGGGTCATCACTCACAAATAAATTCAATTCCTATTCAAACACACACAATGTAATATAAAAATACCACTTTGCTTATACAGTCTGACATTTACACATTCTCAAGATCACACATACTTACAAGCACTCACAAATTTCTCTGCTTCTTTACATACACACACATACAACACACACACACACACATATTGAGTCACACTTCTATATATACTTAGATTCTTTTAGGAATCGTGCAAGTGTTTTTCCTCTCATTCATTTTTAGGTTTTCCTGCTTACAAATAAACCAGCTGTTGGGGAAGACACAGGGGGTTTTCTTAATTAAAATGTATTGGCATGGCTCCAAGTTAGAGACCCTGAATGATGAAGGCAAGGCCCTCTCTGGCAAGGATTCCTGTTTAAAGGCAGGTAATATTTTTCAAAACTAGCTTGTTTAGAGTTTTATCATCCCTTGGTTAAAAGTCATTAGACTCTTAAGGTAAGCAAGATTAGGCCCAAATGCACTTTGAAAAAATATGTTCAGCTATTTAAATAGGGTTAAATGAAAGAATATGGCTTGAGATGCCAAAATAATCAGATGAAAAGTGAAAATTGCAATCAACCAGTTGATCAAACATGGATGCCAAAAAATTGTTTTTAACATTTTTTTTCTCCTACTAAGTTGACCAGGATTTCTAATGGAGGCTATCAACACAGACTCAGGGACCTTAACACAGGAAAGTGAGATCTTTAAGCATAAACTGGTAACTCTGCAAGTTCATTGCTGCCAGTCTTTCTTCTTTCTGTTCTTCCTCAGAAGTTTGCTAGGATTCCCATTGGAAAGATCAATAAAATTGCCACCCCCAATCTATTACAGACTTATCATCAAGCCTCAATCAATAAACATCCTTCTCAGGGATTTTCAGTTAACCAATGAATGTTTTACTATATCCCAAATACTCTACTAGTCACTGAGAAGATGCAGACAAAAATGAAACTGCCCATTCCCTCAAGTCTTAGTGTTTCTTTTATATATTCCTATTAGGTCCCCATAGTCTCCATTCTCCTGGGAATTTTCCCTTTGAAGAAAATATCCTACACCTTTTCAACTTTCCTCAAGTCTCACATGGCACTCCTTCCCCAAATTCTCTTAGCTAAAGATGTCACCTGATATTTCACTGAAAAAATTAAGGCTATCAGCTGAGAGCTCCCTCTACTCCTATTTTCACAATACTCCCACATCTTCCCCAAATATCTCTTTCTTCTCTCTAGTCACTGACAAAAAAGAGGCCCCTCTCTTAGCCCAGATCACACAATCTACATACATCCTTTATCCCAATTATTCTTGTCTTCTCCAGTAGATTGTCTCCACCATCATCCTAGCTCAATCTTTTCCCCAATTACTGGTTCTTTTCTGCTATCTACCTATGTCACTGCCATCCTCAAAGAGTCCCTACTTGAACTTACAATCTTTAGTAGCAGTCATCTTACATATTTCCATACTTTCTCTGCTAATCTCCTTGAAAAAAAAGTACTTGATGCTTCTACTTGTTCTCTTTCATTCTTTTCCAAAATATCATTCAACTAAAATTCATCTCTTCTAAGTTACCAGTTATATCTTAATTCACAAAAATAACGGCCCTTTTCAGTCTTCATCCTTCTTAACCACTCTGCTGAATTTGTCACTGTGAATCATCTTTTCCTTCTGGTTTCTCTCTCCTCCCTGCATTTTCTTGACACTGCTCTTCCTTGTTTATCTTTGTACTTGTTCAACCAGTCCCTAATATCCATTGCTTTATCTTCAGCCTTGTCATGTGTTTTAACTCAGTGTATACCCCAAGAATCTGTCTTGGGCTATGCTACATCTCACTTGGTGATCTTATCAGGCCCTGTGGATTCAATTATCATCTCCATGGAGATTATTTTCCAAAGTATATATTCAGCCTTCTTCTTTCTTCTAAACTCTAATCCATCAGTATGGTGTGATGGCGAGATTTTAGGCTTGAGGTTAAGGGAACTTGACTTCAAATTCTGCCTCAGATGCTTTGTGATCCTGGATACATTACTCAATCTCTCTTTACTTGAGTTTCTTGATCTATAAAATGAGGAGGTCAGATTTGATGACCTCTAATGTCCCTTCTAGCCCTAATTCTATTATCTCCAGTTGTATATTAGATATTTAAACCAGATTTTCCACAGGCATCTCAAACTCAGCATGACCAAAACAGAATTTGCCCCTCCCTAAATGTTCTATTTTTCAAATTTTCCTATTACTGAATGAGGAAACCATCAGCCTCTTAGTTACCCAGGTTTGCAACCTAAATATTTTTTTTGATTCTTCACTTTCACATCCCAAATATATCCAATCAGTTGCCAAGTCATGTTATTTATTCCTTCACACCTCTCTTATACATTCCCTTTTCTCCACTCACACATCTTCCACCCTAGTTCAAGCTCTTGTCAACGCTTATCTCTCTAGTAGGCTCTCATTCTGAGTTCATTTTCTCAAAATAAAAATTTTCCCCTTCTCCATTTCATCTACTATTTAACTGACAAAGTGCTTTTCCTAAAGCCAAGATTGAACCATGTCAATTGCCTACTTAATAAAATCCAGTAGCTCTTTGTTACCTTAAAAGCAAATAAAAAGTATTCTCTTTGACAGTCGCAAACTGACCCCTTCCTTCATTTTACTTTTTTTTACTCCCCTCTATGTACTTTAAGATTTAGTAATAACAGCCTACTTATTTTACCTCTCACATGACACTCCATCTCCTATCGCAATACTTTTCTCACTAGTTGTCCTCCTTGCCTGCAAGGTTCTTCCTTTTTCTCAGCATTCTTTGCCTTCCTTCAACATTCAGTGCAATCGTCACTTCCTGCAAGAAACCTTTGCCCAATGCCCAGCTATTTTGAATCTTCTTGAAGAATACCTATTCTCTCTGTTTCTTGTTTATACCTCTTTGTTTACAAATTGCCTCCTTGATTAGAATGTTGACTTCTTGAACACAAGGTTATTTCTGTGTTTCTGCCTTTTATCCCCAGTGCTCTGGGTAGTGCCTGACACCATATAATTAATGCATATTAATTGATTGATAGCTCTGTAGTATCTATGTTACCTTGGGCAGGTAATTTAACTTCTAAGGACTTTGGTTTCCTCCTCTAAAAAATGAATGTTGATAATCTCAATAGCCCTTTACATCCATAAAATCCATGACTCTCCCCTGTGACATAGTCTTAGGTCCAATGATAAGCTCTTACACTTATTAGCTGAATGCCTATGGACTACTCATATAAATGAGCTGTGCCTCTATTTTTTTTTTTCATTCTAAGACTGGGAACATCTGCCTCACATGAATTTTATGAGAAGGAATGCTTCATAAATATTTAAATAAAATATTATAATGACCATTAGTACTATATCCCACTGTTAATTCTTGTGATATTCCACCATTAACATTACTCTATCTGGAAAAAATGTCTATTCATATACATTTCTTTTTAACTGTCTTTAATTCAAATGAATGAATGAATGAAATATTTATTCACCACTTATTATCTGCAACTCAGTGTGGGGTCCCAAATACAAAAGTACAATGACCAGTCCTTGCTCTGAAGAAGCTCAGGGTCTAATGAGGGAGACAACATAGATGGAAGGTTTCAGCTGCAAGTGAGATGGAAAGATCTCATAGTCCTAAGGGCATAGTAACAAAGCAGATGGTAAGACCTTTTCTTTATTTCCATTTTCAAAGATAAAATCATATCAGTTTCTGGTATTAATTTATTTGATAGAGTGCCAAGAACTTCATTGGCAACAAATTTCTTTTCTTGGTCTTTAGTACTTGTAGGAGCTGTCAGCAGACTCTATCTCCATAGGATTTGCTCCTCAGGATGATGTCTGTGGGCACTGAGCTAGAAGCACTTCCATTCCTTAAGTTGAAAGTTTTGCTCTTCCCAAGGTTTTCAGGACCAGGTCCCAGGATGACCTGAAATGAAGAACAAGATGGTGGTGCTGGTCTGACTTCTCTGTCACACCCTGCCTTCTGTCTTCCTTCTGCAGATTGGCTGCCTTAACCGCCCTCTGAGTGGCAGCTGTTTGGCATTTGGTTGCTTCATTACATGATGAGTATGGGATCTCGACTGTTGGATACATGTCTAAGCTTTCTTCTTATGATATATTATGTACATGTATGTGTGCATATTTATAAAATATGTATGATATGTAATGCATACATATATTCTAACTTTGATTTCAGGGCTCCCAACCAAAAAGTAAATCTCTGGGAACTGATATGTAGCAAACTTAATGAGGCTGCCATTTATATCTAGATGATTGATTTTCATTATCTATTGGCTTCCAGTGACTCAGAAATAGATACCTGTGTGCATATATGTCATCATTTGCATAAAGTAGATATGTAGTCACAGATATGACACAAATAAAGAGGCTATTATAGGAATCTAACTACTTTACTAAACTAAGACAAGTTCCTGATGAGAAGTAATTTTAAAGGATCCATCTAGCCATTCATCTGAGTTTCAAGACTGCAGATAGATTGTTTTTATCCACTGACTCATATGTATATAGGCATAGTATGTGTGTAATGTACATGCATGTATGTACACATGTATGTATGTGTAATAAAATTATCATGATCAAAACTTTAAAAGAGATGTTAGAGTGCCCCTTGTACAAGTTCAGAGTAGGAAAGGCAAGGTTGGATGACAGTTTATCTGGAAGTGCTCTGGGAGTTTTAATAGACTACAATCTTAATAGAAGTTAGTGGTGTGATACTACCACCAAAAAAATCATATGATCTTGATTTCAAAAATCATATGATCTTGAATTCAAAGAAACAAGAATAATGAGCTGATAATGTTGCCATTTTGTGCTCTGCTCAGACCACATCTGCAATATTAAGCCTTGAACATCATATTTTAGGAAGTATTTTGATAAGATGACACACATTCATAATAGAGCACTTGTAATGATGCAAGATTTCGAATTCATGACTTATGGTTGAAGGACCTGAGGACATTCATCCTAGAGAAGAGAAGCCTCCAGGGGCAATCACTATAACTGCTTTCAAGTAGTTGAAAGGTTACCATATGGAAAAATAATTTTTTCTGATGTCCCTGAAAGAAGTTTGATAAAATGAATGGAAATAGAAAGTGGTAGTGTTATATTAAAATTATCCAAAAGTGAAATGTGCTTCTTCAGGAGGTAGCTGACTCCCCTGATTGGAGGACTTTAAGCAAAGGCTGGCTCACTTCTGGTTGAGGGTGTGGGAGTGGAGATTCTTTGGTAGGTAGAAGTTGGTTTGCATGACTGATGAGATTTCTTCCAACTTTCTAAATTTGATGATTCTGTGACATTAGGCACAGACAGAGACATTCGGAGCTTTTCAAACAGGGGGACTAATTCTAAACTTCAAGGAAAAAAAAAACATCATCACATGATCAGGAAGAAACTGTGGAGAAGTAGCCCTTTGAAGCTTAGCATAGAATTTCTTCAAATCAACTTAGCGCAGATGGAAGAGTCTGGATTTGCTTAATTGAATGCCCCAGAGAATAGCATCATCAAGACCTTTATCCATTTAAAGAGCACTGAATGTGGAGCAGCCATGTGAATATGCCTGTTCTTGTAAACCTCTACTCTGATCTAAAGGAATGCTGAGGGTTACATTAGATTTCTAATTGACAATCATAAAATAAAAATTTCTTCTAGGCTCCCATGGACTTGCATTAACTGTCCCCCATACCTGGAATGTTCTACTTCCCTTGACATCCTTGGCTTGATGGTCACAGACGAATTCCTTCATTAAAGCAGTTAGGTGGTGATAGAGTGATGGCCCTAGTGTCAAGAGGGCCTGAGTTCAAATCTGATCTCAGATACTTACTAGCTATGTGACCCTAGCCAAGTGATTTAACCTTTTTTTTTTTTGCCTTAGTTTTCTCCCCTGTAAACAGCTGTAGAAGGAAATGGTGAACCCTTCCAGTATGTTTGCCAAGAAAACCCCATATTGGTTCACAAAGAGTCAGATACAAGTAATTGACTAAAAAACAACAAATACATCTGCCTCTGTTTCCTCAACTGTAAAATGAGGATAATAGAAGCACCTACATCTCAGGGTTGTTGTGAGGACCAAATGAGATATTTGTAAAGTACTTAGCAAAGTGTCTGGTGCATATTGAGCTCTCAGCCAATGTTTGTTCCCTTCCCTTTCTTTTACAGATATGAAGTCCAGAGCGGTACAATCAAGATTCTCAGGCAACTCTTTCCTTTGCATCACTTTGGTCTTGGGTAATTTAGCAGCCACAGAGTGCTGAGATGTCCTAGTGACCAACTGGATCACCTCATCTAATTTATCCATCCCAAGAATTGCTAGCTAGACTATAATCTAAATGTCTTTTTTTTTTATCCTGAACTCTGACCTCTAAAAAAAAAAGATCAGAAAACTTGATACAGAACAAGTAGTCGACCAATTGGGTTATGAAATTGAGAGCCATGAAAGGCCCTAACAAGAGACTTTTCAACTCCTTATCTTTGTGTTCTTGCCACTCCCCATTTTATATCTGTTTTGAGTAGGCTCAAGGTAAAAAACAAACAAAAAAACAACAACAAAAAAATAAGCACTTTCTCACTACATTCAGATATTAGACCACTTTTCCTTAGCTTCTATCAAATCTGGAAGCTGTTCCTTCTCCTTCATTCCTCTGTTCCAGTCATACTTTGAAAATTGGCTCCAGTAGCAACAATACTCTCCAAGCTCCTATTTGGAGCTCTTATCTCCCACAGGTCTTCTATTTTCACATTTGACCAATTTAGGCCACAGGAACTTTTTATCGGAATATTTTATGCAAAAATGCTTCTCCAAATCAAGAACAGGGCTTTTAACCTGCGGTCTGTAAACTTGATTTTTTAAAAAATATTTTGATAATTGTATTTTAATTAAAAGATTTCCTTTGAAATTCTATATATTTTAAAGACTTTGTTCTAAGAAATAGTCCAAAGGGTTCATCAGATGTCCAAAGCCATTCAGGACACACAAAAAGGTTAAGAATACCTAGACTCTTCCACTAGATTGAAAAACAGGTTCTTCTAAAACAAGAGTTCTTTTTTTAACATTAAAATTTTTTTTAATTTATTTAGAATATTTTTCCATGGTTACAAGATTTATGTTCTTTCCCTCCTCCATCCTGGAGCTGATAAGTAATTCCACTGGGATATATATATATATATATAAGTCATTTAAAACAAGAGTTCTTATTCTGGGGTCCAGCAACTTTTAAAAATGTGCTGTTGTTGTTTTTACTGTATTTCAATAATGTAATTTTATTTTTATATTTTATGAATTTTAAAACATTATACTGAAAAGGTTTCATAGGATTTCCAAAGGAGACTATGATCCCAAAAAAGTTAAGAAGAACCTCTGCTCTAGAACTATTTTGCACAAGCATCATTTTCTTCCCCTTCCCTACTTCAAGTCTCCCTTTCCCATCATCTCCCTACTTTATTTTGTTCCATCTTCTTTGAATTCTCAAGCCATCCATATTGTTTTATTGCCAACATGCCTGTCATGTTTTGGTCAATACATTTTTGTAGTATCGTCTACTTTATTTTCAAACTGAGATATTTATGATTTCATTGCTGTAAGTGGATCTTACTTTTACAGTGAAAACAACTTTGCCACACCCTCTCATCCTATAGTAATTTGTATCTATGACATCCACAAATCTTCCATATAAGGTACCGATAGATCACCAATACTGTCCATCTTTTGTAACTCTGTCTTACTGGGCAACAACAAGGCTGTACATATAAGATGGGGAATAAAAATCACAAACAATGATATGAATGACTAGAAAAGAAGTCAGGCACCTTCTAGAAAGCAGCAAAAAAGAATTCATTTTAGGGCCTTATAAAACACAAGAAATAGCAAGCTTTACTTTAATAACTAGTTATTTATCATCAGTTATAACTCTAGCTTGCACCCATTTATACAGTCAGCCTTTACTACTTCTTGGACTAAAAGGTTGCATTTTCCTACTATGTCAACCAATCAATCAACAAATATCAATTAAACACCTACTGTATGCCAGGCACTATCAGGTGATAAGGATAAAAAAACAAATATGAAACACTCACTTATCTAAAAGCATTTACATTCTACTGATGTGGGATTGGAGAGCAATATATATATACATATATATATATTATTATGTGTGATTATTTTGAAAGGGAATACACAAGGATCTAGTGGATAGAGAAAGGTTTCATGGAGAAGCTGGCACTTAGGCGAGGTTTAAAGGAAATTAGGTATTCTATAAGACAGAAATGTGTTTGTACAATGAAAAATAAGGATAGTTTGAGTGCTGGTAGGGTAATAGTATATTTCCATTTACTTTTAATAAAGACCAATTTTGAGCTTTAATAACCCACTTCTTGTATTTTAGGATTTGGAAAGCAAATTCATACTCTTTCCAAATTATTTATTATTTCACAGAATTTTAACATTTGCCCTACCTACTTCAAACTGGCTTTCACATTTTCTGACATAGGATACTCTTTTGGGACTCACATTTTTCTTTATAGGTAAGTCCCTTTATGTAAACATTTCAAGTCTGACATTTGCTCAATAAATATTTGAGAACCTATTGTGAGGCATGATCACTGAGATGTGATTTCACAATTAATTAGTGCAACAAGACTTAGGCCTTCCCCAATCATAGGATCATTTATTTAGAGTTAGAAAGGCCATCAAGTTAAATGAGAAAACTGATATACAAAAAGGTTAAATAACTTGCCCCCAATCCCCAAGTTTGTAAGTGTAAGTCAGGATTTGAACCCAGGTCCTCTAAATCTTCTAAATTTCCACTGAACTCAAGAACCTATAATCTATCTCAATTCATAAGAAATGAGAACAGACTTTGGCATTATAATATTATTGTAAAGTTCAGTGAACAGCTCTTTATGTCATAATACCTGATTTAGGACAATTCCATAGCCTTCCTTATGTTGCCCAAAATGTTATGAGACTTGGTGACTGCGTTTAATGTCTTCAGTGTATCATCAACAATGTTCCTGAGCTATTAGCTCTTCCTGAGCTATTAGATCAGCTAATGGCTTCTGAGTTCTTCCTGTAGCAGATATGCTGATTCTCATGTTGATGTTCATTTGCCAATTTTTGGCCACTTATACTACATTGTGTTGTTATCCTATAGTGTATCTCTCTGTGCTTAACATTTTAATACTTTGAAGTTCTTAGTATTGCAGGCAACAGGGATTTCATCGTATATATTTTTTTCTGAATCATATATGAAAAAAGTTTAAAACTACTTTTCTGAGTTCTAATCCATGGGACAACAAAGATTCATGGTTTGGGTCAGTATTATTACTTTTCTTTTCAGAAAAAAATTCCCTTCTTGTTTTAAAATTAAATCCCTATATATGATGGAAAAAGAAAGAATTTATGACCAAATAAGATGTATGAAATGGATAATTTTCATTATGTTAAATTAAAAAGATTTTATATAAATAAAACCAATACAACCAAGATTAGAAGGGAAACAACAAATTGGAGACAAAATTTTATACCAAATACCTCTTCAGTTTCCAATTCTTTGCCACTACAAAACGATCTGCTAAAATATTTTTGCCCAAATTTGACTCAGTCCTCTATATATTTAAAAAATGAGGCCTTGCTCTTTAAATATATAGAGAACTGGGTCAAATTTATAAAAATACAAAGCATTCTCCAGTTGATAAGTGGTCGAAGGATATGAACGGGCAGTTCTCAGAGTAAGAAATTAAAACTATAGTCATATAAAAATGCTCCAAATCATTATTGATTAGAGAAATGCAAAGTAAAACATCTCTGAAGTACCACCTCATACCTATCAGATTGAATAATATGACAAAAAAAGGAAAATATTAAATGTTCGTGGGAATGGGGGAAAATTGGGGCACTAATACACTGTTGGTGGAGCTGTGAATTGAACCAACCATTCTGGAGAGCAATCTGGTACTATACTCAAAGGGCCATAAAACTATAAACATCTTTTGACCCAGCAATACCACTACTGGGTC
Organism: Gracilinanus agilis; assembly: GCF_016433145.1. Taxonomy (NCBI): domain Eukaryota; kingdom Metazoa; phylum Chordata; class Mammalia; order Didelphimorphia; family Didelphidae; genus Gracilinanus; species Gracilinanus agilis. The sequence continues at coordinate 351,232,699 of NC_058132.1, forward strand.
TCTATCTAAAGAAAGCAAAAAGAAGGGGAAATAGTATATTTGTACAAATGTATTTTAGCAGATTTTTTTTGTAGAGGCAAAGAATTGAAAAATGAAGTGATGTCAATCACTTGGGGAATGGCTGAACGTGTAGTATATAGTTGTAATGGAAAACTATTGTGACATAAGAAATGATGAACAGAATGAGTTCAGAAAAACCTAGAAAGACTTATAGGAACTGATGCAAAGTAAAGTAAGCAGAACCAGGGAATTACAGAAAAATTGTACAATAATCAGCTGTAAAAGATTAAACTATCATCAGCAAAGCAAGGCTAAGATAACTAAAGGACTACTCATGATGAAAAATGTTATCCACAACCAAAGAAGAAACTGTTGAAGTCTGACTGAAGATCAAAGCTTGACATTTTCCACTTTATCTCCTTTTTGAATTTTTTCATTCTATTTGTAACATGTATCTTTCACAAAATGAGAAATATGGAAATATGTATCACATGACAGTACTAGTATAACTTATATCACACTACTGCTTCAGGCAGGAGGAAAAGAATAGAGAAAAATCTGAATCACAAAATGTCTGATAATTGTCAAAAATAATTTCTAAATGTAATTGAAAAGATAAAAATATTGAATATATGATGATATTTTTTACATTTCTCCTTGTTTACCACCTTCTTTTTTACTGCCTTTCCATTACTCTTTCAAAAAAGACCTTTTTTCCTTCTTTCTCCTTAAGCATTTCCATTCTGTTTCATTTTTCTGCCTTAATAGTTCTCTGGTCACTTAAACATTTCCTGAACACCAAGAAGATAACTACGAGAACACATCCCCATTTCTTCTCATTCATAATCATCTTTAAATTAAGGTGACCAGTTATTAAAATAAATAAATTCTATAATAATACCAATATAGTTTACTGGTATCAAGAAATTTTATACAAAAAAATTTGTCAGCCTTTCCTTGCTTCAAATATTAAGATGAGAATAATGCTGAATCAATATTCAAAATATTAGAAGAAAGAAAACACAATTAAAAGCTTAAGGAAGAATTATATTATAAAGTAGAAGTTATCAAAACCATGTTACTGATTAATGAACAGAGAGATCAGTCAATGGAACACATTATATAAAGGAGATCAGAAATAATTAAGCTCAATAATCTATTATTTGACAAATTATCTAGGTAAAAGTTCTCTATTTGTTTAAGAACTAAATCCTGGGAATGCTGAAAAGCAGTCTGGCAGAAATTGGGTATATATATATATATATATATATATATATATAACATTTGTGTGTATGTAATATGTATCTATATTTATGCATGGAAAACCATTCCCCAATAGATAAATGGTCAAAGGGAGTAAATAATTCTCAGAAAAAATGCAAAATATTTACAATCACATGAAAAAAATGCTCCATAGCTCTAATAATAAGAGGAATGCAAAGCAAAACAAGCCTTAGATTTTACCTCATATCCTCCAATTTAGGAAATTTGACAATAAATGGTAACAGTGTTGGAAAGGTTGTGGGAAGACAGGAACTCTAATACTTTGTTAATGGAGCTTTGAAGTGGTAAAACCATTTTGGAAAGCAATTTGGAGTTATGCAAATAAAGTTACTAAAATATCCATATCCTTTGAATCAGATATTCCACTATTAGTCTTTTACTTCAAGGAAGCCATTGATTAGAAAAATGTTCCAGTAGACTTCAAAATATTTATATGAAATTTTTTGTGAGAGGTAAAAATTAGAAAAAAGGAGATGCCCATCAATTTGAAAGTAGCTAAACACCCTGTGGTATATGAATGAAATGGAATATTACTGTGCTTTAAGAAATGGTGTGTGTCAAATGTATTGTGGTAAGAGGGTAGACTAGGTAATGAAGCTTCCTTGTTCTTTTAATACCCCCACAAAAACAACCAAAAATAACTCCACAAAAATCAATGCTAAAAAGCAACAAAAATACACAGGAATCAGGAATGAAGATGAATAGCAAGTTAGAGAGGAAGGTTTCTCACCTCCCTGGCCTCAGTCATACCACTATAAGTCCTTGGGGCAGGAACAGAGTAAATCAACAAGCTAACCCCTGCTGGCAGATTTGGCAACCTTACCTTATTTGCTGAGCTTTACCTAAAGACCCTGCAAAGCAGCTGTGTCTGCTATGGCCTCATTTCTAGAGACCCAGGCTAGCCCACAGATGGGATTGAAGAAGTGGACACCACAGTCTACAAGGCATCACTCACTAAGGGCAGGAATTCATGCTTTGCTGCAAACAAACAAGGGACCTTGAAGGTCTGAGGAATGTGGCCTGGATACCTGCTCTATCCTAGGTTATGGGTGGGTGGGTGGGGTAGAGTGAGGAAGGAGCACACACTGGTAAATATGGTGCTGAGGGACTGGGGTTTCTATCAGCTACCTTCACTCCCAGGAGACTGGAGGGTCTGGCTGCCTCCACAGTGGAAGGTGAGCTGTCTGCTTGTAATTGTAGTGGTAGAACTGCTAAAGGGCTCTGGTTGGAGAACTTGAGGTCCATCACTGGGGTTCGAGCAGGGAACCAGGACTACAATCCATCTTGGACTATAAAAACTGGAAAAAACAAAAAGGACCTGGGAAAAATGAACACAACCAAAAAAAAAAACCTGAAACCTGAAGTAACATATCCCAACAAAAAAGGAACTCTGGGAGTATAGCAAAAAAAGCTAATACTTAATTTTATTGGCTTGGCCACTAAAATTTAAATAAACAAACAAATGTGAGCAAACAAAGGACAAAGAATTTAACTTTTGATAGCTCTTATGGGGGACAGAGAAGACCTCCACTCAAGCTCAGAGGACAGTGAAGTAAAAATACCTACTTTAAAAACATCAATAAAATACAATAAATGGCCTCATTTCTCTCATTACTTTAAAAGAATGTGGGGCATGGAACATAGCATTTTGTAGAGAAAAAGAACTGGACATATGTCCAAAAATAATATATCCAGCAAAGATAAGCCTAATTATAAAAGGCAGAAAATGGATATTTAATGAACTAAAGGAGTTTCAACTATTCCTGGGGAAAAACTCAGAACTCAGCAGAAAATTTGACTTATAAGGAACATATGAAGGTAATTAAAGACTTATCACAAGCAACTCAAAAGTTCAGTGTGGGAAAGCAACAAACAGGGAGAACTTTTTTATAACAAACTATCTGACAAATGTTTAATTTCCCAAATATATAAGGAATTAGTTAAATTAACAAATAATCAAGTCATTCCCCAAATGACCAAGGAATATGAATAGGCAGTTTTCACATGAAGAAATCAAAACTATCAATGAGCATATGAAAAAGTGTTCTAAATCCCTCCTAATTAAAGAAATGCAAATTAAAACAACTCTGAGGTACCACCTTATACCTAGCAGACAGGCCAATATGGCAGGAAAGTGATGAATGTTGGAGGTGATGTGGCAAAATTGGGACTCTAATACACTGCTGGTAGAATTGTGAATTAGTCTAACCATTCTGGAGGGCAATTTGGAATTATACACAAAGGGCTTTAAAAGAATGTCTGCTCTTTGACCCAGCTGGGTTACAAAAGCACTGTTGGGTTTGTACCCCAAAGAGATAATAAGGAAAAAAACTTGCCCAAAAATATTTATAGCCACGCTCTTTGTGGTGGCAAAAAAAAAATAAAGGAAAATGAGAGGGTGTCCATCGATTGGAGAATGGCTGAACAAATCGTGGTATCTGTTGGTGATGGAATATCATTTTGCTGAAAGGAATAATAAACTAGAGGAATTCCATGTGAACTGGAACAACCTCCAGGAACTGATGCAAAGCAAAAGGAGCAGAACCAGGAGAACACTGTACACAGAGACATTATGGCACAATCAAATGTAATAGGCTTTTCTACTAGCAACAATGCAATGACCCAGGAATATCCAGAGGAACTTATGAGAAAAAATGCTATTCACATCCAGAGAAAGAATTGTGGGAGCAGAAACTCAGGAGAAAAACATATGATTGATCACGTAATTTGATAGGGATATGATTAGGGTTTTGATGTTAAAAGATCAGTCTATTACAAATATGGATAACATGGAAATAGGTTTTGAACAATGATACATGTATAACCCAGTGGAATTGCTTGTCAGATCTGGGAGTGGGGAGAGAAAAGGGATGGGGGGAATCATGAATCATGTAACTAGGGAAAATATTCTAAATGAAAAAAAAGGACAATGTGTTTGATTCCTATGTGGAAAAATGTCATCTATGGCCCCTGGGAATAGAATCACTGTCCAAGTATTTTGGATGAGTGTGTATGGTTGGAATACTCAACATTGAGGTGAATGGAATGGGATGAGGTGAAATGGTAATGGAATAGAGCAGGAGGAGGTAGGGTGAAATGGTTATCTCATATAGAGGAGGGATGAATGGAAGAACTGCCACAGAGAAGGGGAGGAGGGGGTGAGCTAGTAGTACTAAAACCCTACTCTCATCAGAACTAGGATAAAGAGAGAAAAAACAAGCAATTAGCAGGGTAAAAATCTTCTTAACATATAGAGAAAAAGGAGGGAAGGTGAATGGGATAAGAGAGGGACTAGAAGAGTTGGGGGACTGATGGAATAAGAGAAGGAAAGGTAAGTTAAGAGAAAAGAGGGCAAGGGGATGATAATTAAAGGGAGGAAAGAGAGGGATACTATTATGTAGAGATGGATGCATGGAATCCCTGCAAAGATACAGGGACAGCCTCATCCAGAATTCCAGGGGACCCCCCTGGAGAACTTTGGGGTGAGGGGGCAGTTGAGAAGAGTTGACAGTTGCTTTGTGGGGGTTGAAGTGAGCAGACACTCTGCTTACTGTTACAGACTGGGCGTTCACCTGAGTGGCCATTGTGGCATAAGCCAGTGTGGTTTCTACTTAGGGTTAGCCTGTTTGTTAGAATAAATCGTTATCAATATTAATATAATAATTATTTAGTGATTTAGTGAATTAGATATATAAATTATTTAACAAGAGAGTCAGTTCAGTTAGGTGCTTTCACCCCCTCCTGTGGGGGGAAGGGCAGCTTCAACCTAATAGTGCAAGGTCACCTTTCCTTATTCAAATACCTTCATTAACTCCTCTAGTTTTCCTTTCTACTTCTTATTATAACCTTTACCTTCAATATCTGTGCCTGGAAATTATTTGGGGGAATACTTACAACTCAAGTCTGGTCATCTAGTTTGAATCCTGTCAGCTGCCAGTTTTAAGAAGATCATTTATCCCAGTCCTCAACAGATAGATAGATAGCTTCTACATATTCCTCTATCAGACCTGTGAGGAATATAAATTAAAGAAAGGGAACATCATTGGGGTTCAGCCATAACAGAAACTTACCAGAAGAATCTTAGCCAGTCTCCATTTCCAACTGAAACAGCAACCGCTAGGGGGGAAAGGTTTGAGATCCAGGAGTGTCTAACCCCCTCCTTTCTCACTGAAGCCTGTCAATCAGTGCTAGTGACTTGAAGATCTACTGGCCCCGACACATTTATCTGCTTCTGCAAAATATCTGTTATTATCATCATAACAATACCTAGAGATACCATATCAAGAAGTAGGGGGGTAAGGCAAAGGGATAAGGGAGGAACTCTTAGGACAAGATAGGGGAGGGAGTTTTAAAATTAAACTCAAATCAAGTAGGGGGGCATGGTTAGAAGGATAAGAAAGAGATTTTATAAAAGGTGGGCAGTATAAGATTTAAAAGGTATGAGGCAAGGGACAAGAAAGAGACCCTTGGAAAAGTGGGCAAATTTGGAAGTAGGAGGACCAAGAGAGAGGACAAGTGAAGATTTAGGGAAAGGAGTGTGAATTGAAGAGGTATTAGTCAAAGGAAATTGAACCTCATCAGAGTAAGAATATAGTGAAAAGAATGAAAAGGGGAACAGTGAGGAGGTACAGAGTAAATGGAAATGAACAACTAATAACTATGACACTGAGTATAAACAGGATAAATTCACCTATAGGAAGAAAATAGATAGCAGAAAGGATCAAAAACTAGGACCTAACAATGTGTTGTTTACAAGAAACACACTGAAAATGAGATATACAAAGAGTGAAGGTGAAGAGTTGGAGTAGACTATGTTATGTCTCAGCTAATATAGAGAAGACAGGGAAAGTAGTCATGATCTCTGACAGAGTTGGGACTAAAATGAATATAACTGGAAGGGATGAACAGGGTAACTATATTATGTTGAAGTGTAATACTGGACCTGTATGAATCAAGTCAACACATCTAGACTTTTAAAAGAAAAACTAAATGATTTAAAGATGGAAATAGAAAACAAAATAATAATAGCAGGGGACTTTAATTTTTCCCTCTCTGAGCTAGATAAACCTAAACAAAAAATAAATAAGAAGTTAAGCAGATGAATAGAATCTTAGATAAGTAAAATATGATATATACACATATATACATATATATATATATGTATGTATATCTGGAGAGCCCACACATATCTGCTTTAAGCTAGTAGCAGATATAAGCCTGAGCATACCTGTAATCCAAACATAGTTTCTGGTACTACTGGTAGTAAAGAATGTTTTAAAGAGCATAGATATTGTGCAAATGTCTTACTTTAACATTAATCATACTTTAGAGGAAATCCTGCATTCCCAAGGGGTTATAGTACTGGAAAAATGTTCTACTGGGTATGACCAAGGTGCAAAGACCTGCTTTTGAAAATAATATGGTCCTGGCAACATGTTACTGGTAGTGTATGTTAACTGAGGAACAAAAGGGTTAAGTTGGTCAAATTAATGCTGATTGGAAAATGGGTTGGGGAAAAGGCTAATATTACTTTGTTAGAGCAGCTGTTGATAGAACTAAGACTTTTAAATCTGTTTGTGCTAATTGAGCTAGGGATGCCATTAGGAGGATTAGGCCCTAAGGACATTGTTGAGAGGATAAAAAGCTGTGCATGTATGAAAATATTCAAGGAACCTTAGTTAAAATGACTGGAAATAACATAAATGCAATAAATTGCTGAATAGATGGTGATATTTGAAAATGACAAAAATTTGAAATATAAGGAAAATAAGGGAAATATATGAAGAGATGAAAAGAGAAGAAAAAAGAATACATTCTTTGATTACATATAGGGGAAAAATAGCCACAAAAATCAAGAGAAAAAAGTATCCAAGTAAAACAAATCCAAAGAGAACTCAAGAACAGAGGATGTTTATATTAGCACACACATATCATTTACATATTTTAAACAAATTGTAAACAAAGTGAAGTTTGTAGTTTTGCATGTAATTTTTTTATGAATTTTTAAATTTAAATGTTTGGTGATAGGGGGCAGCTGGGTCACTCAGTGGATTGAGAGTCAGGCCTAGAGACATGAGGTCCTAGGTTCAAAGCTGGCCTCAGACACTTCCCAGCTGTGTGACCCTGGGCAAGTCACTTGAGCCCCATTGCCCACCCTTACCACTCTTCCACCTATGAGCCAATACACAGAAGTTAAGGGTTTAAAAAAAAATAAATGTTTGGTGATGGTAATGATGATGGCTATTAAGTAAATAATAAAGAAAATGGAAAAACTGTAATTTAACTTAAAAAAAAAAGAAATGGTGTCAATGATAAATATAGAAAAGCCTGGAAAGATCTATATGAACTGCTATGGAGTGAAGTAAGAGAGCCAAGAAAGCAATATACATAGTAACTACAACAATATAAATGGAAAGACCAATAACATAGCCCAACATCAAAAGTAAATGTAGGCCCCATTGCCCACCCTTACCAATCTTCCACCTATGAGAAAATACACCGAAGTACAAGGGTTTAAAAAAAAAAGTAAATGTAGGAGTAACTAGGTGACTCAATGGATAGAGTGCACCAGGCTTGGAGTTGGGAGGACCTGGGTTCAAATCTGGCATAGATGTGTAACTCTGGGCAAATCACTTAACCCCAATTGCCTAGCCCTTACTGCTCTTCGGTCTCTGAACTGAAATTAAGAAAGAAGGTAAGAGTTCTTAAATTTTTTTAAAGTAAATATAACAAAATTATAAAGATCAAGAAGGACTCAAAAGAATTCTGCCCATTTTATTCCTTCATGGAAGTGGGATGTTCAGAGACATTACACATGGCACATTTTTTTAACTTTTTCAATGTATAAAACCACTGTGTTGACTCTTTTACTTTGTAAAAAGTATTATTTGTCATATGGGATAGTTCTCTGGGAAGAAAAGAGGGAAGAATACAAGGGATAATATGACGATATAAGAAATAGAAAATATCTATTAAAACTTACTTTTTAAAAAAAGCTTCAGGATTAATTAGGTTCCTATCTTACCTCAAACATTTAACAGCTATAGGACATAGGGCAAATTGTTTAATCTCTCCTAGCCTCAGTTTCCTCACCTGTAAATGGAGATAATAACATTACTTGAAGCATTTACTCCACAGGGCAGCTAAGATGATCAAATGAGATAACATGCATAAATCACTTTGCAAACCTTAAAGCAAAGACTATTATCACCACCTTCATAACTATCATAATCATTTTACTTTAAGAAAGTATTTTATACAGAAGAAACACCCAGGTCCTCTCCAATGTTATTTTCCTGAACATGGCACTTCCATCTCCTTTAACTAACATGAAGGAAGATGAGTTATTCTGCAAAAGAAAATATTTGTTATGTTTGCAAATATCATGGGTTATATTAGTTAGAAAGTTATAAACAATTAGGGTTTTCAGCAGAGTGTTTTCTACTGGCAAAACATGGAACAATCAGTCATTCTAAAATGCTTTCTCACAATATTTCTGGGAAATAGCTGCACATTATGACCCTAAATTTTAAAGATGAGATAGATGAAGCCTAAAATAGTTAAGCAATTCATACAAAGGAGGATTCAACAGACCTTGAGGAGACCTTAGAAATCTCATTCTACATCCTCATTTTGCTTGTAAGTAAACCAAGGCCTGGGGAAGAAAAGGGAATTTCCCAAGACTTCAAAGGTAGTAAATAGCTAAGACAGGAGCTATTTTTTACTCTCAAATCCAGAAGACTTTCACTAGTCCATGGTGATTTCTGATGTCAAAGATTAACTTCCCCTCTTTCAATCCATCCCTTAATCAACATTAATTTATTAAGTGCCTACTTAATAAATGTATGACAGGCACTGTGCTAGGTACAGAGATAAAACAAGAGAAAAAAATGAACATTCTCTGTTTATAGAATTTACTTTTTGTTTTACTTGAAGAGTACTCTCAAAGATTCCTTGTTTGTTTGTTTTTTTTGTTTAGCTTACTTCAAGTCCCAAACTAAATTCAATCTTAAGTGTCAAGGAGAAAAGGAAACCAAAACTGGATAAATGAAAGGTGTACAAAAATGATGACAAGATCCAATACAAGCATTTGCAAAGCTCTGGACCACTAGGACTTGGTCAGAAGTTATCTCCATAAGAAAGGGGTGGGTAACATAAGTTGGTACATAAGTGGGGGCGGGGGAGAAGGTAGGGAAGGAAGGGAGTAGGGAGGAAGCATGTCATATTCAGATGTTGGCGTCTTTAGTGGAGGAAGAATGTTCCTCTTCATTACTAGGACATTGGAACACTTTGTCCCACTGCCTACCTGGGATATTTGCACCCAACTGTGGTCATCTACTCATGTGATACCTGACCTGAGAATGCATACCATGAAGAATATCCAGGATCAGACATATCAAGGATGTGTCATGCCCTTCTGTGCCTCAGGGTCTCTGGACCTTGCCTGGAAGTCAAGAAAGCTGGTTTTGCTGCAAGTTATTCTTGTGATCTTAGGCAAACTGGTACCCCTTCTAGGGTTTCAGTTTCCTCAACCAGTAAATAAAGGGACTGAATTAGATGTTTTTAAAGTCCCTTCCAGGTTTAAAATTCTCTAAATCTGTGTGTGTGTGTGTGTGTGTGTGTGTGTGTGTGTGTGTGTGTGTGTGTGTGCGCATAGCTATAGTAATGAAGTAGGTCAAAGGCAAAAAACAACAAAAAATACATAAATACACTTATTATACACATAATACATACACAAAACATTCCACCTCCTACAGTCAGCAAGATTGTTAGACAAAGACAGAGTCTGAAAATGGAGACTAACCAAAACGATGTCTTTTGCTAATGACAGGTTAGTAATGTGATTTATTTCTTAGTAGGAAATATAATCTGTGCAACTGAAAAAAAACTCCCCTCTCATCACACCACTCTCCAGTACCCAGGACATTTGGCAGGTCTTAAATATTTAACATTCTAGTTTTCTTCTTTTTTCTTCACTACACCAACTACATGATGAGAGATGGAAAAATTTGGAGGTGCCTTGTCATTTCTAAGTAGGTCCACAGGGAGGATGAGCTTCAGAGCATTTTTAAAATTACTGGTAACAAGAGGATATTCTTCATTTTACATATTATAAAAAGGAAGCCCAATAATGGCAAACACTGAAGAGGAATCAAGGACTCACAACAAAGACTGGGGGGGAAATGGTCTCTGAATTCCTACCAGGCTTCCAGTCAGTGACATTCATCATTCATTCATTAATTCTTTGTTTAATAAACATTTACTGAGTGTTTACTATTTGAAAAACATAAAACAAAGACAAACAAAAAGGTAAAATGAGACTCTCCCTGAATTTAAGTAGTCTAGTTGGGATAGTAGGGTATATATAAAAATTAAAATAATATGTAGTATTATTTAATATAGAGTAGAATGTATTATGTAGAAACAAATTGGCATGGGATTTCAGGGGATACAATTTGGTAATTGAGATCAGGGAAGGCTTCATAAAGAACTGATTGAACTGATTGCATATAGAAGATGTTCATTGTAGAGTGAATATGATGGTAAATTTGAAGTCAAAAAGTCCTACACTTGACCCTCAGGCACTTAACTAACTGTGTGACTCTGGACAAGTCATTTATCCTCTAGCATTCTCAGTTTGCACATCCATGAAATGGAGATAATAATAATAGCATCTACCTGTAGGATTGTTAAAAAAAATCAGATGAGATACTGATGTCATTTTTAGTGACATTGTATCATTATTGTTAAAAACTAGCATTTATTTAATAGCTACCATTTATATAGAAGGCAGCCAGGTAGATAGTGGTTAGAGTGCTGAGCCTAGAGTCAATAAGACTCAGACCCTTACTACCTGTGTGACCCTGAGCAAATCACTTAACTCTCTGTGCCTCAGTTTCCTCATTTGCCAAATGAGCTAGAGAAGGAAATGGCAAACTACTTCACTATATTTGCCAAGAAAATTCCAAATGGGAGCGTGAAGAATCAGATATGACTGAAAAACAACATCAACATTTATATAGCTCTTTAAAGTTTGAAAAATGTTATGACTTTTGAGAGGTTCAATGACTTCCCCAAGGTCACATAACTAATATATGTCACAGACAGGATTTAAACTCAAAGTTTTCCTACCATTATTATCTACCATATATCCCTTTGATATTATGGAAGAGGCAGAATCAAGAAGTGAACTTAGTGATCGACTGCCTGAATGTCAGGTGGAAAGGTTCCTGAGAGGGAGGAGTCAAGGATAATTAAATACAAATGTCTGAAAATGTTGATATCATTAAGAGAAATAGGGAAGTCAGGAGGAGGAGTTAGTTTATTTAAAAGAGAGGAATAATTAATTTGGCTATGGTAATATTAAGTTTAATTTCTAGTTGGGCTTAAACTTGGAATTACCCTTCTAGACAGTTTGAGGTAGTAAAATGAACAGTGGCCCTAGAGTTCTAAGTTTGTGTCCTTGCTCTGAAACCTATGTGCTATATGGCCTTCAGCAAATTGCTTAACTTTGGCTTTGAACCTCAATTTCTTATCTGTAAAATAGAATAATAATATCTGCAATACCTATATAAAGCTGGACTATTTTATTTTATTTTTATTTTTAAGCCCTTAATTTCCGCCTTAGAATCAATGCTATGAAGTAAGGGCTAGGCAAGGAGGATTAAATGATTTTCCCAGGGTCACACAGCTAGGAAGTGTCTGAGGTCAGATTTGAACCCAAGACCTTCTGTCTCTAAGCCTGGCTTTAAAGATAGACTATTTTAAAGAAGGTGTTTTGTAAAATTGTATCCCTCCCACAGAGCAGCAGTGAGAAGAAGCACAGACCAGGAACATACTCATGGCCGGATGAATAACTGAAAAAACCTTGGGTGAGAAAAATTTTAATGAGACTAAATTTGAACATGAGGAAAACCAGGTGAAACTGTGTTTGAATTCATGACAGCAGACACTTCCAGTTGCTATGTCTCTCCCCACCCCAGAAAAAATCCCTTGTATTTTCTACACGTCATGTAAATATTAATATCGGTACTATATCTCCATTGTCTAGCACAGTGCCTGGCACAAAAATGCTTTGGGATTGCTATTAGCCATCTAGTCTCTGCTTCAGCTTTCCAGCAATGAAGGGTCCATCACTTCCCGAGGCAGTCTATTCCACATATGTTACCCTTGTCTCCCTATCTCGATTATACATTCCTTGAGGGAAAGGACTGTATCTTTCTCTTGTAGCTGTCTCAGCACCTAGGACAGTTCCAAGCACAGACCAGCCTGCAACAAATATTTGTTGATTGATTGAGCAGGGAATCTGATCTCTGGCAAGAGAGGCTTAGTCCCTTTAGCTGGCTGATTGTAATACATAGACCACAATCATACATCATTCAGCTGCCAGTGAATCTAGTCGCTGTAGCCTTAGGGAGCAGTGAAAGATGTAGATAGACAAAGAGGAAGGGAGGAGGATGTAGCAAATATCTAGAGACATGGTCACTCCCATTCCTTAACCTTTCCTTATTTTAGTACTTAATTCTCTTGCTTTTTCATATACTTTCTACAGAATGAGGGTCAGGGAGGGATGGGTGCAAATAAGTAGGACAGTACCATTGTCCAGAAGCCAAAAATACTTCTAGAAGGCAACACAGTCAGTTTATTCCCTCCCACACTCTGCCACCATGTTCCCTTTCTTTTCCTTACTTGTTCCTGTAAGATTCCATACGCTTGGCCTGCAAGTTAAAAAAAATGCATGATGACACTTACAGGAATTTAGAATTACTGGGATCTCCTAAGAATCTAGAAACCCTTGTTCACTGCCAGCTGAGGTAAGGAAGATTACAGGATACAGGAGGTTAAGAGTCATCGAAAGAGCTAAGAATGATTTGGCAGTTAAAAATCTGATAAAAATTCCCTGATAGAATAAGATCTGTTGAATATAGACCTACAGATACATTGCTAAAACTGAAGAAAGGATACCATTTTTGCATTTCTCAAAGCCATCCTAAAGCGTGTGTATGTGTGTGTGTGTGTGTGTATGTATGTGTGTGTGTAGAAGGTGGGGAGATTGATATGTAAATGGAATAATTTGTCCAGTCTCTCTGTTTATTTCTTTACATCTTTGCCTCTGTCTATCTGTGTGTTTCTGTTTCTCTCTCTCTCTCTCTCTCTCTCTCTCTCTCTCTCTCTCTCTCTCTCTCTCTCTCTCTCTGTTTCTTCTATCTCTTTCTCTCTTTCCCTCCATAGGTTTCTATTTTATAAAGAATTAGGAAATTTTAGTCACAGTTTTAATAGCTCACATTATTCAGCACTTAAAGTTTGTAAAATGCTTTACATGTATTATCCCATTTAATCCTACAACAACCCCTTATCTCCATTTTATAGATAAGAAAACTGAGCCTGAGAGAGGCTAAGCAACTTGCCCCAGGGTCACATAGCTAGGAAGTGTCTGAGGCAAGATTTGAACTCAAGATATAGCTAGGTAGCATAGTAAATAAAGAGCAAGGCCTGGAGTCAGGAGGATCTGGGTTCAAAGCTGGCCTCAGACATTTCCTACTTGTGTGACTCTGGTCAACTCGCCTAACCTCAATAGAAACCAATATTTAATGTCAATTCTAACACAAAAAATAAGGGTTTTAAAAAAATTTTTTGAACTCAAATCTTCCTGACTTTAAGCTCTATTATCTATACAACTGGCCACATAGCTATTACTTAATAGATTAATTGATATATCAATCAACTAAACACCAACAAACGTTTATTTCAAATCAATTATGTGCCAGAAACTATATTAGGTACAGACAAAATAAAGAAACAATCTCTTCCACGAAAAAGCTTATATCCTAAGTATGTGCAAAATAAATGTAAGATATTTTGGGGGGGGGAATACAGAAATGTGGGGATTTTTAGAGTTCCCATGGAAAGTGGCATTTGAGATGAACTTTGAAGGAAACTAGGAAATGTAAGAGCTAGAGATTAGGAGGGAAGGCATTACAGGTATAGAACAACTTCTATATGAAAATAGAGGGGTAGGTAGAGTGTCTATGTGACAGTGTATAGACAGGAGTAATATATAATAAAACTGGAATGTAAACCTGTGAGGAACTTTAGATACTGAATACCAAGGAAGGAAGACAACAAGCATTTACTAAGCACCTACTGTGTGTATAAAGGGTACTGTGCAAAGCATATTATATATATATATATACATATAAATATAAATATACATATATATACATATATATATATAATTTGAATCACATACAGGGGAAGTTAGTGCTATTATTATTTCCATTTAACAGTTAAGGATACTAAGGTTGTCAGATGTTAAGTGTCATAAGTAATGTGTCTACAGCCAAATTTGAACTCAGATCTTCATGACTCTGAATCCATTGCTATACTACCTAATTTTTTTATAGATAATAGGGAGCCACTGAAGTTTATGAAGTATGAGAGTAAAATTATGACAAATGTTTTATGAATATCACATTGGAAGCTGTATGGGGAAAGACATAGAGAAGAGAAAAGCTTAAAACAGAGAACTCAATTGCATTAATCTAGGCAAGAGATAATGACAACCACATCTAGATTGGTGGGGTGTGAGCAGAGAGAAATGGAAGGATGAAAGAGATGTCATGAACCATAGACTACTGGAGATAAGAGGTGTCTTAGAGATCAGTAGTTCACATATCTCATTTTATAGGCAAGAAAAATTAAAGCTAGAAAGCTTCAATAATTTGCACATGACTACAAAGTGTATTAATGGTGGAGCTGACAAAACCCAGATCTGACACCCAGTTCCATACTTTCCATCTCATTCTGTACTACACACACACAAGGCACCTTTTATTCATCTGTAGAGCAGGCAGGGTACTCCTTTGCCCACAAATATCTCCCCCTTTCTATCTGTCACAAAGTTAATTATTAGAGTTTCACTTTTTGACAAGGAATATGCCCTTAAGATGAGAGATAAGAGATTTAGGTTTTCTTAGTCTTCTAGCACCATATTATAAATAATTTCACATCATTCCTTTACTTCCAGACAACTAGCTGAAATCAACAAACAGAGAGGAAGGAATAGGGTTTGTTGGTGAGAAGAAACATCATCCAAAGGACAAAATGTAGGTAAGATGTATCAGGTGAAGAGAATATATACCTATTAAGGTACAGGTTTAGAGACAATGAAAGTGAAACCAAGCAGGATAGAGAACAACAGGTAGAGGAAGTGTCTAGGTGATCATGGTGTGCTTCCATTTCATAATTTTGCTTAGGTCAGGGCCCATGCATTCTTTTCTCTCATTCACCTTTATCACTGAGCATCATAAGAATTTAGAAT
Organism: Gracilinanus agilis; assembly: GCF_016433145.1. NCBI lineage: Eukaryota > Metazoa > Chordata > Mammalia > Didelphimorphia > Didelphidae > Gracilinanus > Gracilinanus agilis. Next base: position 351,248,303 of record NC_058132.1, read on the forward strand.
CAAAGGATATTGAAATCCTTAAAATGTAGTTCTCAATATGCAGAAATATAAACAAATGAAAATAAATATAAATTTCCCTTTTGCAGTTTTCTTAATTTTGTGATAATTAGATTCAGTCTACACTGCCCATCTTTAGATTTAATCACCAAAGGTGAGAGCACCTTCCAATTCTGGGAGGTCCTAACCCACGTGTGCTAGAGTGAGCGAGGAATCAGAATCAATGGTCTGCCCCCTACGTTTTCTATGAGAATCATCTATTGTGATTGGACATGCAGGCTAGGGGAAGGTACTAGAAGTGATGCATACATGACCCTTATAAAAGAGGGACTTTAGTGAATCAGGCTTCTGGTTTGGTGAAGGGGACCTGAGGGAGCTTTGCTGGTTCGTGACCGAGACTGTTCCACGTGGTGAGTTTAAAGACTGAATCTTCCTGAACTTCTATTAAGAAACTTCCTTTTATAGACTCTGTGAATGAAGTTTGCTCCATTCACCTCCAAGCCTCAGGCCCTTTAACCCTTGGCTGAGGGTTAAGATCTACCTGGACTAATCAGTGGCATAGTTTCTTATTTCCATACTTCCTCTCTCTCTTCTCATGTAAATAAATTTCCATGAAAGTCAATTTTGATTTGAGATTATTCTTAATTGGGGATTGATAATAGTTCAGTCCTCTGGTGACCATCTTTAATATATTGAACTCATGAAACCTCTTTTTCACCCTTACAATTTGAAGGAATATCACAAAATATCTCTGTTACTTTTCAATATCTTTTTACTGTTATGGTATAATTAATTTACTAAATGGATTCTGATCCCAAAGCAAACTGGATTGGCAAGTCTAAGGCATAGGATAGGTCAGAACATCACTGGAGAAAAGGAGCTTAGGTATGCCAAATATTAATTCTAGAACTTTCTATACTACTCGAAAATTGTTGGGGGGCATAGGAAGTAATTGCAAATCATTTGGGCAATGGCTGAGGACCAATTATGATAAAGGAATATAATTCTATATTATTGAATGGAAAGAAACAATAAATATGAAGAATTCAGAGAAACATGGGAAGACTTGTACTAACATGTAGTGATTTAAGCAGAACTTGATATACATAGAGACTACAAAAAAAAGCAAACAAAAAGAAAATTAAAGAAAGGGACTGTATCTAGAAAATATTATTGTGTAAAAATAAAAGGGATCGATAAAACTTATTATTATTTTAAAACCTTTACCTTCCCTCTTAGAATCAATATTTTGTATTGGTTCTAAGGCAGAAGAGTGGTAAGGGCTAGGCAATAGGGGTTAAGGGACTTGCCCAAGGTCACACAGCTGAGGCCAGATTTGAACCTAGGACGTCCCAACTCTGGGCCTGGCTCTCAACACATTATGCTGTCCAGCTATTCCCAAAACATTATTTTAATAAGCAAATGGATGGAAGGAAGGAAGGATGAAAGGAGAGAAGAAGAGAAAGAAAAAAGAAGGGAAAAAATGAGGGAGTGAGGGCAATAGTAAGAGCCTGGCAGTTGGGAGCCTGGATTCAATCACCTATCCTCTTCAGTTTCTTCATCTATAAAATATGTATATTAGGTCTAGTGGTTTTCAAGTCCCTTTTGTTTATAAAAATTCTATGATTCTAAAAGAGAATAGAAGAAAAAGAAGTAAGACAGAGACAGAAATAGAGACAGAAAGACGGGAATACTTCATTTTATTGTAATTCATTTTATTGTGCCTTGCAGATAATGCATTTTTAAAACAAATTTTTAAAAAAATTAAAAAAAATTAAAACAAAATAAAATCTGTAGTTAAGAAAATCTATTGGTGCCATTTTTCCAACAGCATGTGTTCACATGATAGCTCTGTGTCACATTTTAGTTATTCTCAAAATATTTCAAACTTTGTCATTATTATTATATCTGTAATTGTAATCTATAATCAGTGACTTTTGGTCTTACTATAGTAATTGTTTTATAGTACCACAAACTTCACCCAAATAAGACAGTGAACTTAGTTGATAAATGTTTTGCATGTTCTGCCTGCTTTACCAACTGTCAGTTCCTTATCTCTCCTCCTTTCCCTGTACCTTCCTATTTCCTGAGACACAATAATATTGAATTTAGGCCAATTAATAACCCTACAAGGGCCTCTAAGTGTTTGAGGATTGTCTTATTTTAAGGAATTGCCACAGTCACCTCAAATTTCAGCAACCACCACTCTGATCACTCAGCAGCTATCATCATCAAGGCAAGACTCTCCACTTCTTTGAAGGTTCAGGTGATGGTTAACACATTTTTTGGCAATAAATTATTATTTAATTAAGGTATGTTCATTGTTTTTAGATATAATATTATTGCACACTTAATAGACTAGAGTATACTATGAACATAACTTTTATATATACTGGGAAACTAAAAAAATTTGTGTTACTTGCTTTATTGTGATACTCACTTTATTGTGGGGGTCTGGAACCAAACCTGCAATATATCCAAAGTTAGCCTGTATATGAATAACCATTCTCTTTCATTGAAGGTAATAATAATCCTCCCAATAAAGAAGAAATTGGGTACTTACAGGAGAACTTCTCAGGAGTAGCCTCTGTGGTATGAATAATAAAACTTTTAAAATCATGGTACTTCCACAAGAAGAATTCAGCCTAAGTTAAAATGAATATGGAATAATTTCCAAACTTGGAAGATATAAATTTATATGGAGGTGCATTGCATTAAAGTAAAGTAATGACAGATAGAATGGGAGAAAGTCTGAATAGAGCAGTGATTCCCAAAGTGGGCACTACCGCCCCCTGGTAGATGCTGCAGCGATCCAGAGGAGCAGTGATGGCCACAGATGCATTTATATTTCCTATTAATTGCTATTAAAATTAAAAAAAAATAATTTCCAGGGGGCTAAGTAGTATTTTTTCTAGAAAGGGGGTGGTAGGTCAAAAAAGTTTGGGAACCACTGGTATAGAGTTTAGAAAGGGGGCAAGGTAAAGCAAAAATGTCCCCTGTCTCTTCATTGCTGTTCAGTGGACAAGTGACCTTGATTGACTAACATGAGTTACTCATCCACGTAGGTAGGTTTATCTTACAGTAATGAAGGAGGACTCACCAGGCAACCATAGCTCAATGGCACTATCCCTTAAGACCTCCCAACTCCCTTTGCTCTGAATCAATATTCATGTAACAACCTCCTGATCTTAATTTGGTTTCCCTAATGGAAAGAGAGTCTTCCTACATTCACAGGAGTATTTCTGTCCACTTTACAGTTCTACTTCTCAATCTAAATTAATAATAGGCAAGCCACTCTTATGAAAGTAAACTGGTTTTCTGATTTAATAATTTGTCTTTTTGGAGTTTACCAGGCAGCTTTGAGAGACATAGTATTGATATAGTAAAAGGAACAACAGGTTTTTAGTTAGTACACTTGGATGCAAAATCTAGTTGAGCTGCCACCTGTTGAATTTCAAAGAATCCATTTAATATCTTTGGGCCTCACTGCCTTCATCTGCAAGACAAGGATTCTGAACTAAATGATCTCAATGACTCTTTTTAGCCTTAAATCCAATAATCCAGCGGAGACCAGGTTACCAAATCCTGTTCAACCTATGGGCAAACAGATAGAATTGGGGTTTTAAACCAAAAAACCTCTGAAGACCAAACCTTGGAGGTAGGAGAGGTAAAGCATGAAAACTGTAAATCCCACACTAACTAGACCATTTTTCATATCTGCCTTGATTCACCTAGTTTGTTTGTGACACAGAGCTCTACATTTTAAATGAGAAAACTTTGAATCTAGTTTCATGCCTGCCACTTGGCTATCCACACAAAGTTAGTAAAGTGACTTCTTATTTCAACATATCCAAGAAGTAATTCCATTTCCCTAACATTCAAGGCAAATTCTAGGTAAATGGGTATTGTGGGCAAGTCAGTGGGTAGTTCTTGGCTTTGGTTTGTGGCTTGGCTAAGTTAAAAAAATATCACATAAAGTATGGATATGATTAATCTTTTGGAATAGGCAACATTTTACAAAGTGTCACTAGGTATGAAGCTAAGGCAGGAGAGAAGCTGATACTGTAAATCGCTGAAATTCTATTCCCACACACCTTTCAACAAAAGGAAATGGCTGATTTTCTAGAAGTGGTCTGTTTTTAATTTCCCAAAGTCCTCCAGTACTTCATTTTTAAATGAAGATATCCCAAAATCTATATCTAAATCTGCTGTTACTTCAGGGCATATATCTATAGTAAGATATGCACAGCTACTTCTAACTGACTATTCTGACCTAGTAAGGATAATGCTATAGTTGACTGCAGATTATATCTTGCTATGACTGATATTATTCTCCCTTCCCTCAAATGTCCCAGGGATATAATCACTAGGCCTTAAGGTAGAGTTGACACCAAATCTAGATAAGTTCAAAGAATTAATGTTATCAGGCTTAGGAGGGGAAGTAGGGTAATAACTAGGAAGGAGGGAAATAGGAGGTTCTTAAACTCAGCTAATGATGATAAACATGGTACTTGAATTGAAGGTAATCAGGTTTGTCAATTGTCAATTGCTAATGGTCAGTTGCTAGCCTGGATGGACCAGACAGGGTTCAACCCAAATCAGGTTGTTTTGCTGAAAGATGTTGTTTCTTCTTGGAGTATGAATCAGGAACAGGTTATTCAGTATAAAGGCATCACAGAATCTGGGATTGTGAAATTGGTTAGTGCAGGTTGCTAGTAACTCAAATTGACCTCTGGCCTACCCTCACCACCACAACCTCTCACTTCCCCAAATATCTCAGACTGAGACCCTGTCCCAGTTAAAATCCTTCCTTATATATCTGAGCACCAACTGGTTTTTGCACTTGCCAGTCCCTGCCAGGCTCAATTCATTCCATCTTCTAATCAGGTAACTGTCCATCATCTTGCTTTCCATTTTGCTTTGCAAAATATCATTATGGGTACAACCTTATATCTATCAGATTGACTAATATTAAAGTAAAGTAAGGTAATAAATGTTGGAAGGGATGTGGCAGGATTGATGAAGTTGTGAACTGATCTAACCATTCTGGAGGACAATTTGGAACTATGCTCAAAAGATTATAAAAATATTAATACTCTTTGGTTAAAAAAATGGGGAGAAAGAACCTACTTTTAAAAAATATTATAGAAGCTCCTTTTTGTGGTGGCAAAGAATTAGAAATTAAGGAAATGTTTACCAGTTGGGGAATGGCTGAACAAATTGTGATATATGATGGTTATGGAATATTATTTGACTATAAGAAATGATGAGCAGGATGATTTCAGAAAAAAGTTGGAAGGACCTACATGAACTGATGTAGAGTGAAGTAAACAGAACCAGGAGAACAATATACATAGTAATAGCAATGTTGTATGGTAATCTATTTGAAAGCTTTAGCTATTCTCAGCAATACAATGATCCAAGAAAATTCTGAGGGACTTATGACAAAGAATGCTATCTACCTTCAAAGAAAGAACTGCTGGAGTCTGAATGCAGATGAAAGTTTATGATTTTCACTTGCTTTTATTTGGGGTTTTTTGGCTTTATGTGAATATTCTCTCACAACAATGAACAATAAGGAAATATGTTTTTTGTGATTACACATGTCCAACCCAGATCGTTTACTGTCTCATAGAGGGGGAAGGGAAGGGAGGGAGGGAGATAATTTGTATCTTATAATTTTAGAATATGTATGTTGAAAATTATTATTACCTGTAATTAGGAAAATAAAACATAAAAATACAAGGACTCAAAAAGAATGATGAAAGATAATATAGCTTAATGAAGAAATTGTTTGCCTTTAAAGCCAGGAAGATATGGCTTCTAGTCATTCCTTTGATATATACTGGATATGAGAGCCTACATAAATTCCTTAAACTGTGTACATTAGGCAGTTTTCTAAGACTATGTTGGAAGGAAGGTGCTATCCTGCGTTGGGAGAGAGAGTTCCCTAATTCCAAAGAAATCACAAGTCATCTCTATGTCTTTCCAAAAGAATCAATTTTTAAAAGTCTTCATAAAATAAAGTAGTGGGAAGAAAAACAAAAAGCAGAACAGAAAAAAAAAAATTACTCCACCCACAGTAGCACACAATAGGGTGCCAAACTCTAGGTAGGAATTTTTGCACCTGAGTCAAACACAAACACTTAGCCCAAACTGTGGGGAAATGGAATTAAAAGCTTCCTCAGGTGAGGGTGATACAAGGGGTGGGATATGGAAACAGAGCTCTGGTGGAAAGCAGAGATAGGAAACTATAAGATCACTTGGAGTGAGGCTTCTTGCTCCCTCCTTACCCCAGAGGAAGTAGATCATTTTGGTATCTTCCTATTTTAGTTAATCCTTGATAAAGTCTCTTCGCATTTGACCAGTAAAATGATTGATTTCTGGGAGATTTAAAAACAAAATCATATGGATTGAGAGCCAGGCCTAGAGATGGGAAGTCCTAGGTTCAAATCTGACCTCAGACACTTCCCAGCTGTGTGAACCTGGGCAAGTCACTTGACCCCCATTGCCTACCCTTATCACTCTTCTGCCTTGGAGCCAATAAACAGTATTGACTCCAAGAAAAGTTAAAGCGTTTAAAAAAAATCATAAATGCTTTGGGGGAAGGGAATGAAATAGGACTTGAAGCTTACCCCGTCCTCCTAAACCCTCAATGTGTCATGTTAGAGATGGAAGGAATCTTAACTCTTACTGAAATTAAGGCTTAGCTAGGATGGAGTCAAATGGAGTGCAAATCTCAGACTGTCAAAGTCATGGAAGATCCCACTGAACAACAACTTTTATTACTAGTAGAAGCAGAAAACAGAACTTAGACCAACTAGTTCTGAGTCCATTGTTCTATCAACCAGATTTTTGAAATTTGGTCTTAGGAAGGGTTTTGGGGGGCACCACCAGGAAAAATCCCCAGTTGCCTCACTCTAGTTGTAGCTCCATTTAAAGTGAGACAAGAATTACTCATTGCACATATAACAATGGTTTTAGAAGTACCTTCCACTTCAATCAGATGTTTCTTCACCAATCCATCCTCAAGTCATCTTAATTCCTTCTTCCATTCCTCAGTTTATGCTGCTGCCTACCTGGAATACTTTTTTGCTCTTCCCTGCCTATTGAAATATTCCTAAAGACTCAGATCAAATCCCACCTTCTAGGTGAAGCATTACCTAGCTATTGTCAGTGATCTCTCCTTTCCCTGACTTCTTTTGAGTTTATAGTTTGTTCAACATCCATTAGCACTTGATTACATGCTGGCATGTACAACTCTTTAACTACTTAATGCATTAGTTTTGTCAAGTCCATATCTCTTATTCACTGCCTTATATTCTCTCTTTTATCTTTCAGAGGTTTAGTATGAGTGCTAAATACTAAAAGGACAATTAATTAATTAATTAATTAAAATTTAAAATTTAAGATTAATAAATATATAAAGGATATCCACTAGATATCTTTCCCATTTTGCCCCAGTAGATTCACCAATTCATTAGAAGTTGAAATGAAATGATTTACAAATTGTGCAGTCTTAGAATCTTTGGGGGCAACTATCTGCCAGTCTCTCACCAAATAGAAAGGCATGACAGTCAACACAGGTTTACAATATAAACTCATTTGCACAAGCTTACCTAGGTGGAAAGAGAAAGAATATGAGCAGCATCACCTCATAAAGTAGCAAGAAGCAGTGAAAGGAAAAAATGAGTTTATAAAAAGCTTAATGTGAAAACTTATTAAAACATTTAATTCCAAGAACATTTGCAGATGAAACTAAAAGGAGGACAACAAAGAGAAAAAAATTGGAAAAGATCTGTTAGCATTTTTATGGTAAAAGATCTGTTAGCATTTTTTTCTTTATCACTGACAGTGGAAACACCATGTTTGGACCAATGTATCCTCACCTATGGATAGTGATATCCTCCTATTTGCAGGTGATATTTGCCAATTGCATCAAGCTACACAAAACCATTGAATCTCAGCAATGAAATCTATAATCATTCAAAAAAGTTCAATCTATCTATCCACACAGGAAAAGTCAAGTGAAGGAAGAATGCCTGTGTTCCAGAATATGACATGTATTTAGATGGACAGTCAATAAAGCAGCTAACTTGTATAGACTATGTAGACAAACAATGATCTAGATCCTGAATTGAATAGGACAAAAAGAGCTTCCTGGATTGCAGTTGGAGAAATTACTCACTATTTTCAATGACCTAAGCTTTCACCTGAAATGAAACTCCATTTTTTAAATATCAAGATTCATCCAATACTGCTATATAGCTATGAATCATATAATATTAACATCTCTAATAAATCAAAATTCTGGGTCACCAGTGGTTAGTGGAGAAACAAACTGTGGCCATAAATAGGCTATAACATGTTGCCAATGATGAGCATAAAGCTTCACCAAAGAAATGTACAGCTGGAAATATGAAGTATATCAGTAATTTAAAGGAGCCAAAGATTATAGATTAAATGAATGAATGCTACACTTGACGCATAATGTCAAGAAACATGAAAGTTCCTAGCATATTATCTCTTCTGAAAGACTTTTAAGTACATAGGAGAAAGAGTTGGAAAGGATTAAAAATCATGGAAAGGTTATTTTCTGCACCATTGGAAGGAATATTCACATTGATGAGATTCTAAATCTTTTGAAATATTGAAATCTCTGACCAATATGCTATAAGGGTTATAAAAAACAAACAAAACACTATGTAATAGGATCATGAGATCATAGATTAGAGATGGAAGAAATCTCAGAGGTCATCTAATTCAATTCCTCATTTTACAGATGAGAAGCAAAAGGTTTAGAAAGGTTAAGTGATTTGCCCAAGGAAAAACAAGAAGTTAAACAACAGAACCCAGATCCAAACCCAGATCCAATCTTTGACTTAATGATACTACTATTGGAAATGTGCCCTGAGAGTACTGTTAAAAAGTAAAACAAGCTACCTGTGTGAAAATATTTGCAGATTCATTATTTTTAGTAGGAAAAACACCCCAGAAACAGCCAGAGGTCCAATGACACAAGAATTGCTGAGCACAATATGACACAAAGAGGAGCAAAATGTTACATTACCAATAAGAATATGAAGTATGGAGATAGGAATAACCATGAAGGAGGAAGAAAGCTTTACTAGAAGAACAATATTTACATTGTCTTACACTACATAAAAAGAAAAAAATCATATATGAAAACATGAGTGAATGAACAAAACTAGAGATTGGAAAGAAGCAAAGAGGAAATAATTGGCAAGTTTTAATAATGATCTTCTATTGAAATCTTATGTCAAATGTAAGCCACTTAAAATATATGTTTATTCAGTCTTGCTCACATTAAAAAATTGAATGTCACAATAAACCATTTAGAAAAAAAAGAACAAATCTGTGGCTCTCGTGGCTATCAATGCCTACCTCCCTAAGGGATGCAATTGAGAATTTAGGCTCTGCCAAAGATTCAGGATACGGAGAAAGAAGCATCTCATGTCTTACACTCTGTTGAATGGGGCTTCATAATATATTTTGTCCAGTACTATTTCATAAGTTAGAAATTAAAAAGAAACCAAGAATTTACTCTAGTGAAAAGGAGAAATCTAGCCTCAGGTATTGCTTTTTTTTTTTCTCCTAACGCGTGATTCCTCTGTGACCCTTCTGAACAATTCATGAGCCACATATTAGGTTTCTCAACCAGAAGGATGCAGGGTCTTAGAGGTTAGAAGAAAATAAAATAAGATCCATATGTCATAGAATGTTAAAACTTGAAGAGACTTGAAAGATTATCTAGTCCAACTCTATTTCTACAAATTAGGAAACTGAGGATATGTAAGCAGCTTGCCTAAAATCATGAAGCTTTGTGGCAGAATCAGCTCTCCTGAGTTCCTGGGAGGGGTTGGGTTCCTTGGACATCACGGGATAACTGAATTGAAATAATTGAATCTAAGCCATCATTTCACACAGAAAACTGGGGAAACTAAGGTCCAGAAATCACCAAAGAGCATTGATTGCTGTATCAACAAACATACAATAATATGTTAAGTGAGTATGGATATTTTACTGAAAAGGATTCTCCATTGGTGCTTGGCACATAATTAATATATGCATGTAGATCGATTGGTTTCTGAGAGGACACCCAAGCAACCCCAAAGTAGTAGCAGAGGCATCCACAAAAAGGAGAAAGGTCTGAAAATCACTTATCCCAAATGGAAAACAAAGCAGTGTCTCACAGGTCTCAGAATGTGATCCACCAAGCCATGTTTCAATATATGTAAGGCTCTTTCCAAGCAGAGGAAAAATAAAATAAAAATGCCTCACACCCTTCTTCTCTTTCCCAGGGATTGTTGGAGTGGGAGTGGGAGTGGGGGGTGTGGAGGAACAAGGAACCATTCACTCTGTCTTCTGCATAATAGTATACCTAACCCTACTCTCCCACCCCCATTTCTTCCCATCCCCACCCCCAGCTCTACACACAGGGGAAAGCTCTCTCTGGTAAGGCAGGATTGCTCTCCTGTATCAGAGCCCAGCTCATAAAATGCTATTAAGTGAATTACAGATGACCTAATTCCCAGCTGCAGGACACATTCCATTAGAGGCAGGCGGACTGCCAAGTAATGTCAGCAGTGCCTGGATGGCAGGCAGAAGTGATTGAAACCATCCTCCCTCTCACTGTCTGGGCAACTGAGAGTGTAGCCTTTACTATCAAGGAGGATTGTCTCATTCCCCAACCTCAGCCCTAGGCCTTCTTCTAGGAAATATATTTGTCATCTTTGGAAACTCTTCATTGGATTTAACTAGGGCTTGCCATTACAGAAGCAACCAGTGGCCCTGATCCTGTTATAAATGTCTAGAATTTTCATCTGCAAATGTTTCTGCCACTCACTAACATCATCTCTCTCTTGTTTGAATTTATTTTCTGACAATTGCTTTCATATTAGTTTCTTTTTTTCCTCACTTAATTTCAGTCACATCTGACTGCATTTGAGGTTTTCTTGGCAAAAATAACGAAGTGGTTTGCCATTTCCTTCTCTAACTCATTTTACAATTGAGGACACTGAGGCAAAATTAAGTGGCTTTCCCAGGGTCACATAGCTAGTAACTGTCTGAGGTCAGATCTGAACTCATGATGATAGGTCTTCCAGACTTTAAGCCTGGAACTCTCTCCACTATGCCATCTAGCTCCCCTTCTTTCCCACCTTCCCCCGGCCATTTTATTTATTTTTTAAATTTTTATTAAAACATGGTAATGTTGGGGCAGCTGGGCAGCTCAGTGGATTGAGAACCAGGCCTAGAGATAGGAGGTCCTAGGTTCAAATCCGGCCTCAGACACTTCCCAGCTGTGTGACCCTGGGCAAGTCACTTGACCCCCATTGCCTACCCTTACCACTCTTCCACCTATAAGTCAATACACAGAAGTTAAGGGTTTAAAAATAAAAAAAAAACATGGTAATGTTTTGCTGAGCAAGTACCATGGAATATTCTTCCCCCTTTTTTCCTGTCTTCCACAGTATTAAAACCATAATAGCCCTAGATAGTTACTTAAGGGAAAGATAACTTCTAAAATGAAGCATTGAAAAGAGAAGAGTCCATGGTCAGAAGTTCGAGCTTTGCCCCTACTTTACCAAACTGAGAGAAAGAGTGAAGAATACTAGATTTAGAAGGAGAAGATATCCTAGGCTTTCAACCTAGCTCTGCTATTTTTACCCATTTGACTTTAGACAAAAGAATTACCCTCACTGGACCTCAGCTTCTTTTTCTGTTAAATGAGTAAACTGGTGATTTCTTTCTTAATTCATTTATTTGTCTGTTACATTAAAGTTCCCAGAAAACCCCTTCCCACCTCCCTCCATTCTCCCCCAATAGAGAAGGCATCGCTTGACAAAAAAGTATATATAAAACTAATCTTGCTTATTTCTATTTATCAGTTCTTTCTCTGGAAGTAGATAAATAAGTCCTTTCCAGACCTAAAATCTTACCACTCTATCCTTTAATTTGGTCCACTTCAAGAGATACTTATTAAGGGCTTACTGATTGCACAGCATTGTGCTAAGTGCTCTAGGGATAGTATCTGCCCTCATAAATGAATGAAAGATAAGACAAAAAAATGAAAGAGGAGTTATGTTGTTTTTTAGTCATTCAGTTGTGTCCAATTCTTTGTGGTCCCATGGACCCCAGAAGGCCAAGCCTTTCTATCTTTCATTATCTCTTAAAGATTTTTCCAGCTTCCTGTTCTTTGTTTCCATGACACTATCAATGAGAGTTACTTCAGACCCCAGCTAGGACAAGACTTAACATCCTAAACTATTGGAGCAATAAGGAACCTGAGGAATCATCTGCTACAATTTTCTCATTTTCAGAAAAAGAAACTGATTGCCCAAGTGATATAGGTATACAGTGACAAACCAGGACCCTAACCCTCCTCTACTGAGTCCCAGAACAGAAATCTTTTAAACTGCATTAACACTCTCCAAAACTAATATTTTAGCATGCATGAGCAAAAGCTGTGTGCATGGCTGAGCAATATAGCTTTGCTGAGTGAAGAAGGATGGGACTTGCCTTGGAATCAAGGAAACTTCAGTTCAAATCCCACCTCAGTCTAACTGGATTATCCTGGGCAAATTAACTAAATTCACTGTGCTGTGATGCTCTCATCTAAAAAAGAAAGAAGGTGGATTCTAAAGCCACCTTTTCCTCTAAAAAATGCTATGGATTCATTGGAACGATAAATGGATCCTCTGGTTCTCTAATGGAAAAAATGGTAAATGAGAAATCAGGAGACTTAGGTTTTGGGTTTGGTTTGCCCCTAATAAGTTATCATTTTACTCTCTGAATCCTACTGTGTAATTAAAATTTTCTCCCCAGGGACTCTCTCTCCCAGCATCCCATTTATGTATCTACCTTATGTAACTAATGTAGGGAAGATATAAGTTTTGTGTAGCTCTGCCCTCACTCTCTGCTCCTTGAAAGGCAGCTGTGGTGGTTGGGTAAGTACCAGGCAGGAGAATTTTACTCAAGTATTTTCACAAGTTTTATTCAGGCTTTTACTTTTGTTCTTGTATTTCTTCTACTTCAAGTAATTACTAATAAATCTTATAAAATATAATACTAGGAGGTATTGGATATTAATTTAAAATTTACACTAGGCTTTTTATCTGTAAAAGAAATGGGTTGGATCTTACATTTTCTAGCCTTCTTGGTCAGTAAACAATTCTCTCTTATTCAAGATGAGCATGAGAAAGAGTTTAGCTTCCTAAAAGCCTATCAATAATGAGAGTCAATTGGTTCTTGACAATCAAGAACAATTTATAAAGTAAAATCAATATGCCCAATATCTAAGGAGGCACCAATACATTCTGTAAGTTTTATTAAATGCTAGGAAAGTCCAGATTTTGAAAAGAATGCCACAAGTAGACAAGAGCTCAGAGTTTTAGCTAGAATTTCTGGCACCTGGGGAAAATAATGCAAAAGGTACTCTCAGATCAACTTTTAAGACAAATGTGATTGTGGAGATAGGGACAGAATTGAAGATTGATTTCAATTCTCCAATGGCAAGACCCCATGAGGAGAAAAACCTAAAGTATAGCCCAATAGGAGAGTGACAGACACTTTAGGATATCTCAAGATCGATGCTGCACAAATTTCTGCCTGGGGAAAGGAACAGGTAGAAATAGTATGAAGAAGCTCACCTGAGGATCTGGTAACTTCATCATTTAAATAATTACTCCTGCTGACTAGGTGTGAATTCAGTTTTTTTTCTGCCTGCTGAAAGAATATAAGGATTGTCAATATCCTTTAAATTCTACCATTCCGAGTGAAGGCCAGTTTACCTAACCTTAGATCCAACTCTGTCATCCCTGATAAAACAATACCAAGAGTGCCACACAAAAAGATTCAGAGGGGAATTAAAGGTTGTATTTTACCACTCTTTACCATGTGCAAACAGTTATAGAATCACAGTATTTGGAACAAGAAGAAACATTCATATGTATCTCTTTATTTTCTCTTCATCTATTCTTAACCTCACTTTTTTCTTTTTATCATTTTTTAAAACTTTGCCACTCCCTCTCTTCTCTTGCTTTTTCTAATCCCCGTGCATCATTTTCCAGAAGCACTGGAAGACTAATAGTTGTTAATGACTGGCTGAACACTGTTCTAGGACCCCAAAAGAATATATAAGAAGGAATTAGTGACAAGTCCCTGTCTCCTTCATGGTGATGCTTACAGTCTAATTGAGATTGCAAAAGAGATCTATAAGAAAAAGGCAACTTATACCAAACAGCATACAAGTGAGTGAAAAATCAATGATCAAACAGATGAGATGAAGGGAAAGCATGAGCATAGGGCAAAATTATTCAGAGTAGATTTTGTCGGAATAAAAGGAATTTTTAATGTTATTTTTCCAGTAACTACAATATTGAAAAGGTTTTCCAAGAAGGAAAAGAGACCTGCTTAGAAGAGAGCATTTCATGTAGAAAGAAGGGTGTAAAAACAATAGTGATATCTTATGGTTACAAAACTCTGTAATATACACCATTTCATTTCATTCCCACAAGAACTGTGTTTTAGGGAATGAGAAGTCTAAGATATTAGAAAGGATGTATAGCTAAAGTCAGAGAATATAGCTTCAAAATCACCTCTGCAAAGTTAAATGAAATCTTGGTTAAGTCATAGAATCTCAGAGTTGGAAGGACCCTAAGTACATAATCAGTTCATCTCACGTTTGAGTTTTAATTTCTTTTCTTTTAAATTGATTTTGTTTTCCCCCAATTACATATAAAACCAGTTTACAACCTTTTTAAGGAATTTTGAGTCATGCCAGACTAAGAATTTCATATGCTTTTGTTATTCTCATGAGAGGTACCTTACCTAAGATGAGCCTTTATAGATTTCATTTTTCTCTAATGCACTAAATGTGTTTTAATTAATAAAATAGTTGAAAAGAAATGTAATAGAGTCTTTTATCTACCATTCTCCTCTGATTTTTTTTTGGGGGGGAGGAGGAAGGAAAGAGAGATTGACTGATATGGAATAATCAATAGAAAAGTACCCATTAAAACCTGTCTGTTACTTTCTTGTTTTCTTGGAGAATGCCTTTGGGTCCATAGACATTCTTATAAAGAGTTTTACAGGGGGAAGCTAGGTGGCTCTGTGGATTGAGAGTCGGGACTGAAGATGGGAGATCCTGGGTTCAAATCTGGCCTCAGATACTACCTAACTATGTGACACAGTATTGATTCTAAGACAGGATGTAAGGATTAAAAAAAAAATAAGTTTATACAAACGAGAAACCATGTGTATAAGATAGAAGCTACTGTTGTCTTTTATTTGCCACTTGGCTCAGTCAAAGCCCCATTTGTGATCTTTTCCATCATTGGTCTATCTTGAGAAATGATCCTTGAATGTGTTTGAAATTGTGCCACTTCCAGTATGTTTTTCTCATTTAGGTACTTTGTCAAAACCAATCATTCTTGTGTTTCAACATTTTAAAGCAATATTACAACTTTTTCATATAATATTGATATAGAGGTAAAGAAGTCCAAAATATGGCAGTTCCTCTAAGAATAGATCACTATAGAAATGCTGGCAAAGAAAAAGACATGAGAACACACCTTCCCCTTTCTCGTAGCTACTTTGTTGTGTTTGGAGGTAAGCAGGAGCTATGTCCTTGAATGTGAGATTTCAGATATCATTAAAATTTTTCCTATTTTTGATTGGCTTTGCTGATTTCCACCCCCTTCTTTTCTTCTTCTCTTTTCTATTTAAAAAAAAAGTGTTTTTTAAGTGGAATGACTCTAGAAGGGGAGAGAGGCGGGGAGGGAATATAAGCAATATAAAATCAAAAGATCGCAATAAAAATCTATTTTTAAAACTCCAGCAGATCTAAGCTGTTTTCTGTCTGTTATCTGCCTAGTTTCTCCTACAAACATTCTCCAGATAACATACCTATTTGGATCTCACACCAAACTCTCTGCAGGTTCATTTTCTCCTCAGCAGCTTCTAATCTTCCATCATTCTCCTCCAAGGTGTTTTACAAATGAGCTTGTATGCTTAAATGGTATTATCCTTGGCTGCTATGGTTCTCCTCTTAGCAGCTTTCTGGCTAGAGAAGCTTCAGGGCCCTTTCCATTGGTTTCTTTGTCAGGAAACTGTTTTTGAACCGTTTTTACTTCTCTAGAGTATGGTAGTAGCCATCATCTGCACATTCCTTTATTTCCTGTTTTTTTGGAATTGATAACTTGCTAAAATTCAAAACAGTCTAAATCTCACCCTATGCAAGAGGCCTCTCCTGGTCTTTCACTCCCACTTAGTGCATTGCTAGTGCCTTTCCTCTGAGATGAGCTCCCATTTACCCAGTATAGATCTTGTACGTTCACTGTTTTGTGTATACTTTCTTCCCCATTCAAATATGAGTTCCTTGAAGGCAAGGACCATGTTGTTGCCTTTCTTTGTATCTCCAGTGCTTTTCATAGTACCTGGCACATAAGTAAGTTCCTAATAAATGCTTGGTGACTAGCTAACTGAGGTTAAAGCTGCCATAATCTAATACAGTCCCTTTTGTTGTAATTGAGTCATTTCAGTTGTGTCTGACTATTCTTGATCCCTTCTGAGGTTTTCTTGGAAAAGATCCTGGAGTGCTTTGGCATTTCCTTCTCCAGCTCATTTTGTAGATAAGGAATTGAGGGAAACAGAGTTAAGTGATTTACCCAAGGTCACACAGCTAGGAAATGTCTGAGACCAAATTTGAAATCAGAAATTTGAGTTTTCCTGACCCTACACCCAGCATCACTGAGCTGCCCTAATGCAATGTCTACTTATCTTCACTTTCAGTTTTTTCCTGACTTCTGATCTAGCCAATTGATGAACTAATAATACAGATATTTTAAAATTATTACAATTGCTTTTTGCTTATTAGAAATGTTTCATAGCTTATTGTGCTATTTGGGGCTCATATTTCCCAACTTTCTTCTTTCTTTAAAAAAAAAAAGAAAATCTTCCCTTCTGTCTTAGTATCAATACTGTGTATTGGTTCCAAGGCAGCAGAGCAGCTAGAGCTAGGCAATGAGGATTAAGAGACTTGCCCAAGGTCACACAACTAGGAAGTGTCTGAAGCCAGATTTGAACCCAGTAACTCCCATATCTAAGCCTGGCTCTCTATTCACTGAGCCACTTAGCTATCCCCAACTTTCTTCTTAAAGAATATATTTCTCATATTCAGGCTTGAAAATTATTAGTCTCTATAACTTTTGATCTCTTTTGATCTCTATGGTCTCCAATCATATTTTCCAAAATGCAGATACTGTGTTAACTTTTTCATTATAGTCTCTGAATTCCAAAATATGCATTGACTTTGTTATTTTTAAAAAATGTTCTCTCCAAGGACTTTGTCTTTATTGCCATAGCTACTGGTCTTTTCTTCAGATCTCATCCTCTGATAGTTCTATACCAGTGATGGGCAAACTTTTTAAAGATGGGGCCAAAGGAAAGGAAATACTCATCTGTCAGTCTGTTTCTAAGGCAACTCTTTCGAAGTTTCATTGTATTGTATCCCACTCATTGTATTCGTCAGATTAGGAATAATAGATAGAACATTTCAGGGGGCCACATTTGGCCTGCCAGCTGTAGTTTGCCCATCACTGTTCTATACTATTTGACAGTTATATGCTTCCTCTTTCTTGATATTCCTTTGGATTCCTTAATATTAATTGCACCTTCATAATTCTTCTTCTACCTCTCTAATGGTTCCTTATGTAATGTATCTCTTTTACAGGTTTGTTATCCTCTTCTTATGTCTTAAATCTGAGGGCCTTTCAAAATCCTATCTTTGTCTCTCTTTCTTTAATCCGTGGTTGATGATCTTATCTATTCCAATAACCTCAATAATCCTGTCTATTAAGAGCTCTTAGAAATCTGTATCAAAGGACAGATTTAAAGATTGATGGATGGAAAAACAGAAGAAAAGCAACTGCTTGAACACATGGGTTGATGAGGACATGATTGGGGATGTAGACTTGAAAGGACAACACCAATACAACTATCAATAATATGGAAATAGGTATTGATCAATGACACATATGAAAGCAGTAGAAATGCATGTCGGTTATGGGGTGGGGGGAGGAGGTCGGGGGGTTGAAGGGGAAAGTAAGAATATGAATCATGTAACCACGGATAACTTTTCTAAAAAATAAAAAAATATTAAAAATAAAATAAAAAAATAAAGATTGAAGGAATCATAAAATTTAGCTAGTCCAAACCTGCCCCCCCCATTTTCCAGATGAGGAAAGTAAATTACTTTCTTCCAGAAAAGCTAAGTGACTTGCCCAAAGCAAGGTCAGGATTTGAACTAGATCCTCTAATTCCAATTCCAGCTCTCTCTCCACTGTACCACACCAGCATTAAACTCTCTCTAAAGATAGAGCTCTATTTTTTTCAATTATCTACTGGATAAATTGACTTTATTAACTCAATGCTCTTCAAACTGACATAGTTTACCTGAATTCCACATATTCCCCTCAAAATGCATCCCTCTTCTAACTTCTCTGTTTCCGATGATGCAACTTACACACTTATCACCTTGGAATTATCTTTTAACTTTTTTGTCTCATTCACCCCTCACATCCCAGCAGTTGCCAAATCCTATCAAATTCAACCCTATGATATCTTTCATATCTGTCCTACTTCCTCTACAATTAACCTACCTCAGATCCATCTCATCTAGATAATTGAAAAAGGCTCCTTACTGGTCTTCCTGCTTCATTCTCTTACTCCTCCAATCCATCTTTCACACTGCTGCCTGGATAATCTCCATAATGCACTACTCTGATCAGATCACATCTCTTTCAATGACTTTAGGCTGAAGCACCAATTCCTTATCCTGACATTCAAGATCCACCAGAATCTTTTTCCAATCTTCCTTTATGTGAGCCTTCTCACACATTATTTCCTTTCGTGAACTCCACATTTCGGTCAAATTGGATCACCTACATCTTGATATAGACTATGGAATGAAACATTTAGTGCTTAGGGAAGGAAAAAGAAATGATAAAAGCAAGTTTGCCTTTCATATAGTCTTATTTCAAGGTCAAGGAGAAAGCCAACTGTTCCTTCAAAAATCTCTGTCACTTGCAGGCACCCAGTCAAACTCATAATCCCCTATTCTCCAGCTGTCTTCTCCCATTCCCATTCCTTTTAGGAATATTGCCTTTCAATGCCTACCTGAATTGCATTAATCTCTACTCCTAATCCCTATCTTTATCTATACCTTTTGAAATTTACCTTTCTTCAAGGTCTAATGCAGCTGCCACTGACTTTAAGAAGTCATTTCTGACCCTTCAGCACAAAGTATGATACAACAAAAAAATCTCTGGATTTGGGGTCACAGGAATGTGTTTCAAGTCCTGGTTCTTCCACCTGGTACATTTGCAATCATATAGGCATGAATACGCTGATGCCAGTGAAAGGATTACTAAATTTTCAGTGTATTTAAATATTTAAGAGCACATTCCTATCTTGGACAATTATTTAACTTCTCTGGACCTCAATCTTCCTTTTTTTTGTAAATTGAGGGAATTGGACTAGATGACCATCAAGATACATTAAATTTATAAATCTCTACACATGTGTTGATGTGGACACAATTTGGATGTCGACTCTTAATGACCACTCTAGAACAATTATTAATAATATGGAAATAGGTCTTGATTGATGACACATGAAGAAACCAGTGGAAATGTGTGTCAGCTACTGGGGGGTGGAGGAGAGAGAACAAAAACATGAATCATGGAACTATGGAAAAAATTTTCTAAAAATTACATTTATAAATCTCTGAACCTAAGATCTTCCTGAATATTTCACAGCCCTTTGTGTGAGCCTTACCATGGCACCAATCACATTCTCCATTGCATCATAGATATTTTTGTTTATTTCCACCTACCCTTTTTAATTTAAAAAAAAAATTGCTTTGAAGAATGACTTGTGTGTGTCTACCTCCAGAGAAAAAAACAAATAAATAGAAACAAAGAAGATAAAGTTTTAAGTGTACATATATCTTTTTGTCAAGATACCTTCTCTAGTGCAGGGAGAAGAGAGAGTTACCTGGGAATTTTAATGTGACAAACAAATAAATAAAATAAAAAATAAATTTTTTTATCTGAAAACAAGATCCTTATCTTTTATTCCCTTTGTAACCTATAACCTTACACATTTTCCTTCAGAGTAGGTACTTAATAAAGGTTAAATTGAGCTGAATCTTGGCTTGTATATGGTAAAAAGTCTACTTCATCATGCTATTTTTCATCCTCCCTCCCACATATGAACCTGAAGGAACTCAAAGCATCTGTTCCTTTCTCTCCACCTCCAGGTTCTGATTATTGAAGGGCTTGAGGGTGCAGAAACTCTGGGCCAAGAGACTGTGGAGCCTCTGCTGGGAAATGGAATCAGTGTGGTCATTATGCTATGTGGAATGAGATGGGAGATGGGGAGAGAGATCGGGGACAGGCTTCCTGGAGCAAATAAGAGAAAGGGCATTGGATCACCTACATCTTGGTGTAGACTTTGGGATGAAACACAATGCTTAGAGAAGGAGAAAGAGATGACTAAAGCAATTTGGTCTTTTGTAAAGTATTATTTCAAGGTCAAAGAGAAAACCACCTGTCTCTTAAAAAATCTCTGCTACTTGCAGGCATAGAGTGCCTGGAATTTTTTTCCTTTTGTCTTAATACCCAAGAAGAAAGTAAAGACTCAAATGCAAATGCTTGAGAAATTAGTTGTGTAAGTATGAATAAGTATATCAAATCCTTTCACATTTTGATTGGAAAAGTTGGGTTAGAGGTTGCCACTGAGAGGAAAATGAGTGGAAAGCGGTGACACTAAAGATAAACTTCATGAATGTCAGTTTTACCCTAGATCAGAACCAACCACATTTGTCCTCATCTTCTGCACAAATCTATGGAAGCTCAGAGCAAAGATATTTCATGTCTGAGGGACAGGTTGACTGGGATCTTTGTTGAAACTTTTGGCTCCTGGTCCATACTCTTGCCACCTTATGAGCTTCTACACATCTTTCTGATGATGGGTTAACACTGGCATCTTTGAATACCTTGTACACCAGAAAAATAATATGCACTTGGTTTCCTCATTCTGTAAGTTTTGGTTCAGACCATGAGGCCATATCCCCATCCCCTTGGTAGCTACTTACTCAAATTGTAGACATACTAACTAGAAAGAACAAACAGCCGCAAGAATATTACCCTTTCAAACTGAAATCTATAAAATGAAGACAGATGTCATGGAACAGTACAAAGGCATTGGGCCTCACAGCCTGGAGGGGCCCCAGAGAGCTCAACTAGCCCTAACACAAGTCAGTAACATAAAATTGGCTGAGGCAGCTCCTCTTTCCTGGCAGCTGAGACCATGCCAACCTTGTCAGAGAAATGACCTCATTGACTTTTCTCTGGCTAGCTTTGGCTCAATGATCCCATCCTTCCAAGATTCTGAGAAGGGCACCTCAAAGCGTCAAACAAAGAGGTCCTTTTTTATTAGTCAATCTTGCTCTGAGTCTGTTGAAAACTCATTTTTCAGTTAAGGTACTTTTTTCGAAGATTGATGAATGCATGGATTCTGGTCATAGATTTCAGGCATATAGCAAATGAAGCTCTAAAGCCTGCCAAAAGAGTGTGCTATTCCTAACAACTATCTTCAAGACAATGGTGTTCTTTTTTATTTTCCTTTTGCATCTTCTTCTCTATCCTACTCTAATTTAGCAACAGAATTTTTCCTCTCCTTCTGTAATATGATATCTGTCCAAGCAAGGGCTTTTCACTTTGTGAATTCCTTCAAGTAGAATGTGTGTGCATGTGCTTGTGTATGTGTGTATGTGTATACATGCCCACACAATTTCTATACATTTGCTCACCTAGCAATTCAACAACTTTCTCACCAGAAAAAGTATTTTTGCTGTCTTTCTCAAAGCCAACTAACATTTATTAAGCCTCATCTTCTTCCTTCCTTGTATTTATTTCCTTTTTCTTGATCATTATTTTAATGACAGTTGTTTGAGGAATACATTCTTCTGGAAAGGATCTATACAAAATATAATTTTATATTTGAAAAGAGTCAAGGCATCAACAGTACAGAATGAAAAGTTTGGTAACTATAATTTTTGTTCACTTGAAAAGTTTACATATTTGGGGTATACAGGATAATACAATCTTAAAAGTTAGAAGGAACCTGGGAGGATAGATCATCCAACTTCCCACACAGTATGGAAAATCTTTCTAGAGCATCACTGGAAAATTATTCCATTTTCCACTTAAATATATCCAGTGATGGGGAGGCAACAATTTGCCAAGAGGGATCATTCTATTGCCATATAGATTTAATAATATTTTTGTGGGGGAAGGAGATTGAACAAAACCTGAGGCTTCTTGGTATAGGGAACTCCCAGTGAGGGAACTTCTTCTAGAGATGCAGATCAGGGTCCACCCTGAAATTTATAGTTTTAGAGACTTTCTAGAAGCACCATGAGATTAAGTTCTTTGCCTAGAGTAACAAAGTCTATAAGATACCAGGATCAAACAAAAACCTTTCTCTCTATTATCTCCCCTCACTAGACTATAAACTTCTAGAGGGAAGAGTAAGGATTTTCGTTCTTTGTACTTAGGAATAGGAATAAGAACTATATTCCTAGCTCCTTTCAGAATTCCAGGTATAGAGTAGGTGCACAATAATGCTTGCTAATTGCTGACCAAGGTTGATGATTCTCCACATATGACAATGTTGTAATAAAAAATCATCCCACATTTAGATAATCCTTTATGTTGCTCCTAAAAACAACCTTGTGAAGTTCACAGGGAGCATGGTCTAACAGAATTCAACCCAAGCTGGAAATGAAGATGTGTGTGCTTTTATTCTATTCCATTATCAAAATTATGACTTCATAAGAATCAAGTGAAATGAGGAAAAGTATTTAGAACTTTCTTATTCTTTGTTTGTAAATTTACTCTTGAATATTTTTTAGGAATACTAATACTACAACAATGGAATAGAGAAAGGGAAAGTCCCATTGTAGACATATATCTCAGTCATCTGAAAGGACCAACTTTCCACCACTACCCCAAATTTCCCCATTAATCAATGTTCTCACCTCTCTTAAGGCAAAACTTCTGAAATTAGTAGGTGAAAAGTTGTATGTCTCCTGTTCTCTTCATTGTGAGCAGTCACCCTTTTAATTCTCTTTCCTCCAGGGAAGTCAGGGGCTTATATTTCTAGGCCCAGAGTCAAAAATTAACATTTGACCTGGGAATCCTATATGGAGATATCTTCATCTAACACTTACCCAACCAACCTGCTTCATATTCAATTAGTCATGCCTTATAATAAATTCTCACTACATGTTTAGAAAGATCAGTTCTCCTCTTCCCCCACCCCAGGATTCCCTCTGATCAAATCAGCCTTGTTATCCAACATTCTCTGCCTTGGTCTTCTCTTCCAGTGTAGGCTGGAGCTCAGACTTGAGCTAACTTTGTACAAGTTTGGAGGTGAAGCCCACATAGTGAAGAGTAATTTGAATCCTTACTGGGACATGTCTCCCGGGCCACAGTTCTCAGACTTTGGGTTCTTAGGACTCCTATTTAGACTTAAAAATTATGGAAGACTCAAAGAGCTTTTTTATGTCTTATATAGATAAATGTATCTATTGACATTTACCATATTAGAGACAAAAACTGATGTTAAAAATTATTTAATTTATTTTAAAATAACAAGAATATATCTATTGTGTTAAAATAACATTTTCATGAAAAAACAATATTTTCCAAAATAAAAATAACAGTGAGAGGAGTGACATTGTTTTATATATTTTTGAAAATCTATTTAATGTTTGACTTGATAGAAGACAGCTGGATTCTTGTATCTGCTCGTGTATTCAATTTGTTGAAATATATTGTTTTGGATGAAGGATTTGAAGAAAACCTAGACCCACAGTGATAATGTATTTAAAAAAAAGAAATGAATATTTTAATAGGCAAATGACATTTTAGAATTATTATGAAAAAAGTTTTGACCTTGCAGAAGCCAAAAAAGGATTGGGGGACCCTGAGGGATTCATAGAACACAATTTGGGCACTATTGCTCTAAGATTTTGCAAGACTAGCAGGAAACTCATCCAGAGAATGGAAAGAAACTACTAGAGTACCTCAGAGGACTGACATTTTGCTATTCAATGCATTTGGAGAATGTAACCTCACCTCAAGTCATAAATTGAAATGTGTGTGAGTCCTAGACTGTTTTTAGTGGCATGGAGTTCATGGTGAATGGTTATATGCAATTCCTAATGACTTTCCAACAGTGAAGGAAATACCTCTAACTTTGCATGAAAATTAGAGAAGCCACTTGGGAGAGTAACTGACTCATTCTGATTGACAGTAGGTCCAAGAAGAGGTGGTGGTAAAGAAGATAGACCCTGATGAAAAGACTCAAATGTTCCTGGAGTTGCCATATTATGAAAGACTATTGTTGCACAAAGCGCTCTTCGAGTAAAGGAAAGAGCCTCCTAGTCCTTCTCCCAGAGTTCATATTAGTAATCAGGAAGGTGGAAAAGAAGTTGATACAGAGAGATCATATTTGGAAGTACTACACATTGGTCTCATCTGGCTCCAGGAAATCTCATCAACCATAGGCCACTAAAACCAAAATAGAAATTGGTTCAAATAAACTAGTCCATGCAAAAAAAAAATTAAATAAACTAGGACCTTGTCATCTAAACCAACTTACAAAGCTATTTTTCCCAGAGGTCAAAGCTGGACATTTCTGGAATAGAACCAAAGGGAATACACAAAGAGCCCAAACTATATTTTGCTAGAATCATGGACAAAATGTCTTGACTGCTTACTTCAAGAGATTTCCTAGATCTCATCCATTTTTCAGCAATTGTTCTCATGATCTGAAGGTGTTGGCATATCTGCATGACACTGTTATCTTGTATTGGAAAACCTTTTAAGATTGTCTAGAGGCTAAATCTCTAATAAGTAGAGATATGCAAATCAAAACAACTCTGAGGTACCACCTCATACCCAGCAGATTGGCTAAAAGGACAGCAAAGGAAAGTAATAAATGTTGGAGGGGATGTGGCAAAATTGGGACATTAATGCATTGCTGGTAGAGTTGTGAAATGATCCAAACATTCTGCATGGCAATTTGGAACTATGCTCAAAGAGCATAAAAAGACTGCCTACCCTTTGAACCAGTCATATCACATACCCCAAAGAGATCATAAGGAAAAAGACTTGTACAAAAATATTTATAGCCACACTCTTTGTTGTGGCAAAAAATTGGAAAATGAGGGGATGCCCTTCAATTGGGGAATGGCTAAACAAATTGTGGTATCTATTGGTAATGGAATATTATTGTGCTCAAAGGAATAATGAACTGGAGGAAATCTATGTGAACTGGAATGACCTCCAGGAATTGATGCAGAGTGAAAGGATCAGAACCAGGAGAACCTTATACCCAGAGACGGATACACTGTGGTATAATGGAATGTAATGAACTTCTTTACTAGCAGCAATGCAATGATCCAGGACAACTATGAGGGATTTATGAGAAAGAACATTATCCATGTTCAGAAGAAGAACTGTGGGAGTAGAAACAGAAAAAACAACTGCCTGATCACATGGGAGGATGGGGATATAATTAGGGATACAAACTCAAAATGAGCACACTAGCACAAATATCAATAATATGGAAAAAGGTCTTGATCAATAACACATGTAAAACCCAGTGGAATTGTGCATAGGCTATGGGAGGGGGTGGGAGGAGGGGAGGGATAGAACATGAATCCTAACCATGAAAAAATGTTCTTAATTAATTAATTAATTAAAATTTTTAAATTAAAAAAAAGGATGTCTAGAGGCCATTGGTCTAATAACATATCAATCACTGTCAATGTCAATAAGCTAGTTCTTCAGAAACTTTGTCAAGAATGAGAGTTACACAATACCTTATCAGGAAGTGTTTCCTAAACCCAAGAAGAGAGAGGTGCTCCTCATTTGGCCATAACTAAAGAATTATCAAGAACTGAAGTAAATCCAAGTGTCTGGTGACTACAAAGAAAAATGTATTAATAATTATATCAACATCACAAAGCTTTTTGTTCATCTTACCTAAGACTATATAATTGAGAAGAACCAGAACATCAGGATAAAATAGAGTGGTTGGTTCAGAACCCTCTGGCCACACATGGATATTGTTGGTACTGAGAAATGTGGGTAGGAAACTTCAAGACTTCATCAGTTGCTACAGTTATACACCAATGTTGTCCAAACAAACCTTTTGTGCCAAATATTGATGCCAGCCTAGAAGACTTGGGAGTAGTTTTATACAAGTACACCAATAGCCACTAGAGGCATGTAGCATTTTCTGGTAGGAAATTTGCTAATGTTGTGACTCATTATCCAATCCTTATATTGGAATTCTTGGCTTCAAAGTGGGCTGTTACAGTTAAGGTACAAGACTATTCCTGGTATGGATAGGCAGCAAATGTTCACTAATATATTTTGACAAGGGCTAAATTGAATTCCATCAGCCAGAGATTAGTATCAGTTTTCATCAGGTAAGTTTATTATTCATGACTAGGCAGAAAACACTTAATTTGGATGCAAAATTCCTATTCTCTGACTCCTGAGACTGAGCCCATGAAAACATCTATTGAGATAGTAAAGGTATTCTATGACACAAAGAAAGGTCAACAACATAAGAAAGTATCATATACTTTCACCCTGAAAGTCTGGGTATTTCCCCAGAAAATATGCCATCAGTTGGAGTAAATGTAGCATTGAAATAGCCTGGCCTGCTTTGTATGTCTATGGGCAACTGGCACTAAACTTAGTTGTGAGAGGAAGGTATAGTGTATAGTGTAATAGGGTAACGGATAGATCCTTGGACTTGGAGTCAGGAAAATTTATATTCAAATCCCATTTCAAATACTTATAAAGTGACTCGGAAATTCATTTAACTTCTCTGGGCCTCAGTTTTCTCATCTATAAAATGGAGGAGAGACTTGACTTCTAACATCCATCCCAATATTAATCTTTGACACTACCATCCTCTGATGGAGGGCAAGAGAAAGGAATGAAATCAAGCCTACTTCACCACAGGATGAATTGTGGTTGAAAGAAAATATTAGAGGCATATAGTAGAATACTATACTGAAGTATAAATGATGCTCTTTTTTCTTTTTTTAAGGTCACTATATTTTCCTTCTTTTTTAAAGTACCAATTGAGATCTACCTATGAAAGACTGGGTAGAATTATAGGATAATAATAAAGTACTATATGGTGATTTTGGCCATGTGACATAGGAGATAATTCTGAGGCTGGGATAAAACAAGTTCAGTTGCTTGAGATGCCATCATTTATAAGAGAACTGAAAGACTACTTTTTGTGTTCAAAGGAAAATGCTCCTGACTACTCTTGCTAACCCAGAGCATATAAACATCAGTAAAATAAACCTTTAAAAATGTGTATAAACTTCCTATCTCCACAAAGGTATGAAAAGAATATAGGCAATATTCCAATTGTCACAGTCCATTTCACCCAACATGCACAGACCTAATAAACAAGAAACCAGTGGGTTATTCCAGGAGCTCAGATAATATGGAAAAGGTATTTGTCATTGTATGACTTGTCAGCTGAGATCAGTTCCAATCAAGGTGTTATTCAGAATTCTTCAGAGTCAGAACTTAAGAAATTTGAACATGTCATGCTTTCCTCAAGGAGAATCACAACCTAAGCATCTTAATTGAATGCTACTAAATATACTCGGAATCCTAAGTCCTGGGCAGAGAGCTTAAAGGTATAAGAATTTGGCTTTCTAAGTGTATACATCCAGTAACATTAAGAATGATGCTATGGTATTTTCTAATTTCTAATTCTTTTCCCAAACTGTAGACAGGAATCCTGGCAAGTTCCTTCTCAGACTTAACTGAGAGAAAGGAAACAGGGGAATAGAAGGGTACATATTAGACATTTTCCACTAGATTTCCCATGGGCATCTCTAATTCATCATGCCCAAAACAGATCTCATTATCCTTTCCCCAAAAGCTATCCCTCTTCCTAATTTCCCAATTACTGATGAGGATATCATCATTCTTCTCACCAGGAATATGATATCACCAGGATCCCATCCTTACATCTGTGCAGGTTTGTAACCTTAGAGTCATTTTGAACCCTCCCCCCCTCCCAGGTTCAATCAGTTGCCAAATATTTCTAATTCTGTCTCCTCAACATCTGCCATCCATTCCCTTCTTTCCTCTTATACATCCACCACTCAGGTTCAGGTTTTCATTGTTTCTCCCCTAAATTATATTGCAATAGACTTCTCATTCTTTTTCCTGACTTGGCTACTCTTGCTCCTCACTCCACTGTCTCCAATCTATATTCCACACAGCAGCCAAAGTGATATTCTTAAAACACTGGCTTGAACATTTCATCCTCCTATTTAAGAATTTCTAATGGCTCCCTGTTGTCTCTAGTATCAAATACAAACTCCTTCATTTAGATTCTAGATCTCTTCCTAACTCAGATCCACTCTAGCTTTCCAGACTTATTACAGAGAAATATTCAAGTCAAAATAAAATGAAATCTCATCTAACAAATCCTAGTTACAGAAGCAGAATCCAAGGTTTTATGGAATGAGAATGGAGGACAGAGATAGAAATGATCACCAGAATAGAGGCAGCATAGTGTGAGTGGTGAGAAGTTATTATCCCATTCAACCTGTATGAAAAATGAGGCTGACCTCTGAGGTTAAGTATTTTGCTCAGTCATATCACTATTGTCTGTCTGATCAAGGATTTTGACTCAGGACTACCCAGACTTCCAAATGCAGCACCCATCACCCCACCTAGGTAGTGGTATTCCTATCTATATTATGTTACTTTAACTTGTACCTATGTTTTCTTTCATTGAAGTGTAAAGACTATAAGGCTGACAACTAGCATTCTAAATGGAAAAAAGTTTTCTTGTCAAGAATTTGGGTGACATTTTGCAGCTTATAAAGCATGAACTCAATTCACTTTATAGAGAGGTAATCTGAAAGCCTTTACAGAGAAAGCTGCAACCCTGGAACCAGTCATTACAGCCAAGACATGGTTCAGAGCATGAACTCTTGACTCTTGATCCTCATTAGCACCTCCCAATTAGAGGTGCCTCCCCCTCTTCTCGCCTGGGAGGGAGAAGTCTACCAACTGAAACCGTGGGAATTCTTCTCTGATCTGTAGGCTCCCATACTTGGTGAATATCATCTTTTCTCTCTGTTCCTACTTTTGAGTCTGACTAGATGAAATCATTAACCTTCCCAAATGGAAGTGATTCGGCAAGAGGTAGAAATGGAATGGAGGCTAAACTGAGATCACCATTGCTTATAAATTGTAGCAATAGCCACAGCAGGTCCACTGAAGGGAAAGGTAGTCAGGAAGATTAGCTCACCGGGTTACTTGCAATCAAGTAAGTCTTTGCAATTGGTGCTTTTGAGCAGAAGGGCATCTCATCCTATTTACTTTTCTATTATGCCCACTGCTGCAATTTTCCCATGCTCTCCTCTCTACTGTACAGATTATAAAAGACTAGACCTCAAAGGCATCTAATGCAAAAGCTTTTTTGTTTCTTGTTCTCCCCCCACCCTTTGTTTCTGAGTATCACTGGAAATAAACCAACTCTTCATAATGGTCTTTTCCTCATGCAAGACCTTGTTAAGTAGTGGAGGTGGGGAGAAGGATTGTGCCAAAACTTTCTTGGAGTGGGCTTGGCTTATGTGGGTTTTTTCCTTGTACTGTTAAGTCTTTTGATTCTTTGTTTTCCCCCAAAATCTCCATGGCTATCAGTTGTCTATCAATAATTGAGGAATAAGTATTCCTAGATGAAGACTGAGCCCCCAAACACTGCGGAAGTTCCACCTAGAAGTCAGCACAGCCACCTGCTTAATATTTTAAGGGTGAGGACTAGCCCTCTGACGGAGATCTCTCTGAGGATTCAGTCACTAAGCCACATTGAGCATTCACTGAGCCAGACAAGTATTTAAGCTGACACTCTCTGAATTCATGTGTGATCCCACCTCAGTCCACACCCCATCTCCCTAGCGCCAAGATTGAAGCAGCCCCAATCCACAAAGCCAGAGATGAGCCCAGGTCGCCTGCCCCTCCCCACAGCTCCAGAGAGGTGGGAGAAGAACAGAAAATGAAAGGAAGGGGTGTGGCCCCACTGCCACCAAGAACTGAAATTTGCCCTAAAGGACTGAGGACGTTAACACTTCTTCCCCGGCTCCCTAAGAAGGGGGAAATGTTGCTTCCCTGAGTCCATTTCAAAGAAGGGAGGGAGGGGGTCCCCTAAGCACGTCAGGGATTCTTCCCCAGACATCCCGAAATAGGAAACGGCTTCTTAAAAAACAAATATATATATATATATATGTATGTATGTATATATGTATATATGTATATGTATATGTATATGAGGCATGAAACAAACACCCCCTCTGCGTCCTGCTGCCTCTTTCTCTTTGATTTTTACCCCCTGCGAGCGTGATGTGATTCAGTAATCCGAAGGGATTTTTCATATTCCCTTTCACCAGCTCAAGCTCACCAGCAAAATGCAAGTTTCTCCTCAGCCCTCTTCTGGTCTCTCCTCCCCTTTCTATTCCCCTCCCCCACTACCTCTCATTTAAATACAAACACTCCCCGCCCGCTCCTTTTCCTCTCGGCTTCTCCGTAGCCCCCATTTACATCATGCTAGGGTCTCCATGGAAACCAGAAGGAGAGCAGCTGTCTCCTGGTGCTGAGGCAGCCAAGAATTCTCTGTTAAAGGAAGTGGTTAAGAAATAGGAGACAGAAGCAAGAAGCTCTTTGACCAACTGTAAGAAGTCCTTTCCCTCATGAGTATAGTTCTTGGGAAGGGTTAGGAGTATCTGGGTAGAGGGGGCACAGGTGATGCAAATGGACATCCTCTGAAAGAGCAGACATTGCAATAAGCAGGGAAGGAGAGGGTTCTTTTCAGTCTAGTTATGGCCCTAGAGTACTCAAAAGAAAAACTTACCTTGTTCTTGAAACTCCAGGGTTTTCATCTCAAAACTCTTTCTCTCTGACTCTCTCTCTCTTTCTCTGTCTCTTTCTCTGTGTCTCTCTCTGCTCTGCTCTGTGTGTCTCTCTCTGTCTCTCTGTCTCTCACTCTGTCTCTTTCTGTCTCTATCTCTCTCTTTCTCTGTCTCTGTGTGTATGTCTCTCTGTCTCTCTTTCTCTTTCTCTCTGTCTTTCTTTTTCTCTCTCTATTAACCAACAAACCTGGAGTTCAATTTAGAAGATATTTAAGGAATCTTAACCTCCATCTTTATTTCATTATAATGAAGCTACTTATATAACCTAGCCCAGCAATTCCAGAGGGCTAATAAGGAAACTGTCTTCCGGAAATCTGAGCTTTTTTGGCATTTAGAAGATATTGCAAAGATGACTTTTATGATACATACATACCCATTCAAGCAAATACTCTCAGAAAGATAGGAATAACCAGATTGGTCAGAGCTAACAAATCATAGGGTACTAATATTCCAGAGTTGCTCCTTGTCGATTTATATCATGATGGGTGTCTGGAAGGAAACTTACTTCTCTCCCTCACTTCTGCGTATTCATCTGGGACCACTGAGTATAATGGCATTGTTATTCTCATCTCCCACTAGTTTTCACCCACCACTATGCCTATGTGACTATACTCACATAGGGACAGACTGCCTGGTGCCACCTGGCTTGAGTACCCAAGACTCATGGGATACCATGAATCAGCAAAAGGAATAATGGCAATAGCAAGGTACATTAGCCTCAGGGTCTCTATTTCTTTCCACCTCACCCTCTTGCCTTTCCATTTGAACTCATCCTGGGTCCTAGAATTCCTAGTTCTAACACTGAGAATGGTAATCTTAAGAGATAGTGGAAAGATTATAGACTTTAAAGTTAAAGGTCATCTGTTTAAATATGGCTTTTGATGTTTGCTACATGTTACATTTGGTAAATCATAGCCCCTCTAGTTTTCAGTTTCCTTTTCTATAATATGAAAAGGTTATACTGGATGATGCAAGGCTCTTTTTAGCTCTAGATTTATGGTTATATTCTCTACTTCTAGAGGAAGATAGAGGAGGAGGAGGAGGAGGAGGAGGAGGAAAAAGGAGGAGGAGGAGGAGGAAAAGAAGGAAGAATGAAAGGAAAAGGAAGAAAGGAAAAAAATAAATTCATGATTTCACTGATAAGGAAACGCTTTCCACCTATGCTGAATGGCAACTATTCTACAATTTGCAGTCTTAAAGAATTGTCTAATCCAATGAAAAATTAAGAGATTTATTCAGTGTCACTTAGGTAGTATATATCAAAGTCAGGTTTTGAATTCAAGTCTTCTTGAATGTAATGCTGGCCTCTGATGTTGACCACAATGACTCTCTCTACTGCCTTATATATGGAATATAATGATAAAAACAAGCTGGCTCTTTTTGTAGGCTATGATTTCCCAAGTGACTGTACCTTGGTGGCAGTGTTCCATCTTCATTTTGTAGGTTCAGAAACTCTGTTTTTTCTTTTTTCCAGTTCACCTGGGGTGATGAAGTCCTATGGGATTGATTCACTTGAACCAGAAATGGATGACAAAATTAAATTGCAAAGATTTCAGCAGGCTGAAATGATGAGCCCAATCTTATATTTAATGGGAAATAGAAAGAGAATAAATGTAAAATCTAGGACTTGAATTCAATCAGTACTGGATGGGGAAGACCTAGTTTAAAAATAGTTCATGTGAAAAAAAAAACATTTAGTTGGCAGTAAGTGCAAAATGGGGGCAATAGTGTGGCATGACAGCCAGAAAAGCTAATATAATCTTGGGCTGTCTCAGCAAGTTTGTCACCAGTCTTTCAGTCAACTCAACAGTCAAAAAGCATTTATTAAGCACCTGGTATAAGTCAGTTCCTATACTAAATGCTATGGTTACAAAGAAAAGGGGGGGTATCCTCTGCTTACACAGAACTCTCAGTCTAAGGGAAAGAAACAACATGCAAACAACTATGTAAAAGATACCATACATTTATATAGTATATTGTTTTTTACATAATTTTTCCTCACAATAATCCTTTGAGTCAAGTCTCTTCCTACTCTATAACCTATAAACCCAGGCTGAATATTGTTATCCCCCATTTTGTCTGAGGAAATGAAGGTTGGGAGAGTGTAAGTGACTTGCCTACCATCAAACATCTACTGAGACTTAGAGCCAGACTCTAGGGTTGTTTTCCACTAAACCATGCTTCACAGAAACGTGTGTCCAAAACAAGAACAATGGTACGTTCTTCATATGCTTGACAAGCCATATTAGATTGTAAGTTAGTGCTTGGTATTGTGGTCACTATCTTAACAAGCTGGTTGGCATTAACCCAGAATATAGCCATATAGGAAGAAAAAAAAAACCCTCTACAAATCACTACTTATCAAAAATGCATATTAAATCTTTAAATTCAATAAAATTTAGAGTAAAGTTATCAAAAGAAGGGCAACCAGAATGAGTGGTCTGTAAACATTATTAACAATTGCTAACATTTATGTCTTACTGTGTGCATAAATACTTTACAATGAATATCTCATTTGATCCTCACTATAAACCTGGGGGGTGGGTGCTATTATTTTCTCTGTTTTACAGATGACTAAATTGAGGCAAACAGAGGGTAAATAACTTTCTCAGTAACACAGCATACAAGTGTCTAGAAAAGCTGATGGAATTGAAGTGCGTAGCTATCAGAGGAAGGAGGGAAGAGGGTGATTTAGGAGAAAGGTTCTTAATCTTGGATTCATGGGTAGATTTCAAGAGACCAATGATTTAGGGTAAGATAATTAAATCTTTCTCTTAATATAGTTGGCTTCTTTTGTAATCCTATGCATTTTATACTTCTAAAAATATTGTACTGAGGAGTCCATGAGCTTCACCAGACTGCCAGAGTTCCCCACAACACAAAAAAGGTTAAAAATCATTGACTTGGAAGAACTTTGGATTGGATTGGATTAGATCGGAACATCATAGTTCTCCTCTGATATCTGAAGGATTGTGATGTAGAAGAGATATTTGACTCAGATTTTGCAGTTCCTGGAGCCTGGATGAGTCTTATAGGTAGAAGTTATAAGGAGGCAGATTTTCATTAATATGAAGAAGAATGGCTTAATTAGAATTGAGAATATACTGGTTCCTCCCAATGGAATGTAAGTTTCTTGAGAGTAGGGACCCTTATCATTATATCCTCCACTCCTAGCATAGTGCCTGGCCTAAAATAGAGGCTAAATAAATTCCTGCTGTTACAATGGTAGAAAGAGAATTGGCTTGAGGCAATATAACCTTACTCTTCCATTTGATAACTATATAACCTTGCCAAGTCAAAAGACTCTGTAATTTAAGTTAATTCAATAAACATTTATTGAGCACTTGCCATTTGATAGGCACTGAGGATACAAAAAGAGGCAAAAGACTATCTTTCCCCTTAAGGAGCTTAAGATCTAATGGAGGAGATAACATGGAAAATAATATATACAAAGCAAGTTATATACAAATAGGAAATATTGTAATTAAAGGAGGGAAAGAACTTGAATTAAGAGGAGTTAGGAAAGGCTTTATGTAAAATGAAGAAATTGTATTGGAACTTAAAAGAAGCCGGAGAAGTCAGTAGTCAGAGTGGAAGAGAGAGAATATTCTAGGAATGGGGAATATTCAAGATTAAGAGATGGAGTGCCCTGTTCATGAAACACCTAGGATGCCAGTGTCACTAGATCAAAGAAATGCATCAGTAAGGTGTGAGAAGATTGGAAAGAGAGGAGAGGGCTAGCCTATGAATGACTTTGAATGCCCCCCAAATCATTATTTGTATTTAAAAATGGAGATAATTATAGCTGCCCTACCCATACACAGGGATGTGGTAAGGATAAAATTTTGTAAAAAGTTGAACTACTTGAATGTGAGCTTATAGTGTTATCTGGCTGGAGTTCTATATAAAGAGTGTATAGGGGGCAGCTGGGTAGCTCAGTGGATTGAGAGCCAGGTCTAGAGGCGGGAGGTCCTGGGTTCAAATCTGGCCTCAGACACTTCCCAGCTGTGTGACCCTGGGCAAGTCACTTGACCCCCATTACCTACCCTTACCACTCTTCTGCTTTGGAGCCAATACACAGTATCGACTCCAAGACAGAAGGTAAGGGTTTAAAAAAAAAAATAAAGAGTGTATAGTTTTAATGGGAACTTGGATTAGATGGCTTCTGATGGTCCTTTCAACTCCAAAATTTAGTTATCAAATAATAAGGAAACATTTATAAAATCAAGTTTTATTTTCATTATCTCATTTGTGAAATGCCTATGCAATTGGCAGTATACATATATATATATATATATAATATTATTATTATCATCATCCCCATTTTTTGGATAAAGAAAGTAAATCAGGTTAAGCCTTTTGCCCCATTGTCACACACTTAGTATGAGATTAAAACCAAAAACCTTTGATTCCAAATCTAATCATCTCTCCATTGTCAGGATCCATTTTGTGGTCTATGTATTTAAGTCCAGCTCTATAATTTTTTGTGATTCTTATGATTATCAATCCTTAACACTGTGACCCAAAAATACATGTTTCTAGCATAACCCAGTTTAACTTTTACTGCTGGCAAATCATATATAGAGTTGAAAACTTCTGTTTCCTTATTTTATGGATGATTAGGAATGAGACAATAGTTGACATGTTCTTCTGATGCACTGAAGGACTGCCAAGTTGTTGATAAGGCAGCAGCTTGCTATCGTGAATGATTTTTTGAAAATGTAATTTATATTTCAATTCAAATCATATAATAAAACCACGACATTAAATATAGCCTGCATTATATCAACCCAACTCATTGAAGCCCCTTCCAAACAATTTTATGACATCTGATATGCTTAATTCTTTGACTTGCCTTACTGTCTTGCTTCTACCTCTACCTTCAAAGGGTAAAAGAAGTCATAAGTGAAACTGCTAATCTGTTCAGCAAGATATAATTGGTTGCTGTGACACAGGAAAAGTGGAGATAGGGGGAAGTGAGTCTTCCATAATGGAATTCATGATAGAAAAATAAAGAAAAACCAGGCATATGTTTTGCTCCTTAGACTTTGGAAGAGCATATCACAAAGGATTCATTAAAAAGAAACATAAGTACAATCTCAAGACCTACCTAAATTTCATGAAGAAATCTAGAGTAAGAAGGAAGAGAAGTTCTCAAAGATGAAATTCTAAATATACAAACAGAAAACATTCTACTGTGGGAAAGAATCTGTGTAAAAATAAAGTCTAATGTGGTTGGACAAATGGTTATTGGATAAAATTATATATACATATATATATATAGAGAGAGAGAGAGAGAGTCAGAGTGACAGAGAGACAGACACACACACACACAGAGAGAGAGAGAAAGAGAGAGAAAGAGAGAGACAGAGAGAGAGAGAGAGAGAGAGAGAGAGAGACAGACAGACAGACAGACAGACAGACAGAGATAGAGACACAGAGAGAAGCAAAATATCAAAATATTTTATTTATTAACAAGAACTTGTTCTCATTTCCTTCCTCCTCTCATCCATTTCAACTAAAAAGAAAAACAAAACCTTTAAACCAAATATTCAGTCAAGTGTTTTATTCTGCATTTTGAAGCCATCATCTTTTACCAGTAGTGAATAGAATGCTTTATCTTCAGTCCTCGGTAATCATAGTTTGTTATTGCATTGACTAGAAGTCTTTAAATGTTGTTTGTTCTTTATAATGTTGTTGCTGCAAAAAAGTATTGTTATTATTCTGCCCATTTCATTCTACATGATTTCATATGGATTATCCCCATTTTCTCTGAAACTGTCCATTTTATCCTTTCTCATGATACAATAATATTCTATCATATTTGTATGCTATAATTTTTAAGCCTTATCAATTAGGTGAGCATCCCCTTAGTTTCCAGGTTTTTGCTACTATGAAACAGTTTGCTACAATCATTTACATGCATAGGGATCTTCATCAGAAGAAGGTGATTGAAGATGAATACTATTGTGTGTATTATATTAACCTGAGATGAAAGGATCAGGGGTGCTAATGCTCAATATAAAATGATACTGGTGATCAATGTTTAGGACAAGATAATTAAAAACTTTTGTCTTTTATTAAGCTAGGTTGGGAAATGAAGAGGATCAAAGAAAGAATGACCTCTGTACATGAGGGAGATGTTATGGATAATGGATGATGGAAAGAAGACAGTGACACAAGATAAAAGAAGAGAATACCTAGGAATTCTCTACAACTTGAAGACACAGAGTCCAGATGAATGATATCCCAAGATACTAAACAAAGTAGGGACATGATTGCAGAGATTCTGCTAGTGATAAGATATTAATAAATTAGACTGTCTTGTATTTATTTTTAATTACTGTCTATATGTACATATTGCATATGTTCCAATATTCCCTGCTTATAAATGCTCTTTTAACTGTTGCATTCTTTTTTTTTATTCCCCAAAACTGACACAGTGCTTAACTATACTAGGTGCTTAATAAATGCTTATTGGTTGATCACT
Organism: Gracilinanus agilis; assembly: GCF_016433145.1. Classification (NCBI taxonomy): domain Eukaryota; kingdom Metazoa; phylum Chordata; class Mammalia; order Didelphimorphia; family Didelphidae; genus Gracilinanus; species Gracilinanus agilis. Next base: position 351,285,913 of record NC_058132.1, read on the forward strand.
TTATTAACCTAATTTTTTAAACAGTGTTGCTTAGCTGGAAAATGAGGAAGTGTTATATACATAGTTTACACCAAGATTGTAACAAAGCATGTGATGAAGACTTTCAAGTTATCAATGCAATCTAGGTAGAGAAATGTGATCTAGAAAATAAGTCAGTTTAATTTGGAATTTGAGGAATGACCACTACAAAGATTAATATCTTGATGTGATGATAGAGGTTGTTGTTTGTCCTTCATTTTCAAAGAGTGTGTTGGTGTTTTAATGGCTTTTTGTAAACTAAATGTCAGTAGTGTGTCATGATCAGCCAAGAAAGCTCCTGGGTTCTTGGACTCCATCGGGAGAATCAGAGAGTCCAGAACACAGGAGATAATAACTCCATGAAGCTCTACCATGGACAGATCATTTCTAGAGTGTCACATTCTGCAAATATTGTGACTAATATCTCTGATGGAAAGAGTTGTAGCCTTGGTAGCCTTAGTTTCTCTTTGACTCTATGATTCTGTAATTCCAGAATTGTTTTTGGTTGGATGGAAGTGGGGAGGGTTGAGGTAAGGATCTAACTGTGATTTCAATGGTATAAGGAATTTCCAGTGAAGAAATTTCCTTTACCAATAAAAACAATTGTGCTACTTGTAGAACTACCTAAAATGTAGATGTGATCATGCCAGACAAATACACACACTTGATAATCACCAATTCTTCTCTATCACATCTAGAATCAAGTATGAGGTCAGTTGTTTGGTATTTAAAATTCTTTACAGCCTGGTCCCTTCCCATATTTCCAATTATCTTTCACTCTACTTCCCTCAGCATCTTGGCCTACTTACTATAGCTCACATATAACACTCCATCTTTTCTCATCTCCATTCCTTTATGCAGGTTGTCTTCCATACTTGGAATACTTTTCCTCCTTACCTCTGCCTGCAAGAATTCTTGACTTCCTCTAAGATGTAGCTGAAATGTTTCCTTCTATAAGAGACCTTTCCTAGTCTCTTCCAAGTGCTAAAGCGTTTCCTTCTAAAGTTACCATTCATCTACCCTCTATGTATCTTATACATATGTATTTTATATGTAATATTCATATTAAAGTCACAATTTACTGAAGGGTCCAGAAAATATGAAGTCTCATTATGTTTGTCGACATTAGAAAAGAGCTATTCAATAGATCAAAGTGTGGTCTTAGAAAGCTCTCTTTCAACAAGGTATGTTCCATGGATATGTTAAAATAATCCAAAATTTGTTGATAGATATAACAATAGAAACATAAATATGATGTAACTTGTCCTCTAAATCAATAGTTTCAGACTCAAATGAAATGGATCCCCAAAGGCGGTATACTGACTTAGAAAAATGACAAATCAACATTATGATATAATGTAGTTTTATCTATTTTGTTAAATATTTTCCAATTGCATTTTAATCTGGTTCAAGTCACATTTGGGAGTTTGCCTGGGGAGTCAGATTGGCCATTTACTGACCATAGGTAAAGAGTTCAACACCTCTATGCTGAAGATATTTGCCACTGCATTAACGATGCCTAGTGCATAGTCTAAATGGAAGCAATTTCCTATAAGTAGTAAGGCCTTCCAGAAATAGATGACATTGTGCTAAAACATTACTGAGCCTCCTAAAAAGAGATCCATAACCATATAGAGAGTCATTCTAATAGTATTAAAAAAGGGGGAAATTACATAACTTTATTGCACTAAATTACATCAGGTGTATTGAACATCCCTCTAACATAGCTAATTACACGTAGCATAATATGGGATAAATACATGCTTGAGAAACTAGAAGGAGAAAAGACTTAGGTATACTTGGGGTAGGAAAAACAGGAATGAACTAGGGAATTATCTTAAGAGTATAAAATTAGACAATAGTTAAGAGCCTTGAGAGAATAAGCTAACACACCATTCATAGAATGCTTAATTGGTCCAACCATTCTGGAAAATTATTTAGAACTATACCTCCAAACTCACTAAACTATGCATATAATGTTAGCCACAAAATACTACTACTAGGCATAGAAGCACTTTTTGTTGTAGCAGAGAACTGGAAACAAACTGAGTGTCTATATTTGGAGGCAGGCTGAATAAATTATAGTATAGGAATATAATGGAATATTGTGCCATAAGAAATTACAAAAAAAGAGAGATTCAGAGAAATCTGGCAAGATTTGTATGAATTGATGCAGCATGAAATGAGAAGAACCAGAATAATGTAAGCAATGATTATAGTAAAGTGAAACAACATTGAAAGATTGAAGAACTTATATCCAGGCAAGTGACCCATGCTGACACGAGAAGGCTGATGAGAAGGCATGCTATCCTCCTCTTAGTGGAGAAGTGATGGACTACAAAATTATTATGAAACATACTTTTTCAGAAGACCAGTGTATAAATTTGACTATGCTAATTTGTTACAAGGGTGGGATTCTATTGGAAGGAAGAAGAGGATTTTCGGTGGGAAGCAAGAGTGATGAAAGTAATGAAAAGAAAAGAAGATAAGTACCAAAATATGTCAAAAATACACAGATTAGATTAGATGGAAATTCAGAGACACAGACATCAAGAAAAATTTTGTTATTCTCATGTAAAACGGAATGCATATATATTTAAAATAAACTTGTATGAAATAGAATTACAATTTACACAAATTAAATGAATAAAAAAGTATTAAGTGTTTACTATATGCTGTGCTAAATATTGGGGATTTTATTGTTGTTCAGTAGTTTTTCAGCAATGTCTAACTCTTGTGACCCCATTTTGGAGTTTTCTTGACAAAGATACTGGAGTAGTTTGCCATTTCCTTTTCCAGTTCATTTTACAGGTGAGGAAACTGAGGTAAACAAGGTTAAGTGACTTATTCAGGGTCACCAAGCTAGTAAATACCTGAGGTTGAATTTGACCTTAGGTCTTCCTGACTCTAAGCTTAGTGCTATATTCACTGTTCCATTGAGTGCTTGGGATACAAATACAAAAATCAAAATATTCCTTAACCTTAGGTGCTTATACTTTAAAAGAGGAGGATAAGAAATGTAGGGGACCAGTGGCCCAGAAGAGGTGTTTTGAACAAGGAAAATATAGGGTTTATTATTGGAATCAATGTTTCAAATATCTTGCATCAAATATGTAATATTAAAGATACATAGACAAATAGTACAAATACAGGTGACCAAAAGACATTCCCCAACAGATAAGATATCAAATGAATGAATAGTTCTCAAAAGGAGACTGGCAAACAATCAACAGCCATATGAAGGAATGCTCAAGATAATTAATGATGAGGAAAATGAAAATCAAAACCACCTTGATGTTTTACCTTAAACTGAGTAAATTGTCAGAGATGAGAAAAGGTGGAATAAGTCAATGTTTGAGAGATTGTAGAAAGACAGACCTACTAATACACTGTCAGAGCTATGAAATGGTTAAATCATTTTTGGAAAGTTATTTGGAAAAATTAAAAGAAGATGACCACAATACTCTCTTGATCCTTAGTCTTCATTGCTAGACTTAAGCCCCCAAGGAGACCGATGACAAAAATAAAGGCCCATATCCATCAAAAGAATGATAGCAGCCCTCTCTTTTTGTAGTAGTTAGAAATTTGAAACTATGTTCATCAACGGGGCAATAGCTAAACATGTCCTGGTGTATCAACCAGTATATCAATAAACATTTATTAAATATGTCTGTTATAATTGATTGACATATACTTTCTAAGAAAAAGGTATTCATTTAATCATTCCATGGAAATGAAATGATACACACTAAGGGATCTGGGTCAGGTAGAGAGGTGGCTGGATGATTTTATACAGAAATGTCTACTTTTTATATTTAAGTTCATACTAAAAAATGAAATTTTAGTATTCAAATGAATTTAAAATTAATTCTCATATTTCCTTTATATCTTTGAAGGGGGCTTCCTTCTTAGAAGAGAACATGCTTCCTTAATCTTATTATGACTTTCCTCATACTCTTTCCAGCCAAAATGAACTAATGTTCCCTGAGCAATTTTCATCCTGTACTACAATTTCCCACCTCTGTGCCCTTGCTCTTATCACATACCTTGGTTAGAACCTACACCTATACCTGAGTTCAAATTCTGGCTCTGATTTCTGAAGGGGAAAGTTACTTATCTTCTTTAAGCCTGATTTTCCTCAGGTATAAAATGAGAGAATTGGACTAGGTGACTTCTAAAAACCCTTCCTGATAAAAATCCAATTCTCTATCTAATCCTGTAATTTCATAATAATATACAAACTTCCTTCACATTGCACTTTGGTATTTTAACTAACTTGCTAGCTGTGTGACTATAGGTGATTCACAACTTTTCTGAACCTGAACTTCCTTATCTAAAAAGTGAAGTGGTGCAATGGATCATTGGACTTAAGTCTGTAAGAAATCTTATCCCTCCAACTGTTGGAATTCAGAACTGGACGGGACTTAAGATTCTCAATTCATGATTTTGGTGCACAAATGAAGGATGAATGAATGAATGAATGAAGTGATTTTTATTTAGTGCTTCCAATATACCAGGGCTAAGCACTGAGGATACAAATACAAATGAAAGCAAATAAAAGAGGTGACTTTAAACCCTTGCCAAGACCTACCACTCTATCTGTACAAGTGATTTCATTCCATCTTGTCTCTTCCAGATTTCCCCTTCTGTCACCTCCACTGTATCACTTATCTTCAATCTTGCTCCTTCTCTATTGCCTACAAACATTCCCATGTCTCACCCATCTCCACTACATATCATCCTATATCTCTTCTGTCCTTTGTGACCAAACTCTTTTAAAAGGTCTCCATTTTTTCTCCACTCACTTCTTAACTCCTTAGTTTCTGACTTCATTCCACCAAAAAAAACTCTCTCCAAAGTCAGCAATGATATTTCTTAATTGCCAAATCTAATGGCCTCTTCTCAATCTTCATCCTCTTCATCCTAGGCCTTTGACACTGTTGACCATTTCTTCTTCTTGATCAATTTTTTCTCCTCAGGCTTTTGGGAATCACTATCTCCTAATTCTCCTATCCATCAAACTGTCCCTTCTCACTGTCCTTTTTTGGAATTTCCATGCCCACTAATAAACAGTTTTCCAAAGCGCTTTGCTGATCTCATCAACTTCCATGAATTTAATTATCATGTCTACATTGCTAATTTTTTAATGTTATTTGTTTGTTGGTTACATTAAAATTTCCAGGTATCTCCCACTGTCCTTTCCCTCTCTACACTAGAAAAGGCATTGTTTAACAAAAAATATAGATATTGATATAAAACTAAGTCTTACTCATTGCTATTTATCAGTTCTTTTTCTGGAGGTGGATATTCACATGTCATTCTTCAAACAATATTTTTGTTGCTGTGTATAATGTTCTCTTGGTTCTGCTTACTTTATTCTTCATAATTTCATGTAGATCTCTTCATGTTTTTTTATAAAATTAACCTGCTTGACATTTCTTACGGCACAGTAGTATTCCATCACAATCATATGCCTCAAGTCATTTAGCCAATTGATGGGCCTTCCTTCAATTTCCAGTTTTTTGCCACCACAAAAAGAGCTGCTATAAATATTTTAGAAATATTAGTTCTTTTCCCTTTTCCTGATCACCTTAGTTAACCTGATTAGTGGTATTACTAAGTCAAAAGGTATGCACAGTTTATAATTCTTTGGGCATAATTCCAGTTTACTCTCCAAAATGGTTGAATCAGTTGACAGTTCCACCAATAGTGTATTAGGGTTCCCATTTTTCCAACATCCATTTACCATTTTCCCCCTTTATCATTTTAGCCAAACTGATAAGTGTGAGATGATATCGGAGTTATTTTCATTTGTATTTCTCTAATCAGTAATGATCTAGAGTATTTTTCATATTGTGATATATGCTCTAATTTCTTCTTCCAAAAATTGTCTGTTCATATCTTTTGACTATCAATTGGGAAAAGGCTCATATTTTTATAAATTTGACAAAGTAGAGGGCAGCTAGGTGGCTTTGTGGTTTGAGTCAGGAATAGAGACAGGATGTCCTAGATTCAAACCTGGCCTCAGACACTTCCTAGCTATGTGATCCTGGGCAAGTCACTTACCCCCCACTGCCTAGCCCTTACTGTTCTTCTGCCTTAGAACCTATACATAGTATTGATTCTAAGACTGAAGCTGAGGGTTTTAAAAAAAAATTTGACAAAGTTCACTATATAGTTTAGATATAAGACCTCTATCTGAAAAATTGTCTGCAAAAATGTTTTACCAGTCCCCTGCTTTCCCTCTAATCCTGACTACATTAGTTTCATTTGTACAAAACCCTTTTAATTTAATGTAATCAAAATTATACATTTTACATCTTAAAATGCTCTCTATCTCTTATTTATTCATAAATTCTTTCCTATTCATATATCTCATAGGTAATGTATTCTTTGTTCTTCTAATTTGCTTATGATATCTCCCTTTAAGCCTTGGTCATGTACCCATTTTGATCTTATCTTGGTAAATAGCATAAAGTTTTGAAACATCTAGTTTCTGCCAGACCTCCTTCTAGTTGTCCCCCAAAGTTTTACCAAGTAGTGAATTCTAACCCCAAAAGCTTGGATCTTTACTTTTGTCAAAACACAGTTACTATAATCTTTTACTACGGTTTGTTGTATTTCCTTTATGACTTTTCTATTTCTTAGCCAGTACCAGATAGTTTCAATAATTACTATTTTATAATACAGTTTAAAATCTGGTACGGCTAGACCCTCCTTTACATTTTTTCATTAATTCCTTTGATATTCTTGTCCTCTTGTTCTCCCAAGTGATTTTTGATATTATTTTTTCTACTTCAGTAAAATAATTTTTTGATCATTTATTTGAGATGACATGAAATAAATAGATTAGTTTAAATAGAATGGTCATTTTAGTTATGTTAGGCATGCTTACTTATGAACAATTATTATTTCTCCAATTATTTAAATCTGACTTTATTTGCATAAAAAGTATTTTGTGGGGCAGCTGGGTAGCTCAGTGGATTGAGAGCCAGGCCTAGAGATAGGAGGTTCTAAGTTAAAATCTAGCCTCAGACATTTCCCAGCTAGGTGACCCTGGGCAAGTCACTTGACCCCCATTGCCTAGCCCTTACCACTCTTCTGCCTTGGAGCTAATACACAGTATTGACTCCAAGATGGAAGGTAAGGGTTTAAAAAAAGTGTTTTATATTTATGCTCATGTAGTTCATGTGTTTGTTTTAGCAGGTATACTCCTAGGTATTTTATTCTCTTTATGACAATTTTTAATGGGCTATCACCATCTCTTCTTATAGGATCTTGATGGTGATATAAAGAAATGCTGATGATTTACATGCATTATCTCACCTTTAATTTTTAAGATTTCCAATTTGACAATTACCTGGGGATTTAAAATTTCTTCTTTTTCCAGTTTTTTAAAAAATTTATATACTCAATTCATTGATCTGTTTTTTTCCTATATTTTATCAATATAAACATTTAGAGATATAAATTTTCCTCTAATCACTGCTTTTGCTATATCCCCTAATATACTGATAATTTTAAAATCTACCTATTCTGCCCTAAACTCTCTGCTGACCTTTCAGACATCTCAAATTGGATGTCCAGTAGATGTATAAAACTTGCCATGTCCAAAACTGAACTCATTATCTTTCCCCCTAACAGTCCTCTCTCCTAATTTTTCTATTACTCTAGAGCAGTGATGGGCAAAGTACGGACCACAGGCCAGATTTGGCTCCCTGAAATATTCTGCATGACATTATTCCTAATCTGACGAATACAATGAGTAGGATACAATACAATGAAACTTCGAAAGAGTTGCCTTAGAAACAGGCTGACAGATGAGCATTTCCTCTCCTTTGGCCCCCTCTTTTAAAAGTTTGCCCATCACTGTTCTAGAGGGCAACTGCATTCTCCCAAGTCCCTCAGTTTCACAATGTAGGTGTCACCCACAACTTCTCACTACCTCTCATCTCCCATATTCAATCTGGCCAAGGCTTGTTGATATCATATTTGAAACACCACTCAAATGTGTACCCTCTTCCCCTCTGACACTGCCACCCCCTGGTATAGATCCTCATTATCTCATGCTTGGACTATTGCAATAGTCTTATGATGGCTTTGCCTGACGCAATTCTTTTTCCACTCCAATCCATCCATTTAGTCACCAAAATGATTTTCCTAAAGCACAGGTCCTAGAATGTTATCCCCTATTCAATAGATTCTAATGGTTCCCTATCAAACATGAAATTCTCTGATGTTCAAAGCCATTTTAAGCTAGCCCCCTCCTACCTTTTCAGTCTCCTGACTGACACCTTTTTTCTTTGCCACATACTTTTCAATCCAATGACACTGACTTCCTTTCTGTTCCTTGAATAAGACCCCCTATATCTTGGCTCTAGGAATTACCTTTGACTGTATCCCCATGCCAGGAATCCTCTCCCTCCTCTGCGCTGATTATTGACCTCCCTGGCTTCCTTCAAGTCCCAACTAAAATCCCATATTTTACAGGAAGCCATTCCCAACCCCTCATAATTCTAGTACTTTCACTTTGTTAATGTTTTCCTTGTTTCCTGTTTGTATATATATTTTTGTTTGCTATCTCCCTCAAGAGATTGTGAGCCCCTTGAGGTCAGGAACTGTCTTTTCCTTCTTTTTGTATCCTCGGTATTTAGCACAGTACTTAGAATATAAGTAGATGGTTAATGAATGTTTATGGACTGACTAATTGATATGGTACTGCTACAGATTTGATGATAGTGACTGAAGTTCTAGAGGATGTAGAGTCAAGGCGGGGGCTAAGACTCAGAGGTTACAGTGTCAGGACAGAGAGTAAGGCTTCAAGGTCCTCCATACCCCCAGAAGAATTATAATTGGTAAGTCCCAAGTCATTCAGAGGGGTAGCTAGATGGCGAAGTGGCTGAATACTGGACTTGGGATCATGAAGAATCGTCTTTGTGAATTCAAATATGATCACAGATACTTACTAGCTATATGACTCTGGGAAAGTCCCTTAACCCTGTTTGCCTCAGTTCTTCATCTGTAAAAATGAATTGGAGAAGGAAATGGCAACCCACTCCAATATCTTTGCCAAGAAAATCCCAAATAGTCATGAACATGACTAAAAACAACTGAACAACAAATAACAAAAATGTCATTCAATTAGTGTATGCAGTCTTGTTCTTTTCCTGGCATCCTCAAGAGTCTGATTTCCTTGGGTGTTGAAGGAGAGGGTTAAAGGACAGCAAGGAGAAAAGACACTTTAAGCAGTGGGCCCTCCACTTCTTCCCATCTTGAAATTAAAGATGCAGGTAGACTATCCTGATTTGGAACACTGTGCATCTACATTCCAACATTCTAGAGTCTGTTAATTCCCTTTCTATTACTATATTGGCTTTATCTTGAGCACCAGTGCTCACCCTCAGGCTTTTCTGACAAATTAACTTCACCTATCTTATGGGTAATAGGGCTGCATGTCATTCAGAGAGTGCAACATTTTTTTTTAAATAACCTCTTTGGACCCACCCACAACTTTCCAGGGAATAGGTATATAGAGATATTCTTACTTAGAATCAAACTGGAGTCTATCCCCTGGCCTGTTCTTACCCTTCATCTTTAAATTGCTTCCTTCTTCCCACTGTTCCCCAGCCTCTCTGAGTCATATCAGTTCTAAACATATGGAAATGTGGGTACTGCAGGATAGCTAATGCCAGACAGGAAATAGCTATCATTCCAACACTGTTCATTAATGATCAAATCTGATGTGATCAAATGGATATGGATATTAAGTTTGAGCCTTCTCTGCACCATCTCAGCAAAAAAAGCACCAGGCGTGAGAACTGACAGCATTGCATAAACCTCTTTCCTTCTATTTTCTATGCTTCTGACATGTTCACATTACACTAAATAAAAGTGAACACCCCCATACGCCCACCTACCAGGCGTTCACTTTATATATAGATATAGATATTCAATGCAAAACAAAAAAAATGCTCTTCTGAAACATAAAATTTGTAGTGGGGGCAGGGAGAAAATACAATCTGCTATTTACAGCAAAGCTCTGCAACTAAGGACTTGGGTGCTTTGTATTCAGTTCGGACAGTGGCTTTGAAAAGTATACTTGGTTAAAATAAATATCTCTGTTCCTCATCTTCTCCATCTTTATAGTGAGAATTCTTCTAGTAGTGATAGTTGATACTTATTTAGCACTTTAAGATCAAGCACTTTAGAAAGAAGAGGAAGGAAGAAAGGGAGGGAGGGAGTGAGGGAGGGAGGGAGAGATGGAGGGAGGAAGGAAGGAAGGAAGGAAGGAAGGAAAGAAGGAAGGAAGGAAGGAAGGAAGGAAGGAAGGAAGGAAGGAAG
>NC_058132.1:351296650-351454779 GCF_016433145.1 Gracilinanus agilis
AGGAAAGAAGGGAGGGAGGGAGGAAGGAAGGGATGAAGGATGGAAGAAGAGAAGGAAGGGAGTAATGGAGGGAGGGAGGAAGAAAAGAAGGTACAAAAGAAGGAAGGAAGGGAGGGAGCAAGGAAGGATGGAAGGGAGGAAGTGGGGAAGGAAGGAAGGAAAGAAGGATGGATGGATGGAAGGGAGGAAGGAAGGGAGTAATGGAGGGAGGGAGGGAGGAAGGAAGGAAGAAGGGAAGGAAGGAAGGAAGGAAGGGACAAAAGAAGGAAGGAAGGGAGGGAGGAAGGGAGCAAGGAAGGATGTAAGGGAGGAAGGGAGGAAGGGGGGAAGGAAGGAAGGGAGAGAAGGAGGGAGGGAGGAAGGAAGGATGGAAGGGAGGAAAGGAGGAAAGGAGGGAGGGTGGGAGGGAAGAAGGGAGGAGTCAATCAAGCAATTGCTATATGCCAGCCACTCTCCTAAGCTCTGGGGATACAAATTTAAAAAATTTTTTAAATCCCTGCCCTCAAAGGGATTTATACTCTAATGAAGAAGAAAACATGTCTTGGAGAGGGGCATTTTAGTCTGAAAAGTTACTGAGTCTGCAAGTGGAATCATAAAGATACATTGACATACCCTTTCCAGTAGCAATGACAATATCAATATAGTTTTGTTCCCAGACCTGGAAAGTAGGAGAGAGGGGGAAGTGTATTCATATGATATAGCACCTAATGAGAAGAGAAATTGCAGCACAGCTGCAGTCTCTTAGATATGTAAGCTATAGTGAGCCTCTCCAATCTGTACAGGAATAGCGGGGTTGGAAGGCCCTGGGCAGCATTTCCAGGGCTGAAAGCTAAAAGTCCTCCAAGGCATATTGTCTTTGGTCCAAAGTTACAAAAACATAAAGTTTGTCAGCATCCTTACAGTAACCCTGTATGGTTGGTGCTAGAGTTGTTATTCCCAGTTTACAGTTAAGGAAACTAAGGTGGAGAAGTTCAGATGGGGTCACATGCCTATAAGAATCTAAGGCAGAATCCCCCCTACGTCATAGTGTTGCCTATCAGATGGAGAGCATGTATTTTAGAACTTTTAATAGCTAGGAGGGCTCTCATACGTCATACTCCAACCTTCTCATTTTACAGATTAGGAAACTGGGGCCCAGAGTGATTTGCCCAAGGTCACAAAGTTAGAAAGTGCCTGAGGTTGGATCTGAAAAAAGTCCTCTGACTCCAAAGTCATTTTTCTTCCCTCTGCACCATACTTAAGGGTCTCTCTGAAGATTCTTGAGGTATGTTAAGAGAAGATAGAATAGGACAGAAGATTAGTTCAGGCTCGATATTCCCCCAGAAATAATTTCAAATAATGCCTCTGGGGACCATCTAAGTGGCTCATTGTACAGAAAGCCAAGGGTAGAGATGGGAGTTCCTAGATCCAAATCTGGCCTTGGATACTTCCTAGCTATATGACCCTAGACAAGTTACTTAACCCTCATTTCCCAGCCCTTATGGCTCTTCTGCCTTAGAACCAATAAACAGTATTGATTCTAAGATGTAAGGTAAGGGTTAAAAAAATAACAGTGCCTCTGAGTGAACTTTAAAGTGGCAAAAATAGCTAAGACTTAAGGAGAAATGATCATCCAACATAGGACAACTTGGGAAGAAGCTTTGAAGGCTCTAGTAGTCAGTATGACAATGAATAAAAAGATGGCAGGGCCTAGAGACAGCTGGGCAGCCCACAGCCTCAGCTTCAGAAACTTCAACCAACTGACTAGAACTTTGTTATTAACTGAGAGACATGGGAGACATTGGCTCAGGACCATCCAGTATGGAGTACCCACATCAAAGATGGTGCTATACTTTAGGAGGAAGGCAGAATTTCAGTAGTTCAAAAGAAATGTGAGATGAACAATTTTAGAGACATCTCTATCCCCAAAGTTCATACAAGCTATTTGTTTGGTAGTGGTAGAGCCTTCTGAACAAGTTGTTAATTGGTTCTAACAGCCACAATTGGACACACTGTACATTGATCCCCATCATAGTGATGTTATTTTAGTCCTTTCAAGTACAAAGGACAACAACCAACAAACCACCCATTTCTTTCCCTCCAAAAAGCAACAGTTAAGTAGGACAGGGCAAGCGCCTACATGAATTTCAAACTGGCAAAAACTGTATTTGGGTGCTGACTCTATTTCAGAGAATCTATCATTGGTAGGTATCAGTGTGGTACAGTAGAGAGAGCTCTGAGAGTACAAAGAACTGGGTTCTAGTCCCATCTCTGTTTCTAACTGTCAAATTATGTGAAACAGATCACCTTTCTGGGTCTCAGTTTCATCTGTAAAATTAACTTCAAGGTCTCTTTCAAATACTATGAGTCTCTAAATCACTATCATTTAGTGTCCTTACAAGTGACCAAGAGAATAGTTTCCGTTAGTGTTTTTCATTTAATTTCTTTTTAGCATATCAATATGAATTTTAGTAGTCATTTTCTGACATTTTGCAATCCATGTTCTCTCTCTCCTTCCACTCCCCTCAACTCCCCAAGATGGCAGGTAATATGTATCATACATGTGTTATCATACAATACATGGTTTTGTGTTTATCACGTTTTTCCACATTAATGTTACATTGAGTCAAGGGGACCCACATGATTATTGGACCATGCTTACCTTCCAGTTTGCTGTATTTAGAGGTTCTGTACACTTCATACTAATGGAGTCCTTGGAGAGGGATAATGAAGGTAGAGTGTAGTTACCTCTCTGGGATCTCTGAAATGGTTCTGAGCCATCAGGGGGTCAAAATAGACTAATTTGCTGTGATATGTAAAGAATTTGAAGTCATATACTTTAGCTGGGTCTTGTGCTAGCCCTACATCTTAGACTTAGCAGGTATCAAGTGTATACCACATCTTATCTTACTGTAATTTTCAATGGAATAGAAAACTACAAAGAACTTTGCCAGCTAATATAGGAATGCATATAGCAGAACCTTTCTTCCCTGTCCTCTGCCTCTGGCTATTGTTAACCAAACTGGAATTTAATAAGTTGCAAGCAAATGTTTAAAACGGTAGGAATATTTTGTAAGAAGAAATGGAAAGAAGGTACATGAAAAGACAGTGTGTCAGAGTGAATAGAGATCTGGACTAGGAGTCGAATAGATCTAGGTTGAAATCTCATGTCACATCCTAGCTGTTAGCCAACTAAGTCACTTTCTGAGCCTCAGTTTCTTCTTCTATAAAATGAGGATATTCAAATAAATGACCCCTAAGGTCCCTTCCAACTGTAAAATCTGATCCAGTGACCTACCCAAGACTGAAACAGTGCATTACATTGCTCCCTCTTAACCATCAATTATTGCTGTTGAGTCATTTCAGTTGTGTCCAGCTCTTCAGGACCCCATTTTGGGGTTTTATTGACTCAGATACTAGAGTGGTTTATTTCCTCTTCCATTTCATTTTACAGATGAGGAACTGAGGTGAACAAAATAAAAGTGATTTGCTCAGGATCACATAGCTAGTGTCTGAGGCCATATTAGAACTCAAGATGAGTCTTTCTGATTCCAAGCCTAGTGTTCTATCCACTGTCACCTGGTTGCCTGTTAACCATCAATGACACTAAGCAAAAGCATTCCTCTTACCCAGTGGTGCCTATCCCAGCCCAACAGTTTCATCAGAATCTTAATGCTAATTCAGTGTTTGTTTGTTTTTTTTTGGGGGGGGGGGTGTCCTGTTTGGATGCCCTAGAGAGCATTCTCTTTATTTTGTTAAACAGTCACTAGACCCACAGAATGCGACTCTGAAACAAATCAGTTATCCTTTCTTAGCCTCACATTCTTCATCTATAAAATGGGGATAATATTATCACTCTCTTAAGTTTGTGAAGAAAGTTCTGGGAAACTGTGCTTGAAGGGTGAGTGGTAATAAAGCACTTATGTAAGAAGAGAATGTTTCCTTCTAGTTCTATGATTATAAACATATCAAGTTATTCACCAATTTATGGATTTATGGAAAAGAACGCTACCCACATTCAGAGGAAGAACTACAGGAGTGGAAACACAGAAGAAAAACAATTGCTTGAACACATGGGTTGATGTGGACATGATTGGGGATGTAGACTTGAAACAACCACACCAATACAACTATCAATAATATGGAAATAGGTCTTTATCGATGACACATGTTAAAACCAGTGGAAATGCGTGTTGGGTGGGTGAAGGGGAAAGTAAGAACATGAATCATGTAACCATGGAAAATTTTTCTAAAAAATAAAAAATAAACATATGTTTTATTGCACTTTGCTTTATTGCACTTCACTACATGTTTAGTTTGAAACATATAGAAGGTTTGTGGCAATCCTGTATTGAGAAAGGCCAATCAATGCCATTTTTTGAATAGCATGTGCTCACGTTGTCACATTATAGTATGGTGAATATTTTCAGTCAAACGAAAGGAAACAAAGAGGCAAGACTCCAAGCCAACAGCAGGTTTATTGAGAGACACTAGAGTCTCTCAGCAAAGTTGGGTCATTAGGCTTCCTCCTACCTAATGCAATTGAATGAGAGTTTTCCCCTTGTTTTATACCCTAACATTACATCATTCAAGATCCCACCCCAATAGTTAACCACCAGTCCTAGGATAGTAGCTCATTATGTCATGGTACATTCTGTAGCAAAGGTCAGGAAGATATATTTTTCGGGAATAATTGGGTACTATCTTCTTGAGGAGATATCAGCTTCTTGAGTCCTAGTTGGTTAAGATTGTCCTTAATCTGATATACTAGCAATGTCCCTCTGTGAAGGGGTAAACACCTGTCCAGGGCCCCTCATCATCTGAACATGCCTTATACCGTTGATAAGTTTTCTGCTTACTTGATGAGTCACACCCTATTGCAAATGCTAGCTTATAAAGAAAGAGGAAGTAGTTAGATTTATAAGGTAGTTTAAACTTTTCCTTTAGAAAATATAACTACTGGGTTTCTGCTGATTAATTATAATACTAGGGTCTTATTTAAAAAGAATCAGAGTTCAGGGAGTCTTATTCTCTTCAGTGATAATTCTCAAAGTATTTCAAACTTTGTCATTACTATTAAAGGCAATCTGTGATCAGCGATCTTTGATGTTACTATTGTGTTGTGCGAGGAATAAGTGCTTATATAAGAAGAACTTAATGAATGTTGTGTGTCTTCTCACTGTCCCACCAACCAGCAGTTCCCCTTCTTACTCCCCCTCCTCAGGCCTCCCTATTCTGAGACACAATAAAGTATTTTTAATTAAGGTAAATACTTTTTTCTAGACATAACACTACTGCACATTTAATAGAACACACAATAATGTAAACATAACTTTTGTATACACTGGGAAACAAAAAAATAGAAATTATGACTCACTTTATTTTGATATTTGCTTTATC
Source organism: Gracilinanus agilis (assembly GCF_016433145.1). NCBI lineage: Eukaryota > Metazoa > Chordata > Mammalia > Didelphimorphia > Didelphidae > Gracilinanus > Gracilinanus agilis. The sequence continues at coordinate 351,302,030 of NC_058132.1, forward strand.
GTGTTGATGTGGAATTGAACCTGCAATATCTCCAAGTCACGCCTATATAAATAAATTTCCCCTCCCCAAATTTGGCCCCAGTAAGAGGCCCTATTTCAGTCATTATCTTCTAGGAGAAGAATCATGTTCCAACATTCATTCTCTAAGTCAGCATTTAAACCTAGGTAAACCTATTATTAACATACAAGAAATCCTTTAGTTTAACACAGGAATGCAATCAGGTAAACTAATCTATCCATCCTAATGAGAGCCTTTCTCCAGAGATTTAGAAAAGCAGTGGAAGATAATGGCGTGGAGTCAGAGTGCCCTGGGTTCAAATCTTCTACTTTACACTTCTTACTCTGTGACTTAAGGGGTGAGGTATCAAAGTCTATCTACTGAGGAAGAGTTGGATTGGGAGTTATGTCACAGAGAAAAGGAAAGATCCTTGAAGTATTGCCATGTCGTAATGGATTTGTGCTCGCCCATCTTCATCCTCCCATTTTCCCTCTCTATGACTCACAGTATACACAATGACCTGTCAGGGTCAAGAGTCCAATCTGTAGCTATAGAATAAAGCAAATAGAATGAAGCAAAGTGTTAAAGTTGAGAACCCTGGGGGGAAGCAGACAGCCAGGAGAGGAAGATGGAGTGTTCCTGTATTCACCCACAATTGTTCATTATCCCCTCAGGCTATAAAAGAATGTCAGGGCACCCCATTGATGGTGATTGTTACTGGCATTCTAGTGTAAGGAGCATGCAGTGGTTATTACTGAGTGAAAAAAGGGGAAAAAGAAAGAGAAAGAGAGAGACACAGAGAGGGACACACACATAAGGACAGACAGAGACAAAACAGAGATAGAGACAGAAAGAGGTAAAGACAGAAAGACACAGAAATTTGAACAGCATCCTGTGAACCATGAACAAGTATGGCAGTCAGTCCCATCATATTGTTTGCCCTCAAGAGCTTTTATTTCTAAAGACTGATGACTAATTTGAGCAAGATTAAGATTGTTCTTTCTTCAGATTTGAGTTGAGATTTTATCTCACTCCCAGATAAAGAGAAGGGTAGGAAAGACAAGAAAAAAGATAATAAAGTCTCTATCAGTGAGTGAATGCAGAGCTATGTAGAATATTAATATGTGAGTACAATGGAGGAAGGGCAGTCAAGTAAGTATTTTCAGAGTTTATTCAATGTTGGGTGTGAAGGAGTAAAGGACTGGGTTCTAGAACCAAGTAAAAGAAAGCATCTCTTGCCTATGTAGTTGGCCAGAAATTGTGGCACTGGGTCCTAGGACCCTTAATGACAACCTTTGGGAACTATAATGATCTAGTCTAACCTAGAAGATGCAGAGATATGATTAGTATGACTCTGAGCTCTAAGTAGTCTCTGTAAAGGAAAAGAGAGCCAACAAACTCAAAGGCTAGACTGTGGGCATAATTAATGGCAAGTGGGAAGTGCTATGAGCATATGTGACTGGATCTGTGTCACAAAGGGAATGAATCTATCGCCTCAGAATCATTAGCATAGTGATCTAATTCAGTGTTTCTCAGCTATGTTGAGTCTGTGCCATACATATGGGATTTCCAGGACACCCTGCTCCCTCCTGTCCAGTGATCCATCTGTCCAAATACATTCTCCCATTCTAAGGCCCCTTTATGTATGCTAACACTCTTCTTCAATTAATTCTTCAATGACCTGTGATCTCATTGCTATGGGCTATACCTCCAAGGTTACAGGTAACAATCCCTTCATGACCTTCTAATAGGATGTGATGTAAGGGCATGACCTCATATAAATTCTTCAAAGAGGATCCATCACTGTGGAGTGTGGTACACTATAGTTCTATAGAATCTGTCAGAATAAACCTTACATATTCTACCTGCTCCACCTCTCACCAAATCTCTTCTACAACACTCCTGATAAGAAGTCCACTCTCCAACTGAACACTTCACTACCTTCAAGGAAGTGCATTCCATTTTTGAACAGCAATGATTATTAAAAGGGCAACCAAGTGGTTTGGTGGACAGAGCACCAGAACTAGAATCAGGAAGAGTCATCTTCAAGAGTTCAAATACAGCTTCAGATGCTTACTTAGCCATATGATCATAAGCAAGTCACTTGAACCTGTTTGCTTCTGTTTCCCTTACCTGTAAAATGAACTGGAAAAGGAAATGGCAAGCCACTCCAATATCTTTGTCAAGAAAACCCCAATGGGGTCATAGATAGTCAGACATGACAAAAACCAACTAAATAATACGATTTTTGAGAAATTTGCATTGTATCGAGGCTAAATAGGCTTCTAAGTAATTCACACTGGCCCTATTTCTGCCCTGCAGGGCCAAACAGAATGAAGTCCAAACATTCTTCCAAATGAGAACAAGTAAATATTCATAGACAGTTATATTCCTGCTAAGTTTTCATGTAACAGAAATGGCAAGAGAAAGAAGAATAGAAGGTTGTCTGGGGAAATTAGTGACTAATGAGTCAATATAGCTTATGTTTTACTCTCAAAGGAGATAACATTATTAAGATATCAAGTAATGCTAATCACTTCTTTATCTGAGGACAAGGAGAAAATAGAATGAAGTGAGGAGAGAAACTCAAGCAGTCTTTTTACTTTGTAAACTTACTCAGAGCTCTTATATCTCAAAGGAACCTCAAAAGAATCACCCAGTTTAAAAAATCAACTGCCTTCAGCTAGAAAAGATGTGATTATTTCCATTTTGTAAAGGAAGCAAAAACAGCCAAGAAGCAGCATCTTTAGGCCTTAACATTTCATGAAGACCGGAGTAACATTCAAACTGCTCCCTTACTACCCCTTCCTCAACACCTCTGATACCTGGACCAAAAAATGGAAATGAGAAGTGAGGAAATCTATGGCATTATATCTCCAAGGGAATTCTTTCCTTAGACACATTGCAGAGGACTTTTTAATTTTTTTCCAGACTTCATGATTGCATTCCCCATATTGTTTTTTGAAGTCTAAGAATAATATTATCCAGATTTTACAGATGAAGAAATGAGGCTTAAAGAAGTATAAGAATTTGATTATTCATCTAGTATGTATAATATTTTTTCTTTCTATAGTCTGCCTTCTTTCAACTTTCCACATTCTCTAAAAGAAATATTAACATACCTTTCTAAATTGAATTCATCATCCTTTTTGGTTCCTTCTTTTATTTACTCCAAGATTATACTTCATAACTACCCCCCCCCCTTGATCTCTCTCATTTCTTCTTAGAGAAGAGCATTTTAGGCATGGGTTTTATGTGCCTTTTGAATAATTATAGATAGCGTAAACTAGTCCAATCTATGTTGAAATCATTACAAATTCTTGTTTAAGAGTAAGAGTAGAAGTAAATCATAAAGCATGTTTTACTTGATGAAACATGAATCACTTACCAACAAACCCATCGTACTTTACATCCAATGATGGGGAAGTAGTTTCAACTATTCTTTAAATGCAATCACAACTTTCCTCCCCAAGTTCCTCCTCATCACAGATTTCAGAAACTTTACATTGTCAGGAGTTGAGAGTATAGGCAAAGGAATGGAGAACATGGGAGCATTGACCTGGTACTTGGGATAGGATTTAATTTTTTTCAATTTTCCTTGGATTACAGAATCACATAATTTCATATTTTTGAAAGGGACCTAACTGACCATCTGATCAAATTCATACCTAAAACAATTTCTCTATAACATCTCTACAGATGGTCAACCATACTTTCCTTGAAGACTTCCATTGAGGAAGATGCCATGTTCTTGAATCAAAATTTCTAATTCTTTATATAAGCTAAACCAATCTATAGAATCTCTTTCTCCTCACTGATGATTTTGAAAAATATTTTTAAAAATTTATATTTGTATAAAACTGAACAATTTACAAAGCAAGAAATGTTACTTACTATGTGGCTTTGGACAAAAATCTCTGTGAGTCTTAGTTTCCTCATTAGTAAGCTGAATAGATTGGACTTGATGACTTCTAAAGTTCCTTTGAAATCTATATGTACTGAAAGTGGAGTAGATTATCAAGCATTTAAGTACCTAGTCATTGGGGTATTGGATGGGGCAATGGATTGAGTAAAGGGTGGAAACAAACAAACGCTATGGTTGTGACATCTACTTAAATGGAGGCAATTTAGAAAACATTTCTTCTGGTTACTTTGGAACTCAGGTGTATGGTCCCTGCTTCCAGGGAAGGCAGAAATAAAGAGGTGTCCTTGTTCTCCAAAGTCCCTGTGGATGAGTCTGGGACCTTTATGGACCAGTAAAGATGAGAGGATTACAGAAGAAAACAAAGGAACCTCTGAGAAGTTAGACCAACTAGTCTAACTTCCTTATTTTCCAGATGAGGAAACTGAGGCTCAGGAAGTTAAAGGTATTTGACCAAGATCTTCATAGAATAATAGTTCTAGAGCTTGAAGGGACCTCAGAAGCCTTTAGTCCCATATCATTATTTTGCCCAAAGTCACAAAAGTAAAAAGTAATAGAGAGAGCGGTGGATAGAGTGTTAAAGGAGAACTAGCACCTCAGGGGTTAAGGCTTGCTAAACCCTTCTAAAGCTGCTCATTCACCTTTGGTGACCACCTGTAACTCAATTCTCATCTGTGACTCCAAGAAGCTATAGCCTATACAGTATCCACACCTCAGTAAAATGGTCTTACAGATCAGCTAAATCAAGTTTAGCATAACTGACAGACCTACAGCCCTTCAGTGAATTAGAGGGCGTCTACTCCAGGCATGTGAAGACTTCTCCCAGAAGAATAGGTGGATGAGAATAATTTGTTCCCACAGCCATGAAGAGGCAACAGACTCAGATGCTATGGAGTGCTTAGAGGTTGGTTAGGTATCAAAAATGCCAAGGCCATTCACTGCTTCCTGGGACATCACCATTCATCATTTTGTCTTTCCTCTGGACTTTGATAACTGGGGGGGGGGGGGGAGGAGTGAGACTGATGACTGCACAACTCTACATGCTTAAATCCAATTCATATGTAAGTCAGGACATCATCCATCATTCACTATTTCCCACATTGTGATGTCATTGATCCTTTTTGAAAACGAAGGATGAACAAGTAACAGAGGAAGGATGTCTAATTCTGGGTCCATTTGTTTCGAACTACGCCAAGTTGAAACCAGGTAGTGATAGGCTCATGAAAATGAGCATGTTGGTAGGCTTCATCAATCTTGATAGTCACTAAACTGACCTCTCTACCCTCACTCATCTTTTCATGCCTGCATCTCTACTTTGCCCTCCACCACCAAATAAGTAATTTGGGTCTCTTGCTAACATGTTTTTCTCAGATTTTCAGAAATTTGCCCAATGATGTGAAGATGAATAACAAACCCATTAGTTCAGGATATAATAGAAATTAAGCAATACATGTGTTTAAAAATTTAATATAGTTTGTCTATAACTAATATTGCCTACTAGCTACATTTTCATGAGAATCATCATTTTCTTTCAGACATTTGTATTTTATTAAAAAAATTAATAAAGGACAATATAGTCAACTATGTATATCTGTATATATAGTCAAGAACATAATAATCAACATTTATGCAGTCTTTTAAGGTTTGCATATGTTGGCTCATTTGATTTTTATAGCAAATTTATTAGCCCCATTTTACAGATGAAGAAACTGATTCTAAAAGACATTAAGAAAAATTAGTGGCTTTCATTTGATACGAGCTAGATCAATCTATATTGTCTCCTTCTCACTGGTAATTTTAAAAAATCTCTTTATAATCTTTTATTTATATAATGTTTTAAGATTTGCTAAATACTTAAGAAATATCATTTCACTTTATTCTCATCACAAACCAAGGAAGTATGTTTTATTAAATATTATTCTATTTTAGAGAATGAGACAACTAAAGGATAGAAAGGTTAAATGACTTACCCAGGATCATCCAGTTAGAATTTGTCTTCTAACCCACATTTGAGTCTAAGACACATTTTGAACTCAGATCTACCTGACTACAGGTCCAGAATGCTTTTGATTATACCACTTATTTGTCTCAGAAGGGAGAAGCAAAGATGGTTCCAAGGGAAAAGTTGATATTAGTAAATCAGGCAATGAGAATCTGGCAGTCTTGCTAGATTGTTTCTAGGTCTAAGGATTTCAAATGATTCTGGGCAAGGTTTATATAAGCATTGCCAGTATCCCTTACCCAACAGGATCTCTGCACTCACACAAATATACAGGATCAGTGTTGAAATGAAAAGATTCCCTCCTAATTCTTTGCCAGCTTCCCTTTAAAAAAGAGGAAAAGTTAGTGAGTGATGCTCCTGGGCCTTTTCAGATACATCATTTGTAGCTGAGCAGTTTAAGCAAAAAAGATCTTCCAGTCCTCGACATTTTCATCTCTGGTAAGCTGTTCCGCAAAGGTGATTCCACAACCTGTGCACTGGCAATAACAATTTTGATTTGACATTAGCCATGAAAGCCTTCAAGAAGCTAACATTTACCATCCAGGGCATGTCCTGTGGGGCTAATTAACAACTAGGGTCATTCAGATACTGTGTGGGCCATCAGCTTCTCTCAGCTGATCATTATTTTTCTAGGCTTATATATGCTCTCTCACACTGAGCCTTAAATCTTTGTAAAAAAGACAATCTCTCGGGTTTTTTTCAGTATATTTAATACCTTTAACAGAATAACCACACTTCTCTTTCAGTAGTCATCATTACATACCTGTTCCAAATGAGCATTCCCATATTAACCATAATTTGAGGAAATTTATGCACATTTTTCTTATAATGTGATATTGAATTTCAGAGTCAAATATCTCTGTAATACAGAGCACTGTGTAGATGGACAAACAGTCACAGATGTAAATGTGCTAACGGTAGGTATTGTATATGTGTATGTATGTGTATGTATTCACATACACATTCTATTCAGATAGATAGCTAGACCTCTGAATGTCTATATTTTGGAGGGAGTATATCAATTTAGCACCTCATGTCTTGATATAGTCTATCCAATATTAGCTGTCTCAGGTGGGCAAAGCTTGAGAAACGATGGTCTAAAAGATGAATGTCTAAACCTGGGAGCCAGAAAAACTGGTTTTAAATCTAACTCCAGCCCAAATATGTACATTGCTTTTTTTATCCATAAGATGGAGATTTTACCTTTCCTTCCCTAAAATTATTGTGAACAAAAATTTTTTCATTTGTGTGACAAGAATGCCTGCTGAGATAAAGAAAACATGGCAATTTCTGATGAGAATATAAAAGAGGGTGAAGTAATGAAGAGGGCATTATAATAGTTCCAATAGGAAGATCAAGAAAGGAAAGAGATAGATGACAGTAATCTCTTACATTTGGGGCTTAAGCCATTCAGAACTTGATGGAGAAAGATGATGTACTAAGAGAGCAATGACAGTAGTTTGAACAGATGTGTAGGAGTTTGAATATATAAAACCCTAATTTATTAGCTCCCAGAATTTTGAAGAATGGTGAATATAGATGGTTGTGATTGTTATTTATCCTTCATTTCTGAAAAGAGCCAATGACATCATGGGGAAATATCTTGAATTGTACATGAATTATCTGTAACTAAGGCAGAATTGCACAAAGTTGTCAGCCTCGATGTTTCTAAGTCATCTCATCAAAATCCAGTGGCAAGACAAAAGTCAGATGACTGTTGATAGCCTGGGATGCAATGAATGACTTTGGTATCTTCAGTGTCTGACCAAATTTTAAGCATTCCATAGCTTCTGCTTCAGTTGCCTTCATGATTGTTCTCTTCTGCCCATTCAACTGGGGAAAGTCTTCACATGTTTGGGGTAGATAATCCCTAACTCACTAAAGGGCTAGAGGTCTCTCAGTTACCCTTAACTTGGTTTAGCCCATTTTTGGTGATGATTATACCAGGATGTGGCCACTGTACATGCTACATCTTCTTGGAGCCACAGGTCAGAGTTGAGTGACATCAAAAGATGAATGAGTAGCCCTGAGAAGGTCTCAGCAAGCCCTCACACCATAAATGCTAGTCCTTCTTAAATAGCCTATATATCCCAGCAAATGCAAAAAGCAGATAAAAAAGAAAGAGGATGGGGCGGGGGGGGGGGAAGGAGAAGGCGAGTAAGAAAGAAAAGAAGTAAGTGCCATACCTATCTAACTACCAAAAAACTTTTTATAGAATTAGAAAAAATTATAACAAAGTTCATCTGGAAGAACAAAAGATCAATAATATCAAGGGAAATATGAAAAAATATGAAGGAGGGTGGTTTAGCAGTACCAGATCTTAAACTGTACCATAAAGCAGTGGTCATTGAAACAATATGGTACTTGCTAAGCGACAGAAGGGAGGATCAATGGAACAAATGAGGGCTAAATGACCTCAGTAAGAGAGTGTTCAATAAGCCCAAAGACCCCAGCTTTTGGGACAACAACTCACTACTTGACAAAAACTGCTAAGAAAATTGAAAAACAGCATGGAAAAATTAGTTTTAGATCAACATGTACACACTATACCAAGATAAATTAATGGACTTTTATACTAGCAACAATGGAAGGATCCAGAGCAAGGATGAGTGACTTATAAGAAATAAAACTAGCCACATTCAGAGGAAGAACTGTGGGAGGAGAAACATAGAAGAAAAACAACTGCTTGAACACATGGGCTGCTGGGGATATAATTGGGGATGTAGACACTAAATGATAACTCTAGTCCAACTATCAATGATATGGAATTAGGTCTTGATCAATGATACATGAAAAACCCAGTGGAATTGTACATCAGCTAAGGGGCTTGGGGGTGGGGATGGGGGAGAGGGAAAGAACATGAAATATGTAACTAAGAAAAAATATTCAAAAATAATAATTTCAAAAAAACAAAATGGGTATTATTATTATGGGTATATTATTAAATATAAAGACAGAAATCATAAATAAATTAGGTGAACATAGAATAGTGTACCTGTCAGATCTGTGGGAAAGAAAAGAATTTAAGACCAAGCAAGAGATAGAGAACATTACAAAATGTAAAGTTAATGACTTTGATTACATCAAATTTAAAAAGTTTTGTACAATCAAAACCAATGCAATACAAATTAGAAGGAAAGCAACAAACCGGGAGAACATTTTTATAACAAAATTCTCTGACAAAGGTTTAATTTACCAAATAAATTAGGAACTAAACCAAATTTACAAAAAAAACCCAACCCATTTCCCAATCGACAAATGGTCAAAGGACATGAATAGGTGGTTTTCATCTGATGAAATCAAAACTATCAATAAGGACATGAAAAAGTATTCTAAATCCCTCCTGAACAAAAAAATGCAAATTAAAACAACTCTGAGATACTACCTCACACCTAGCAGAATGGCCAATATGGTAGCAAAGGAAAGTGTTAAATGTTGGAGGAGATGTGGAAAAATTGGGACATTAATATACTTCTGGTGGAGTTATGAATTAATCCAACCGTTCTAGAGGGCAATTTGGAATTATGCTTAAAGGACTTTAAAAGACTTCCTGCCCTTGATCTAGGCATACCATCACTGGGTTTGAACCCCAAAGAGATAATAAGAAAAAAAGACCTGTACAAAAATGTTTATAGCCACGCTCTTTGTGGTGCAAAAAAATTGGAAAATGAGGGGATGCCCTTCAATTGGGGAATGGCTGAAAAAATTGTGGTATCTGCTGGTGACAGAATACTATTGTGCTCAAAGGAATAATGAACTGGAGGAATTCCATGTGAATTGGAATGGCCTCCAGGAATTGATGCAGAGTGAAAGGAGCAGAACCAGGAGAACCCTGTACACAGAGACTGATACACTATGTCACAATTGAATGTAATTCTGCGGGACTTAGGAGAAAGAATACTACCCATATCCAGAGAAAGTACTGTGGGAGTAGAAACACAGAAGAAAAGCATTTCCTTGATCACATAGTTTTATGGGGATATGATTGGGGATGTAGACTCTAAATGATCACCCTGATGCAAATATTAATAATAAGGAAATAGGTCTTGATACATGTAAAACCCAGTTAAATTGCTCATTGGCTATGGGAGGTTGGAGGGAAAGGCAAAAAATACAAATCATGTAACCATGGAAAAATATTCTAAATTAATTAATTTAATTATTTTTTTAAAAAAAGAACACATACACAAGAAATGATGAACAGTATGAGTTCAAAAAAACCTAGAAAGACATATAAGAAAGCAAAGTAAAGTGAGCAGAAGCAGAAGAATAATGTATAAAGTAGAAGAAATATACAATGATCCACTGTAAAGGATTAAACCATAATCAGTGAAGCAATTTCCCAAGATATCCACAACGGACATATGATGAAAAAAAGTTATTCACAGCCAAAGAAGAAATGTTGGAGTCTGATTTCAGATCAAAGCATATCATCTTCCACTTTATTTCCTACATTAATTTTTTAAAATTTATGGGTGACTTGTGTCTACTTTCATGACATGAGCAATGCAGAAATATGTATTGCATAAAAGTACTAGTACAATCTATATCAGGCAAATGCCTATAGTAGATAGGAAAAGGGTGGGGAGGGAGAAAATCTGAATCTTAAAATGTCAGAAAACAATAGTTAAAAATTATTTTTACAGTATTATGGGAAAAACCAGGGAAGGTGCCTTAAATATTAAATATGGGCTCTGTGGGTGGATAGGGGACAGGAAGGGACAATGGGAAAGACGTTACAAGCTAGGGAACCAGGTTTAACTACAAGGGAAAGACCACTGACTGAAATGACAGACCACTGACTGAAATGACAATTAAGCCTGACCAACTGTCACTCACCCCCCCCCAGCCTGGAATAAATACAGATTAATACATACACACAATGAGGACCTAAAAGTACTAAAACATACAGGGAATCAGTTTAATAATAATATGAGGGGATTGGAAAAGGGGTTAGGTAAACTATGGCTAACAACCCAGGACTGGAGTCAAAAAGGGTAAGATCCCTAGCCAGCCTGACTTCTGCCAGGCTTTGACAGCTTGGCTAAGGACCTGAGGAAGAGGGCTTGAACTTGGGATCTCACAACTCTTCCAGGGATGTTACAGGATGCCAGGAACAAACTCCTCCAGAACTGATGTAGCCATGTAGAGATTGATGTCTGCAAACTGTCCACCAGATCATAGACCACTTCCCCAATCAGTGTCGCCTTGCAGGGTTGTTGTCTTCTGCTGTCAACCTTTACCACTCTCCAGGATCCCAGGGAATCAGGGTACAGCTTCACTAGCTCTGAGATCTCCCAGGGTCAGTTGTGACTTGTCCCAATGACCATGGAGTCCTTCTCAAAGAGAGAGCAAGCCACTTCTTGCATCCCCAATCCATGTGGAATTCTCCAGCCCTTCCTGCTAAGACTCCTACATAAATACTAAATAATCTTCCTCATGACAACAGGTAACTGAAAAAAACTTTATTTAAAAAAGAATGCTTGGCTTCTGGGTTAAGATGGTGGCAGAGTAAAAAGCAGCTGCTTAACCTCTCCTAACCCACAGATATAGGACTCTTCAAAAGGACATAAAAACAAATCCAGATGAACAAAGGGATCCCACAACAGGGCACAGCATTGAAGGTATGTGATATCGGGGAATTTCCATGCTATAAGGGGGCAAAATAGCTCTCACTAAAATGTGAGCTGAGCAACCCCCTCCCTACCCCCCATAGCACCTACAGGATCAAAGCCAGCACACAAGAGTTAGAGCAAGTTTGGGGCATCCATTAAGTCGTTGGCAACTACCTGGTATCACTAGGGCCTGCTTATGAGAGCAGCAAGACTTAAGACCCCAAGAGGCTAAAGAACACACAGACTTTGAACACAGAACTTGAGCATAGGCGAGGTCACAGGTATAGATGCAGATCCTGAGCACAGGCTCATACCTTGGGTGGGGATCCAGTGCAGAGGGATGCAGGACTGTAGAAGCAGCACCCTCAGACTGTTAAAGGAGCTTTGGGCAGAAGAACAAGCAAGGGGACCACCAGGAGGCTTGACCCTGAGAATAACTAGACTTAAGACTTCAGGAGCCTAAAGAGCTCAGACAGACCCTGGGCTTGACGATAAAGCTGAGAGGGCTCTGGGCTAACAATGGCAAGCCAGAAACAAGAACCCCAGAATAGAACTATCAAGAAGAAATCTTTAACACTTGACAACTTTTACACAGAAAAAATTCAGACAACAGAGCAAAGAGCAGAGGTGAACAAACAAGTAACCATATCTAAACCTTCCCAAAAAAATGAAAACTGGTCACAAGCTCTTAAAGAGTTCAAATCTGAGATTATGAGAAAGATGGAAGGGATCAGGCAAGAAAATAATAGTTTAAAAGGCAAAATTTCGCAATTGACAGTGAGGCTCAGAAATGAAATGAATTGATAAGCAAATTGAAGACCAGAAATGGCTAAGCCTTGAATAACCGAACAGATGAGATTGAAAAGGAAAACCAAAAGATTATAGCCAAAAACCAGTCTCTAAAGGCTAGAATTGGGCAATTCAGAAAAGATGCCCCCAAATTAAAAGAATTGACAAGCAAATTGGAGACAAAAGTCAAATAGCTAGAAAACAGGATTGACAAAATCAAAAGAATATAGCAGAAAAACAGTCTCTAAAGACGAGAACTGAGCAAGTAGAAGCCAATGATCTCTCAAGACAACAAGAACAAATGAAGCAAAGTCAAAAGACTGATAAAATTGAAGGAAGCATGAAATATCTCAATGAGAAATTGACAGATCAAGGAAATGGGTCTAGAAGAGACAATTTGAGAATCATTGATCTCCCTGAAAAAGCAGAAATTAATAGAAATTTGGACTCCATACTAAAAGAAATTATTCAGCAAAACTGCCCTGAAGTTCTACAACAAGATGGCAATATAGACATTGAAAGGATCCATAGATCACTCTCTACACTAAACCCTGAAAAGACAACCCCCAGGAACAAAATAGCCAAATTCAAGAGCTTCCAAGTAAAAGAAAAAATTTTACAAGAAGCCAGAAAGAGACAATTCAGATATCAAGGAGCACTAATCAGGATCACACAGGATCTGACAGCCTCCATACTACAAGACCGCAAGGCTTGGAATATGATATTCAGAAAGGCAACAGAACTGGGTCTACAACCAAGGATCACTTACCCATCAAAACTGACTATATACTTCCAGGGGAAAGTATAGGCATTCAACAAGATAGAAGATTTCCAAGTATTTGCACAGAAAAGACCAGGACTAAATGGAAAGTTAGATATCCAACCACAAAAATCAAGAGAAACATGAAAAGGTAAATAAGAAACAGAGGGGAAAGAAAGGAAACTCTTATTTTTAAATTTGCCTCTTTAAGGGTTTCAATAAGATGTAATTATTCATATTCCTATATGGAGAAATGTCATGTGTAATTCTCTGTAGTGAACTTTATTCACTATTATAGTATTCACTATTATAGTAATTAGAAGAATTATTCATAGGTAGAGGTTGGAGTACTAAATAATCTAAGATGATATGGGGAGTGGGAAAGAGAAGAGAGGGGTGAGTAGAAGAGGACATCAAGAGAAATTTGAATAAATAAGAAAAAAAGGATATTCTATTACACCCAAAGAGGGCATGGGAAGGGGAGGGGATAAATACTATTATAAGAAGAAGAGGAAGAGAGCATTAAAACGTAATATTTAAACCTTATTTTCAGTGGAATTAACCCTGAGAGGGAAGAATAGCTATATCCATTGGGATATAGAACTCTATCTAAGCCTACTGAGAAAGTCAGAAGGGATAAACCAAGGGGAGCAGGGGAGTGGGGAGGTCAAAAAAGGGAAGGGAGAAGAAGGGGGAGGGAATTCATTAAAAGAGGGGAATAACAAAAGAGGGGGTAGAAAGGGTTATAAATCAAGGGAAGGAACAAGGGTTACTGGTTTAAAACAAATCACTGGTTGAAAAGGAAATAGCCTAAGAAGAAGGGGTAGAACTAGGAGAGGATAACAAAATGTTGGGGAATACACTACTCATAATTATAACTCTGAATGTGAATGGGATGAACTCACCCACAAAATGGAAACAAATAGCAGAGTGGATTAGAACCCAAAATCCTACCATATGTTGTCTACAAGAAACACATAAGAAGCGGGTGAACATACATAGATTTAAGGTAAAGGGCTGGAGCAAAATATTTTGGGCTTTGAATGAGAAAAAAAGGCAAAGTGGTGATCATGATTTCTGACAAAGCCAAAGTAAAAATAAATATGATTAAAAAAGACAGGGAAGGCTATTACATCCTGATAAAAGGCAGTATAGACAATGAGGAAATAACAATATGTATGCACCAAATGGCATAGCATCCAAATTCCTAAAGGAGAAACTAGCAGAGCTCAAGAAGGAAATAGACAGTAAAACCATACCAGTGGGAGATCTAAATATAACTCTTTCAGATCTAGATAAATCAAATAAAAAATAAATAAGAGATGAGAGGTGAATGAAGTCCTAGAAAAATTAGATTTAATAGATATATGGATAAAAATAAATAGGGACAAAAAAGAATACATCTTCTTTTCAGGGCACATGGTACATTCCCAAAGATTGTAATAGGGCAAAGAAACACTGCAAACAAAAGCAAAAGAGCAGAAATAATAAATGTAAACTTCTCAGATCATAATGCAATAAAAATAATAATTAGTAAGGGCACCTGGACAGGCAAATCAAAAACTAATTGGAAATTAAATAATATGATTCTCAAAAAAAAGTTAGTTAAGGAAGAAATCATAGAAACAATCAATAATTTCATTGAAGAGAAGGACAATGATGAGACATCCTACCAACTCTGTGGGATGCAGCTAAGGCAATACTAAGAGGGAAATTTATATTCTTGAGTGCATATGTTAACAAATTAGGGAGGGCAGAGATTAATGAATTGGGCATGCAACTTAAAAAACTGGAAATCAAGCAAATTAAAAATCCCCAGATGAAAACTAAATTAGAAATGCTAAAAATCAAGGGATAAATTAATAAAATTGAAAGTAAAAGAACTATTAAATTAATAAATAAGACTAGAAGCTGGTATTATGAAAAAACAGATAAAATAGACAAAGTACTGGTCAATCTAATTTTAAAAAGGAAAGAAGAAAACCAAATTAACAGCATCAAAGACAAAAAGGGAGACCTCACCTCTAATGAAGAGGAAATTAAGGCAATCATTAAAAACTATTTTGCCCAATTATATGGCAATAAATTTAGCAATCTAGGAGATATGGATGAATATTTAAAAAAATATAAATTGCCTAGATTAATAGCAGAAGAAATAGAAGACCTAAACAATCCCATATCAGAAAAAGAAATTGAACAGGCCATCAAAGAACTCCCTAAGAAAAAATTGCCAGGGCCTGATGGATTCACAAGTGAATTCTATCAAACATTCAAAGAACAACTAATCCCAATACTATACAAATTATTTGATATAATAAGTAAAGAAGGAGTCCAACCAAATTCCTTTTATGACACAAATATGGTACTGATTCCAAAGCCAGGTAGATCAAAAACAGAGAAAGAAAACTACAGACCAATCTCCCTAAAGAATGTAGATGCAAAAATCTTAAATAGAATACTAGCAAAGAGACTCCAGCAAGTGATCAAGAGGATTATCCACCATGATAAGTTGGGATTTATACCAGGAATTGCTATGAGTAAGATGAGATTAGCTAGTTATTAGGAATTAAGATGTACCTAGCAGGAAGGAGCTGGAGCTGGGAATTCCAGGTTGGAATGAAGGAGGAGGAAGTCTATCTGTGCTCTGAGTGTGGACTCCATTAGGGGTAGGTAAAAACTGTCGCCAGCCTGGGAGACCTCAGAGCAAAGGACACCTTGCATCCTGCTTTCCCCTGGGATCCTGTGTGGTATGGCATCAAGTAAAGGACAAGATCTACAGAGCCAAGAGAAGAGGTATAGTTTGAGTTCTGGTGGACAGTGCTTCAAGCAAACCCCTTACTACTTGGTTCCTGAGACAACTTTAGCTCCTGGCATCCAGAGATCATCAGTGGATTGCAGTGAGAATCCCAAAGTCACAAACCTCTAGCTACACTCAAGTCTGGCAGGTTCCAGGTTTGAGGCAGAAACCCAGAGACTCCATTTATAGCTCCTTGGACCCTGTTAGTTTTGATCACTAAGTTAGAGTAGAATAAGTCCTCACATTGCCCTGTGGTTTTATCCCTTAGATTTTAGTATAGAAATCCTTTCCCACCTTTTAGTATAACATAATTAAAGCTGTTAAGTCCCTTTTACCTTGTTAGCCTGTTAATATACTCTGGTCTAGTGGAAGCAGGGTGACAGTTAAGATCAACTGCCATTCCTGTGGAGATCCAGAAAAACTCTGGTCTCTTCACCCTGGTCCAGTCTCTCATAAATCCTAAAGTGTGTTCCCACAAACCCCTTAGTTTATTGTAATATCCCTGGTGACCCCATTACCTTATATTTTCTTACAGAATGCAAGTATGGTTCAACATTAGGAAAACCATCCACATAATTGACCATATCAACAAGCTAACAAACAAAAATCACATGATTATCTCAATAGATGCTGAAAAAGCCTTTGGCAAAATACAGCACCCATTCCTATTGAAAACCCTGGAAAATATAGGAATAGAAGGACTTTTCCTAAAAATAATAAAGAGTATATATCTAAAACCATCAACAAGCATCATATGCAATAGGGATAAATTAGAAGCCTTCCCAGTAAGATCAGGCATAAAACAAGGATGCCCATTATCACCTCTATTGTTTAACATTTTACTAGAAACACTAGCAGTAGCAATTAGAGAAGAAAAAGAAATTGAAGGCATTAAAATAGGCAATGAGGAGACTAAGCTAAGTTGTAGGATACAAAATATATGCACATAAATCATCAGCATTTCTATATATTTCCAACATATCACAGCAGCAAGAGGTAGAAAGAGAAACACCATTTAAAATCACCCTAGACAATATAAAATACTTAGGAATCTATCTACCAAAACATACACAGAATTATACGAACACAACTACAAAACACTTTCCAAACAATTAAAACTAGATCTAAACAATTGGAAAAACATTGATTACTCATGGGTAGGACGAGCTAACATAATAAAAATGACCATTCTACCCAAATTAATTCATTTATTTAGTGTCATACCTATCAAACTACCAAAAAACTTCTTTACTGAATTAGAAAAAAAAACATAACAAAGTTCATTTGGAAGAACAAAAGATCGAGAATATCAAGGGAAATAATGAAAAAAAATGTGAAGGAAGGTGGCCTAGCAGTACCAGACATTAAACTATACTATAAATCAGAGGTCATGAAAACAATATGATACTGGCTAAGAGACAGAAGGGAGGATCAGTGGAATATACTTGGGGTAAGTGACATCAGCAAGACAGTGTATGATAAACTCAAAGAGCCCAACTTTTGGGACAAAAATACACTATTTGACAAAAACTGCTGGGAAATTTGGAAAACAATATGGGAGAGATTAAGTTTAGATCAACATCTCACACTCTACAAGAAGATAAATTCAGAATGGGTGAATGACCTGAATATAAAGAGGGAAACTATAAATAAATTAAGTGAACACAGAATAGTCTACTTGTCAGATCTCTGGGAAAGGAAAGATTTTTAAACCAAGCAAGAGTTAGAGAAAATTACAAAATGTAAAATAAATGATTTTGATTATATTAAATTAAAAAGCTTTTGTACAAACAAAAACAATGCAACAAAAATCAGAAGTGAAATAACAAATTGGGAAAAAAACTTTATAACAAAAAACTCTGACAGGAGTCTAATTACTCAAATACACAAGGAGTTAAATCAATTGTATAAAAAAATCAAGCCATTCCCCAATTGATAAATGGGCAAGGGACATGAATAGGCAATTTTCAGATAAAGAAAGCAAAGCTATCAATAAGCACATAAGAATGTGTTCTAAATCTCTAATAATTAGAGAAATGCAAATCAAAACAATGCTGAGGTATCACCTCATACCCAGCAGATTGGCTAAAATGATAGTAGGGGAGAGTAATGAGTATTGGAGGGGATGTGGCCAAATTGGGACAGTAATGCATTGCTGGTAGAGTTGTGAACTGATCTAACCATTCTGGATGGCAATTTGGAACTACGCTCAAAGGGCTATAAAAGATTGCCTGTCCTTTGAACTAGCCATATCATCGTTGGGTTTGTACCCTAAAGAGATCGTAGAGAAACAGACTTGTAGGAAAATATTTATAACTGTGCTTTTGGTGGTGGCAAAAAACTGGAAAATGAGGGTTTGCCCTTCAATTGGGGAACGGCTGAACAAATTGTGGTATCTGCTGGTGATTGAATACTATTGTGCTCAAAGGAATAATAAACTGGAGGAATTCCATGTCAACTGGAATGACCTCTAGGAATTGATGCAGAGTGAAAGGAGCAGAGCCAGAAGAACATTGTACAAAGAGACCAATACACTGCGGTAAAATAGAATGTAATGGACTTCTGTACTAGCAGCAATGCAATGATCCATAACAATTATGAGGGTCTTATGGAAAAGAATGCTACCCAAATTCAGAGAAAGAACTACAGGAGTGGAAACAGAAGAAAAGCAACTGCTTGAACACATGGGTTGAGGCGGACATGATTGAGGATGTAGACTCAAATCTACCACACCAATGCAACTATCAACAATTTGGAAATAAGTTTTGATTGATGACACATCTTAAAACCAGTAGAAATGCGCATCGGCTTTGGGGGGGAGAGGAGGTGGGGAGGAGGTGAAGAGGAAAGTAAGAACATGAATCATGTAACCATGATAACTTTTCTAAAAAATAAAAATTATTATAAGAAAAAGGATCCTTGCCCTCTGATACAGCCACACCACTACTGGGTTTGTACCTCAAAGAGATAATAAAAAAGATTTGGACAAAAATATTTTGAACCACACTCTTTGTCATAGCAAAAAATTGGAAAATGAGGGAGTATCCATCAATTGAGGAAAGGCTCAATAAATTGTGATATATGCTGGTGATGGAATATTATTGTGCTGAAAGGAATAATGAACTGTTTCCATGTGAACTGGAAAGAGCTCCAGAAATTGACACAGAGAGAAAGGAGAAGAACCAGGAGAAAATTGTACACAGAAACTGATACATTAATGCACAATTGAATGTAATAGACTTTTCTATTAGCAGCAATGCAATGACCCAGGACAATCCAGAGGAACTTAGGAGAAAGAATCTAACTACATCCAGAGAAAGAACTATCGAAATGGAAATGCATTAGAAAAAGATGTGATCAATCACATAGTAAAATGGGGATATGATTGGGGTTTTGATGTTAAAGGATTGCTCTACTGCAGATATGAATAATACGGAAATAGGTTTTGAACAATGATCTGTGTATAACCAAGCAGAACTGCTTGTTGAATTTGGGAGCGGGTAGGAAAGAGATGGCGGGTGGGAGTGGATCATGAATCACGTAACCACAGGAAAATATTATAAATTAAAAAAAGGAAAAAAGAAAGAAAGAAAAGAAGTAGGAACTGTTATTTGGTCCATTTTGTCTTCCATTAAGACAGTAGTAGGAGAGGGCAGAGGAAGATAAAACAACATCCATGACTGTGATGTAGTGAGTGCAACAGGAGGGCTCCTTCAAAGAAAAACCCATGCTGTGGATTTACATCAAGAAATTAAAATTGGTGAGAATCTTGATTATTAATTCAATCAGGAGAAACTCTAGGGACATATTTGTAGCACTATAATTCAAATCCCTAAAAGTAAGGATTTCCATGTGAGTTTCGGATAACAGAGAAATCAAGTTTATTTTTAAGGCAGTATCAGGGTATAAGAAAACAGGACTTCTGTGAGAATGTTGTGGTTATGACACTTAGACAAAGTGAAACGATGCTGGCCATTCTCATTAGAATTAAAGCAGGGAATATAGACCACATTGTGACTTGATTACAGATATTTTGTGATATATTAACACCAGTAAAAGGAACCTTTTTTAAAAGTAGAAAAAGCTTGAGCTAAAGAATACAAGCAAACTGGTACCTTTAGGAGGTTGAAGGTCAGGAGAGTTTAACCATATGTCAAGTACTTTTCCTTTAGGGACAGAGAAGGATAATAGCAAACTAATATAAGGAGCAAGGAAACAAATATTATAGCTATACTAAGGCTTTTTTTTTGAGTTGTAAATAGTCAAGAAAAATGTTTCAGGCATAGAAGAGGAGGCTATAACAGGGATGAAAAAGCATCTGGAAAATTAATAGCTGAAAAGTCCAAAGAAAAAGTCAAGATCGTATTTGTGGATCCTAACCATGAAGACTGTGTATGTAACTCACTCATGAGAAAATATGTCTTATTTTGGAGAAGGAAAGGATACAGATAAGAAAGAATAATTATGTGTTCAAAGGTTGAGCCCAGTCCTAGAGATGGCAGTAATAGATAGCATAGGCAGTCAAAACACAGGTAAATAGCATTGCACTAGCCTTAAGAAGAAGTTGGGTGTCTTGCAAACAATTCAAACTCAACAAACTAAAACCAAACTCCTTATCTGCCTCCCCATCTCCAATTAACCTGTTTCTACTACCCTACCACTAAATTCAGAGCCATCTTTAACTCTTCCCTCTTCCTCACCCCTGAATCCAATCAGCTTCCTATCAATTCTACACTTTCACCTAGCTTATTTCCAAGTTGTCTCCAAGTTAAGTTGTCTTGTACAACTCATCTCCAAGTTAATCTTTCCATCTCATTTCATTCTAGCTTAGCTCTCAAAATTATAATAAATCTGGTCTGCACTTTTCAGCCCCCTCTAGGAAACAACCTACCCACTACACCTGAAATGCATTCTTTCCACATTTCTGCCTGATAAATTCTTTCCCTTGCTTTAAGTCTAGATAAGGGAAGACTTTCTACATGACATATTCCCCAATTTTCTCAACTGAAAGTCATCTCTCCTTCCTTATTTTTCTTATGGCATACTATTTGGTCTCCTCCACTGCCTTTATTAACACTAGCACCACCTCTGAGAAAATAAAATCCGTGAAAGCAGAGAACATATTGTTTTTCATCTTTATATGAACTACACAGTGTCTTACGCAGGTATAATAAACATTTCACATATTGAATTGAATTAAAGGCAAGTGAGTATCTAAAATGAGTCAATAGTTTACCAGAAAAAAATGTAGCAAGACTTGACAATATCAAGTCCAAAGCCATAAGCCTGGAGAATAAAATGGAAAAGACACTAGTACTGAAGATGTAAAGGGAGAGGTTGGAAGAGTTAGTTTTCTCAGTTTTCACTCTTTGGCAGAGATAATGAAAAGAATTTGGAAATTAACAATTTGGAGGGAAATTTGGAATCAGGAAGGCATGGATTTGAAAACCTCCTCAAACACTTAGTCTCTCTGTGACCCTAGACATGTCACTTAGCTTCTGTTTCCTCATATGTAAAATAGGGATAATAATAGCATCTGCCTCACACGGTGGTTGTAAGGTTCAAATAAGATGAAATATATAAAGTTCTTTTCCGTTATCAAAGCATTAAATAAATGCTAGCTATTATCCTTATAGAAACTTAGAACTGGAAAGGATCAAAGGTCATTTTGTTCCATCCCTTCATTTTTACATCAGAAGTAGGATGGAATTTGAACTTAAATCCTCTGACCTTTGAGTCAACATTCTTTCCATTGTGCCACCCTTAAAAGGATGTTAGAAGTTATTTATCATAGCTTTAAAATATTCCTGAAAGATTCGTTGATCTGGTCACTGAAAGATCATAATTCAGACATTGCTCGAACATTTTCAATGATAGGGCTAGCCACTATTTCATAATTTAATTAAATTCAGCAAACATTTATCAAATGATTGCTCTGTGCAAGACTCTATTCTAGGCACCAAGGAAAAACCGATAAAGATTCCTGCCCTCCTGGACTTATATTCACTGGGCAAACGCTTTCATTTCTGAACAGCTAAAATGGGTAAATTGGTAAAAAGATCAGGAAGAGAACTGGCCTGGGAGGTAAAACACATGGAAAATAGGAGTCAGAACAAGAGGAAAACAATTGTCAATGTAATGTGTAAATTAATATAATGTTTGTGGAAATTTTGCTTGTTTGTTGATAAAAAAATGAATGCCATACGGACTTTTTTTTTCTTGTCAGACCTATGATTTTATCAGGACAGGGAACTCCTAGAGTGGAAACTTTTAAATCAATTACTCAATCAATTCATCAACAGATATTTATTAAGGGCTTTCTGGGTGCCAGACACTGTACTGATTTATAATTTTAGAGAATTGCCTTGGAAGCATTACGAGACTGACTGACTTTCTCAGGGTCACAAAGTTAATATATGTTAGATATAAGACTTGAATCTAGGTCTGCCTGATGCCAAAACCAGGCCCCACGCTATGCTGTGCTACTGCCTATATTTATTAATATATAAAATAAGTCTTGTAGTATACTTTCCATATCACATATCCAAGTGGAGAAGAATTGGAAGCAATATTTATTTGTGTGCATGTATGCACACATGAAATATTACATATCATACTAAGGTATAATGGATAAAGTACTCAACTTAGAGTCAAGAGGACTTCTAATTCTGCCTCAGCTACTTACTTAGCTGAGTGATCCTGGTCAAATCATCTTTTTTTTCCCCCAGCTTCTGTTTCCTTATCTGTAAAATGGAGCTAATAACAACACCTACCTTATTAGGCTATTGTGAGGATCAAATGAGAAAATAAGTATAAAGCACTTCACAAGTGGTAAAACATGATATAAATGCCAGTGATAAGGAGGAGGAGGATGAAGTAGAAAAAAATTTTATTTATAGCTATATACATATTTATTTATATTTATATTATGCATATGTTATATGTAATATATAAACACATTATATGTATATTTAAAGGTCATTAAGGTGTTAAAATGCTATGCCATCCTTATCCATTCATCTCTGATTATCCTGGTGTATCCATTCAAAGCTCATTGCCTCTTTCTTTTCTCCTCTCTTACTTTTCTTTCAGTCATTTCACTGCTTTTAAATAGCAGTGTCAGAACTGGGGCAGGAATTGAAAGAAAAAAAATGAAGCTGTTCAAATCCACTTTTGCTACTGTGGTGGTAAAATATTTAGTTGGGTCAGAAGTTGAAGCTGTCTAAAGTCAGCCCTAGTCCCTCAGCTCAATGTAGTTGTTGATTTGATTATCTGATTAAAGTCGTTAAATGCTAAGGTTTAAATAAATGATAGGCTTGACCTGCTTAAGGAGTATTTGCATTTTAAAAGAGGAGTTTATTAACCCAAATGAATCTTTAATTATGTAGGAGATACAGGCCTTTTCCACCCTCAGTCCTCTAACTCACAAACCTGATACTCCAGATATACCAGGGCAGAGCTTTGGGGCTCCCTTCCTTCTCTGGCCCCCCTTTTTTGTAGGAGATACTTCGTATTTATTATTAAAGTTTTACTATATGCTGGAGACTATATTGATACTTCTTATCTATTGTCTAAATGAGGGGAGAGATATTATTGTTGTTATTGCTGCTATTGTCTATTATTCAGACTCTTCCAATTTTTCCTGAGCCTCTGGCTGATAGCTATGGGTGGGTTTTCTTGGCAAGGATATTGGAGTTGTTTGTCATTTCCTTCTCCACTGGATCTTTTTGTCAGTCAGTGGAAGATTAAGTGACTTGTCCAAAGTCACAAAGCTAGGAATTGCTGAGGCTGGTCTTGAATTCAGATTTGTCGGATTCTAGGTCCAGTGCTTTTAACCACTTATCCACAGCTGTAGATAAAACTGTCTCCTCTCCAGGAAAGTGCTGATATATGTAGAACATAACTCTCCAAATAGCAGGGCACATTTTTAAGTTTAATTTGAATTATTAATATTTTCTCCATCACCTTCTTAAATCCAGAAAGGTTGGCAGACTATTATTGATTGAGTCAGATCCCTGTTCATCAACATCCCAGTCAACAAAATGATAAATTTAGTACTGATTTGTTTGCATTCCAAGATGCAAAAACTCACATTGAAAATTTACCAATCAACTCAAATTTGAGCTGGCTCTTTCATTCATCGTATTGAAGGGAAAAACCAAACTAGGAGACAAAATATCTAGTTTCTAGACCCTGTTCTGCCACTGATTTTATAACCCAGAAGCAAGTTACTTCTTCTCTCTGGGCAGATGAGAACAATTTGTTCCAAAGTTTCATGAAGGCAGCTAGAGAAGGCCCTATGAAGTGCTTATAGCTTGGTCAAACTTCAAAGACTCCAAAGCAATCCGCTGCATCTAAGGGCAACACCAGTTGTCCTCACTTTTGTCTTGCCACTGGGGTTTGATTACTCAGGAAGAGACAGTGAGGCTGATAATTTTGTGCAATTCTGTCTCACTTAAATCCAATTTATGTACAAGTCAGGACCTCACCCTGTGATGTCATTGGTCCTCTTAAAAAATGAAGGATAAATAGTAGCACTTCTTTGCTCTAGGTCTCCCTTTTCCATCTATAAAATGAGCAGCTTAGACAACATCAATAATTCCCAACTCAGATTATACAGTAAACTAGTAAAATCTCTAAATTCTCTATCTCCATATACTAAAGTTGTATACTAAATTACATAAGATGACCACAAAAAAAAAACCTGGAAAGACTTATGTGAAATGATACAAAAAGAAGTGAACAGAACCAGGAGAACTTTGTATATGGCAGCAATAATTTATGATAATCAACCATGAATGAATTAAAGGAAAAGTGAAAGGAGCAGAACCAGGAGAACATTGTAGACAGAAACTGATACACTTGTGGTATAATCAAATGTAACAGACTTCTCTACTAGCAGCAGTGCAATGATCCAGGACAACTCCGAAGGAATTATGAGGAAGAACACTAACCACATTCAGAGGAAGAACTCTGGGAGTAGAAACACAGAAGAAAACAACTGCTTGATCACATGGGTTGATGGGGATATGATTGGGGATATTGACTCTAAAAGAGCACCCTAGTGTAAATATCAATAATATGGAAATAGGTCTTGATCAATGACACATGTAAAACCCAGTAGAATTGTGTGTCGACTGCAGGAGGGGAATGGGGATAAGGAAGGGAAAGAAAATGAATCTTGTAACCAAGGAAAAATATTCTAAATTAATTAATTAAATAAAATTCTCCCTCCCCAAAAAAAACACTAATATGGATAGAATGCTTTTAGGGAACAATTGTTATCATAAGTCCACATTTTATGATGGAAAGATTTGGACTCAGAAGACCTGAGTTAGATTCCCAACTCCACTTCATATTTCCTGCATGGTTTTAGGCAAAAAAATAAATATCTCTGGGCCTCAGTTTCACAAAATCATCAATTTGAAGCTGAAGTAAGAAAAAAAGAGTTTCAAAGAAGTCAAGTGAATTGCCAAGGGTCAGGTACATAACCAATAGATTACAGTCAGGATTTGAACACACATCCTTTGACTCTATAAATCAATCACTCTTTCTATTGTACTAAGCTGCCTTGATCAATTGTAAAATGAAGTGTAAACAAGATATCCTCTAAATATTTTCTAGTGTTAAGTCTTCAATCCAAATTAACAAGCATTTCCTCATTGTATTTCAGTGAAGCAGAGCCTCTAAGTATAATCATGTCCATTTACTGAATGGGAAACTGAGAATCAGAAGAAATAAGTGGTTTTCCCCAATGTTACATTTTTATTTGCAAACACAAGACTTGAATCCAAGACTTAAATCTAGAATTCTTTTCACTACCCAGTGAAAAAGCAGTGATTACTAGAAAACTACCAAATGGCTTCAAAAGCCACTTGTATGACATATTAGCTCATTCAATTTCTTGCTTTAAGAATGAGGAAACTGAGGTGCATAGAAGTTAAGTGATTTATCTAGGGTCACAAAGCTGTTCAGTAATTTCATCTCTGCCCTACTTTGCCCTGACTCTCAACTTCTCTTGGTGACTCTCAACTTCTCTTGGTTCTCTCCTTTAGTGGAAAAACAAATAGTTTCAGCTCTGCTCATGTAATACACAAAATGTATTAGTAGTCCACAAATTTCTTATGCTGCCTCTGCTGGATGGTTCACAACCAATATTACCAAAATTGCTTATAAGTGTTCACAAAGAATGCTGGTGAGGTTTCTCTTATTCATTTCGGATGAGTTTGAGAATTCAGAAAATGAAAGCATTTCATAATTATTCTTTTGTGTGTATTTCCACCAAATTTTTAACTTTTTCTTAATTGTATTCATTTTATTACACAAATTAAAAACTGTAGTCATAGTGCCTTAGAGACTCAAATCTAATTCATTTAGAAGTAAAAATATAGCTGATAAATAAGTAAGCTTCTCAACTTATTCTTTGTCACAAAACATGGTAAAATTTGAATACTCTTTAATTTAAAAGTGCTTCAGTTTCATGTCATAATTAGAATGATCTTTTCAAAGCTCCTCTTTTCACCAGCCAGCTTCAGTATGTATAGGATATAGTCATGAGCAGAGGATGCCCAGAATGATAAGCATTTCTGAACTTAGTGCCCTGTTCTAAATTTAAATTTTAAACAATGTTCAATTTGAACATCCAGGGATGCAACCAGTTAACTGCCATAAATAGTTAAGACAATGAATTGTCAGTTTCACTATTCATGTGACAAATCAATTTGAGGGAGGTTTACGTACTTTTTATTCATACTTCTTTTTTGTCTTGACGTTGCATAAGTTTTCCAACAACAAAAGCTCTCAAAAAACTAAGGTATCAAAAACCTATACATACATACATATATATGCACATATATATGCACATATATATATATATATAATCGAATCTAGCTGAGTGAATTATCTCTTTTTTAGTTTAGTGATTATTAACAAAAAAGGAAGAATGCATCTTCTAACTTTTAACATTTCAGTGCCAACATTATTTGTTTTCTTAATGTGGGTTTTTTTGTTGTTGTTGTTGTTGTTTTAAACCCTTGTACTTTGGTGTATTGTCTTATAGATGGAAGATTGGTAAGGGTGGGCAATGGGGGTCAAGTGACTTGCCCAGGGTCACACAGCTTAATGTGGGTTTTATTGCTTTTTAGGGTTGTCCTCATTTATATTGTTGTAGTTTTTGTTCACATTATTCCTTTGTCTCCACTTTCTTGATTATACTTTATTTTATGAGTCTGCCCATTTCTCAGAATTTTTCATACGATTGATTATGTACACACATAATAATATGTATAATTCATAAATTATTGGTCACTATTAAAAAACAACAACAACAAATAAACCTCACACGAATATTTTGGGGTACGTAGGCTTTTTCTTGGTGCTATCAAATCAGAAATTGGCAAGTCACTTAACCCTGTTTGCCTCAGCTTCCTCATTTGTAAAATGAGTCAGAGAAGGAAATAGCAAATCGCTCCAATGTTTCTGCCAAGAAAATCCCAAATAAGGTCATGAGAGTTAGAAAGGACTGAACCATGACAATTCCTTTGTATTTGATTTCCTTTATGGTGTCATTAAAATGAATAACTGCACATTTAAAAACATTACTATAAGAAGTCAATAGACTTTAGCAGATTGCCAAGGGAATCCATGCCACAGCAAAGTTAACATCTAGATATTAATAGATATGTTCCTGTGTCTGTGAATAGGCTTTAAAATCCTGGCCATGAAGTGGGTAGCATTGTTGCATCTACTTCTTCCTTAAAGAAATTAGAAACAAGGAGTTCTTTATCCTGTTAACTCAAAAGACTAGCCAGATAAGAGTAGGAGCAAGTCTACTTACTAGTTCTACAAAATGCTAAAAATGATTATACAGTCCAACTTGCTTCTTTTTCAAAAAGAAGAAACTGAAGTACAGAAGAGGTTCCACTTGACTTGGACTTTAAAAGGAGGAAAAATATTTCAATAATGTAAAATATGGCCTTTATATAGAATTTTTGCAAAGGACTTTATGTATATCTTTCATTTAATCCTCACCATGTGAGGTAGGTGCTATTATTATGATTTTATAATAATCTATTTTACTTTTATAGTAATCTATTATATTTATGAGAATTATGATATCTTTATTATTATAATTTAATTCTCACTCTGTGAAGTAGGGTCATTTTACAAATACAAAATGAAGCCAAAAGGGGTTAAGTGACTTGCTCAAGTGACTCACACAGATAGTAAATGTCTAAGCTATAATTTGATTACAGTTCTTCCTGCCTCCAGGTCTAATGTTCTATGTATTACACCAGCTATTTGCTTCTTTAAAGGTTAGAGAGGTAAGAGGGTAGCTAGGTCGCTCAGTAGAGTGAGATCCAGATCTAGAGATGGGAGGTCTTGGGTTCAAATTTGACCTCACATACTTCCTAGCTAGGTGGCAAGTCACTTACCCTGACTGTCTAGCCCTTACCACTCTTCTGCCTTGGAATCATTATACAATGTTGATTCTAAGATAGAAGATAAAGGTTTAAGAAAAAAAGATTAGGGAGGTGAGAATTGGGAATCAGGTAGACAAGACAAGACAAGGCTATTATAATATTACAGAAAAGAGACAATAATCTGCAATAATATGCTAACAGGTTGAAAAGAGAAGAGGAAATCTTGGAGGCATAATGACAAGACTTGGACCCTGAGAAGATATGAATGTTGAGATAGAAGGAGGAATCCCAGGTTACTTCAAGATATGAAGCCTGGATGAATGAAAACAGGTATTGACATCAACAAAAATAGAAGTGCTACAAGGCTCAGGAATGGGATAGAAAATACATCTGGCTTTGGATATGTTGAATTGGAAGTGCCAGTTGAGCTTCCAGTTGAAAATGTGGGAATAAAGGTTAAAAAAAAGTCAAAAGTACAGGCAATAATCCTATGGATACAGACAAATTCATCAAATGAGAGGATTTTAAGAGAACAAGATACTAAATGTATTGTCTTTTTATGTGAAAGGACCTTGTAATGATCAGAAAATTCTTCTAATTAAAACTAAGGACAGAATGCGTATAGAAAAAGACACTGAATTTAGAGTTGAAATTCCAGTGTTTGACTCCTGTCTCTTCCATTGGTTCAACCTTGAGTGAGACACTTAGCCTCACTGTGTCTCAGTTTCCACATCTGAAAAAAAGAAAGGATTAGACTCAATGGCCTTGAAGGTGTCTTTTTCCCCTAAAATTATGATCCTATGACTAGATGGTGTGTAAAGTCCCTTTTGGTTCTTTTGGTTCTAAATTCTATAATACTGTAATCCTACTTAATCTTAACCAAAAGTATGAAAGGCTCTACAACAAAAAAGCAAAAGAACTTTTCTTGGGCTATCTATCTATAATTTTCCTTCTATCTTGCTGCTACAGTATTATTATTATTATTAACAACATTATTTCAATGGGTTGCCCAATAAACTATATAGTGACCAAAGACTATAAACAGTTGTATACAAACAGGTAGCTTTATGAATAGAAAATAGAAAATAGAAAATAGAAAAATGATACCTGAAGATCAAGAAAATGAACCAAGTTCTTAAAATAGTAATTTATTTTTCTGTGTGCTATAGGCAGTGTTTGAAAATGAAGAATTGAAAAGATTTTTAATTGCTAAGGCCATTATATTTGCCCAGCATGCATTCTTGGAGCAAATGTTTTTGAAAGTCTAACAATGAATAGGTGATAGACTCTACACAGGAAGAATAACTTCCTGCGGCACTGACTTACCAAACTGAACTAGACAAATATAGTAGGGTAAGGAATCATAGATTTTGTGATAACACCTCATCAATTTTTTACAGGAACCCTAAAATTGGAGAAAACAGACTTACTGTAGTAAAAATCAATTACATTATGTAAAGTCTCACAGAAATAGGAAGTGATAAGGAATCTGTTTTGCTCACTAACAGTACGAGTAATATGAATGTCTCATGGGAGATCATAATGGACACACATAGTATTATGATTGAATTGGTATCTTATGATCTAAGTGTGCTTTTTAATGACATAACTGTGAGGATTGATAACTAGCAAAATTGGACAAAGAGCAAAAGAAGCTATCAAACATAAAACTTATTCATAGTGGATCTTGTTTCTTTAAGAAAGATGGTGAATCATCAAATTAGCAATGCTAAAACCATGCAGCAATATTTGATGGGATGAAATGATAACTTACATTGAGAATTTACCAAACCAAATCAGACTCTTTTAAAAAATAGTAATAGTTGATGCCATTAAAGGATCTGATAGTTTATTAAAACTGAACTTGAATTGCTTCAGAGTTCAAATACAAATTTCCCTGAAGATTTTAAAGCTCCTTTTTCAGTTATTTGAGTACAGTTTTCATTTCTATGGTGATAGCTCTCCTGCTGCATTTTATTTTTTTAATGTCTTTCATATTTCTATTTATTAGTTCTTTCTCTGGAGATGGACATTCACAAGTTATTCTTAAAACATTAATTCTGTAGTTGTATATAATCTCTTGGTTCTACTCATTTCACTCTTCATTATTTTGTGTATTTCCAAGGTTTTTTTTTAATTAACTTGCTCATCTACAAGGGCAGGTAATGACAGTTCTTGCATTAAAGATGGTGGCACATCATATTGTCATGAAAAATAGTCTCAAATGTTGCCAAAAACAGGATGCTTTCACACATTTATCTCAGGAATGCAGATTAGAATTCTGCCACAATTGTCCCTCCTGGTGGCAAAATCTTAATTAACATATCTGTTAAACAAAACATATATTTGCTTTAGACTCTTCAGTCATTTTTGCCATGTGCAAGAAATTATTCTATCTTGGGAAATACAGCCTATCATAATGTTGTTATCAGTTAGTGAAACCTGTCATTTCCTGTTCATCTAAGATGGTGATACAACTGAAACATCGGGAGGAGAGACCACACAAAGCTGGATATTTTCAAAAGCAAGACCAATTAGACAAAGTCCCATGCAGCAAAACATATATTTAATGAGGTTTTGGAGTTTTTCCTACTTTTTTCCCTCAACTTCTTTTCTATGTCTATCTAATATAGAAGATGCTAAGTCCAGAAAGCATCATTAATTTTCTTTTTGTCATTTCACCCAAATATCAATCATTCTTTTGACTTGTAAGCTTTTAGCGTTGGCAAACAGTGTGATAGATGACTACGTAGCTCTCATAAGCTTGAGGATCCCTTTGTAACAAAAATTTAAAGCCACTAAAAAGAAACTTCAATTAGTAAAGATGTATTTATTATGTGAATAGGGAATAATTTAATTATAATGTGCCAAACATATAAGAAACAGAATGCCACAATGCATAGGATATTGAGTTTAGAGTTAGTAAGACCTGAATTAAAATATTGACCATAACACTCATTAGTGGTGTGATTCTGGGCAAGTCACTTAGTCATCAAGTCAAAAAGCATTTTTTAAGCACCTACTCTGGCCATATTCTGATCTAAGCAATGGGAATACAAAGAAAGGCAAAAAATATCCTCTGTTCCCAAGAAACTCAAAGTCTAAAGAGGGAAATAACATTCAAACTACTACGTGCAAAGAAAATATATACAGAATAAAATAAGGATTGTCTCAGAGTAAAGGCTCTAAGATTGTGAAAGATAAGGCCAAAATGGATACATGACCTAGGCATAAAGGGAGATATCATAAGCAAATTAGAAGAACAAGAAGCATAGTACCTATCAGATTCATCAGATTTATGGATAGGAGAAGGATTTGTAAATAAACAAGAGATAGAAAACATTATGAGATATAAAATGGATAATTTTGATTACTTTAATTAAAATGTTTTTTACGAATAAAACTAATGCAGCCATAATTAGAAGGGAAGTAATAAATTGGGAAAACATTTTATAAACAGTTTTTCAGATAGAGGTCTCATATCTAAAATACAGAGAGATCTTTGTCAAATATATAAGAATATAAGTAATTCCCCATTGGTAAGTGGCCAAAAGCTATGAAAAGATAGTTTTTGGATAAAATAATCAAAGCTTTATATAACTATATGAAAAAAAAAACAGTCTAGATCAGTGATGGGCAAACTAAGGCTTGTGGGCCAGATGCGGCTCCCTGAAATGTTCTATCTAGCCCCACGATATTATTATCTGATGAATACAATGAGTAGGATACAATACAATGAAACTTCAAAAGAGTTGCCTTATAAACAGACTGACAGATGAGCATTTCCTTTCCTTTGACCCCCTCTTTAAAAAGTTTGCCCAGCCCTGATCTAGATCAGTATTGATTAGAGAAATACAGATCAAAACAACTCTGAGATATCATCTCAGACCTATCAGATTGGCTAAAATGATAAAATGGCAAAATGACCAATGTTGGAGAGGATTAGGAAATATGAGCACATTAATGCACTGTTGGTGGAACTGTAAACTGATCTTACCATTTTGGAGAGCAATCTGGAATTATACCCAAAGA
Source organism: Gracilinanus agilis (assembly GCF_016433145.1). Lineage (NCBI taxonomy): Eukaryota > Metazoa > Chordata > Mammalia > Didelphimorphia > Didelphidae > Gracilinanus > Gracilinanus agilis. The sequence continues at coordinate 351,334,366 of NC_058132.1, forward strand.
ATTATAAAGTTGTATATACCTTTTTTCCCTTTTTTTTTCCTCTGGTGCCAAAAGCAGCAGCACCACTGTTGGGTTTCTTTTCCTAAGGCAATCATGGAATAAGGAAAAGAACTTATGCATTCTAAAATATTTATAGCAACTCTCTTTGTGGTGGCAAAGAACTGGAAATTGAGAGGATGCCCACAACAAATGAAGAATGGTTAAACAAGTTGTGGCATATGATTATGATTGAATGCTACTGTGCTATATAAGAAATAAAGAGCAGGTTAATTTTGGAAAAACACAAATGCCTGCATGAAATTATGAAGAGTGAAGTAGAACCAAGAGAAAATTATCTATAGCAACAGAAAACCTGCTTGAAGAAAGACTCATGTATATCCACCTCTAGAGAAAGAACTGATAATTAGAAGTAAATAAGGGGGCAGCTGGGTAGCTCAGTGGATTGAGAGTTAGGCCTAGAGACAGGAGGTCCTAGGTTCAAATCTGGCCTCAGACACTTCCCAGCTGTGTGACCCTGGGCAAGTCACTTAACCCCCACTGCCCACCCTTACCACTCTTCCACCAAGGAGCCAATACTCAGAAGTTAAGGGTTTAAAAAAAAGAAGTAAATACAGCATAGTTTTATATATATATATATATATGTATANACTTGATTTATTTATTATATTTTTATCTAAACTTAAAAAAATCCACAAATCCAACCCTAATTTTTAAAGTTATTTTCATTTTTTAATTGTCTAGACTTAAGAAGAAGCCACTAGATGAATCAGTGAATAGAGTGCTAGACCTGGGAGTTAGGAAGATTTACATTCAAATTCTGCCCTAGATGCTTACTAGCTGTGTGACCTTGGATGAGTCACTTGACCTCCATTTGCTTAGGAGGCAGGTAGGTGGTTTAATGGCTAGAGCTTTGGGCCTCTAGTCAGAAAGACCTGAGTTCAAATATAGCCTCAGACACTCCCTAGTTGTGTTCCTCTGGGCAAATCACTTAAACTTTGCTTGTCTAAATGCACTAGAGAAGGAAATGGCAATTTGCTCTAGTGATATGTATATATACATATATATATATATATATTTTTTTTTTTTTGCCAAATGCCTCCTTTAATGGAGGAAAGGAAATGAGGAAAGAGTTGACTGAGGGAATTTAATGTAATAAGCAAATAAATAAATAAATTTTAATTTTAAATGAAAGGATTGGAAAAAATTTCTTCCATCTTGAAGATGAGACTAGCTAAGGCTTGAAGGAAGTCAGGAAAAGAAGTAAAAATGAAGAGACAGAGCCCTAAAGGAATGGCAGTCAGGAAATGGTATCTTTTGTGAAGAACAGAAAGGGGGTCAGTGTCACTGGATTGCAGAATACATGAAGGATAATACAGTATAAGAATACTGGAAAGGTAGGAAGAAGGACTTTAAAAATCCAATATCCGATTTTCTGTTTTAGCCTGAAAGTATTAGGGAGTCCCTGGAGCTAACTGAATAGGAGGGTGACTGGACCAGGTCTGTTCTTTAGGAAAACCACTTTGACAGGTGAGTAAAGGATGGACTGAAGTGAGGGGAGACTTGAGGCAGAGAATCTTAATCTCAAACTTTTCTTGAGACCAATTAAAAAGCTATTAAATCCATCCAAGCATGAGATGACAAAGACCTGCCCCAGTTTGAAGGTAGTAACAAGAGAGAGAAGTGAACATAAAGGAGAGTTAATACAAAGGACAACATATTGAACATGGGATGTGGGAGAGAGTAAGGACTCAAGCATGACTCAGTTTTTGAACTTAGATGTTTGAAGGGAAGATGATGATACACTCAACAGTAATATGGAAGGGGCAGGTGAGTGGCTCAATAAATAGAGAACCTATAGATAGAGAGTCCTAGGTTCAAATCTGGCCTCAGGTACTTTCTAGTTGGGAGATCCTGGGCAAGTCACTTAACTCCCATTGCCTAACCCTTATCACTTTTCTGACTTAGATTATAATGGTTAATAGTTTGCAATTCTTTTGAGAAGAATATTTTCATAGCCTTTGACCACTTATCAAGTAGGGAATGGATTTTGGTCTTATATATTTGTGTTGTTGCCTTATAAATCTTAGATAATAGATACTTATTAGAGATATTTGATACAAATTATTTCCCCAATAGACTGCTTATAATGGCTTCTCTTCTTATCCTAATAGCATTGATTTTGTTAGTGCAAATTTTTTTCAACTCCATGTTCCTAAAATTATGTATTTTCTTTTCTAATTGTCTCTATTCATATTTGATTAAGGATTCTCCCCTTCTTCCTCTCACCCCCAAGCCATAGCTGATTTTTTTCTAATTTATTAATGGCATGAATTTAATATTCAGGTCCCGTATCCATTTCAAGTTTATTGTGATTGGAGCATCTATATAATATCTGAAGCTGTATTACTTTCAAATCAGTGTAGTAATTCCAATTAAGCTAATAAGTGTTGCCTTGAAACTCTACTTTAATGAACAGATTAATATTTAAGAATGGCTTTTGTTTAGCAGAACAAAAAACGTCAGCCTAAGCAGGGCTGGTTTCTGCTCACACTGCAATTACATTATTTGTATATTAACTGGATTCCTTTCGGGTGTGAAAACAGCTTATTCCCTGAAGTAAGTGAAACATCCCTTTTGTAATCTTGTTTGCACTTAATATGCCCAGCTTCCTCCTTGAGTATATAAAGGCAACCTTTGCTGCAGCTTCTCTCAATGATAAAAAATTAAAGACTGGTAGAATACTAAATGAAGTCTCACTCTGTGGCAGTCTCAAAAGTTCTATCCTTTGTTGTCAGTCAATCTAGGAGCATTTATTTAGCACCTATTGTATTCAAAGCACTACATTAGATGCTATGGGAAAATGTATAAAAAAATAGAAAACAAGAATTCTATACTGGAAAGCCTTGTAATACCAAAGGACTAGGAAATCAGAAGAGGTGGTACTTCTCTACTTTAGAAAGGAATACTCCATTTAGTATTGTTGCAAAGAACCAAATGAAACACTGCGAAATAAGCCAATATGATTTTCCTCATTAGCAATAATCTTGGTATAGTTCAGTGGTGGATATTGTTGAAAGTCAATGTGTCATAGCAGATAGAGTAGAAGGATTCTTAATCATTTTCTTGTGTCATGAATCTTTTTTTGGCAATCTGGTAAAGCCTATGGATACTTCAGAATGTTTTCAAATATATAAAACAAAACAAATAGCATAAAAAAGAAAAACACATTTTTAAAATCGACAGATATTTTTAAAAATAATTCATAGATTTCCTAAAATTTTTCCCATAGGTTCCTTAAAGATCTAGGATCCCAGATTAAAACAAACAAACAAACAAAAAACACTGTAGAATAGAGAAATGATCTCAAAATCAAGAAGACCTGGGTTCAAGTTTTGAACTTGAAATGGAGAGCTTTCTGAAGGCAGTTCAGGAAGATGTTATTTCCATCAGAAGCTAGGGAAGGTTTATTCTCAAGAAGCCCAGACCTACTGATCAACATAGATTAGATTATGTATAGAAATCAGGTAATATATCTCTACAGGCTCTTTAAAAAATCAGAACATACTGAACACTTAGCAAGAAGCTTGTTTTCTTTCATCAACTAGATGACAAATTCCCTACAAACCTCAAAATATGCTGGAGGACTCAACCAACAGACTATGCTCAAACCAAAGTATTATCACAAAATTTACTATTTCCCACAATTTCCTGGACATAATAATGATTCTTTTTTTTAAACCCTTACCTTCCATCTTGTAATCACTACTGTATATTGGTTCCAAAGCAGAAGAGTAGTAAGGGTTAGGGAATGGGGGTTAAGTGACTTGCCCAGGATCACAAAGCTAGGAAGTATCTGAGATTGGATTTGAACCCAGGAACTCCCATCTCTGGGTCTGGCTCTCAATCCATTGAACCACCCAGCTGTTTCCAGTAATGCTTCTTAAAAACCTATAAACAATGTTTTAAATAGATGTTGCCATCTCAAATACCCTTAATCTCCAGTTTGCATGGAATAAAAAGCTTTGAAAGTTTAAAGATCTGTCCAAGGAATCAAAACTGGTAGGGCTAAGATGAGGTAAATTTAACTCCCAGCATTCTGTCTGTTACTAGAGTTGAACCAGGGATACTTTGTCAGCCCTCAAAATATGAACTCACATCTTAATAATTGTGTTTATCTATTTAAAAATATAACTATTTTAGTGACCTGCAATAGTCTGTGAAACACGGAATATAAATTAAAAAATAGGAGACTGGTAACTTCCTCTGGATTTTAGAACCATATCCAGGCTACTGGAGGCTCATGCTGCTACTTCCTTAAATTCCTGGGGACTCCTCACTCTGAAATAGTGTACTGCCACTGAAGCCTACTGATTATGGAATATTTCTCTCCAATTTCCTCCACTAATGAATTCTTCATAAAGTCTCCATTTTGTAGAGGGATGGAGCTCGAACTTTTCATCCTGTAGTTGCTTTTTAGCTCCCTTTGTGTATTGTCTTCTTCCATGAAAAAGCATGTTTCATTTTTTTAATTTAGAATATTTTTTCATGGATACATGATTCATGATTCCACATCCCTCTTCTTTCCCCACTCCCAGATCTGATAAGCAATTCCACTGGGTTATACACACATCATTGTTCAAAACCTATTTCCATGTAATTCATATTTGCAGTAGAGTGATCTTTTCACATCAAAACCCTAATCATATCCCTAAAGAACTATTTGATTGATCATATTTTTTTCTTCTGCTTTTCTGTTTCCACAGTTCTTTCTTTGGATGTGGATAGCATTCTTTCTCATAAGTTCCTCAGGATTATCCTGGGCCATTGCATTGCTGCTAATAGAAAAGTCTATTACATTCAATTGTGCCATAATGTATCATTCTCTGTGTACAATGCTCTCCCAGTTCTGTTCCTTTTGCTCTGCATAAATTCCTGGAGGTCTTTCCAGTTCACATGAAATTACTCCAGTAATTCCTTTCAGCACAATATTATTCCATCACTATCAGATGTCACAATTTGTTCAGCCATTTCCCAATAGATGGGCACCCCTTCATTTTCCAATTTTTTGCTGCCACAAAGAGTATGGATAGAAATATTTTTGTGCAAGTATTTTTCCTTGTTATCTCTTTGGGGTACAAACCCAGCAGTGATATGGCTGGGTCAAAGGTTAGGCATTCTTTTAAAGCATAGTTTCAAATTGCCCTCCAGAATGATTGGACCAATTCACAACTCCATCAACAGTGTATTAGGGTCTCAATTTTGCCACATCCTCTGCAACATTTATCACTTTCCCTTGCTGCCATATTGGCCATTCTGCTAGGTGTGAGGTGGTACCTCAGAGTTGTTTTAATTTGCATTTCTCTAATCAGGAGGGATTTAGAACACTTTTTCATGTGCTTATTGATAGTTTTGATTTCATCAGGTGAAAACTGCCTATTCATGTCACTTGACCATTTGTCAATTGGGGAATGGCTTGATTTTTTTGTAAATTTAATTTAGTTCCTTATATATTTGGTAAATTAAACCTTTGTCAGAGAGTTTTGTTATAAAAATGTTCTCCCAGTTTGTTGCTTTCCTTCTAATTTGTGTTGCATTGGTTTTGTTTGTACAAAACTTTTTTAATTTGATGTAATCAAAATCATTCATTTTACATTTTGTACTGTTCTCTATTTTTTGCTTGGTCTTAAATTCCTTTCTTTCCCACAGATCTGACAGGTATACTATTCTATGTTCACCTAATTTATTTATGATTTCACTCTTTATATTTAAGTCCTTTACCCATTTTAAATTTATCTTGATATAGGGTATAAGATGTTGATCTAAACCTTATTTTTTCCATACCGTTTTCCAATTTTCTTAGCAGTTTTTGTCAAATAGTGTAATAATCAGATTAAATCTACCTTGCCCATTCTCAAATCTAATCACCAAAAAGTGTAAACGACTCCACTTAACTCACAAGTTGGGAGGTCTGTGACCCAAGTGTGCTAGAGTGAGTGATGAATCAAAATTTACTGACTGCCTCCTGGGCAGTCCTAAGTAAAATGTCTTTTGTGATTGGACACGTAAACTAAGAGGAAGGCATAGGAAGTGACACAAAAAAAGCCCCTTTAAAAGAGAGTTCAGTGAGTTCAGCTTTTTCTTGTTCATGACTTGGACCTGGAGAAGCCCTGGACCTGGGACCCTGAGACTTTGTTGAGACTGTTCTTAATCTTTCCCTTAGAACTACACTTGGTGAATGAAGAAGGCTAACTGACTATCTTAACTTCCCTGGAGGTATTAGCCTTGGGGAGGCTCCCTTGATTGGGAGAAGCCCTAGTGGCTAAACTCCTTGTTAAATGACTTTTGGGCTCTCTGGCTGGGCCTCTGGAGCCCTGCTGGAATAAAGTCCAGACTTAAATACAAATCAAATTGTTAGATCTCTTACTCTACCCTCTTCTTATCTCTCTACTTCCACTCTCTCCTATATTTTGTAAATAAATTACTAAAATCATCTTAGGAATTGGTATTTATTCAGTTCCTTGGCTACCACACCTTTAAATATTAATATATCCAATTAAAAAAAACCTTTTTCCTTCTTACAATAGTGAGTTCTTGTCCTAAAAGCTGGGGTTTGGGGGTTTATTGAACACTAGCTTACTGAGGTCATTTACCCTTAGTCTATTCCATTGGTCTTGCCTTCTGTCTTTTAACCAGTACCAAATTGTTTTGATGACCACTGCTTTATAGTACAGTTTAAGATCTGGTACTACTAGGGCCCTAGCCTTCACATTTTTTTAACTATTTCCCTTGATATTGTAAGACTTAGATTAACATCAATAACTCTAAATATTACTTTTATAAAGTTTATTAAAAATTACTTGAAGTAAAAGAAATTTTAAAATAGAAATTCAAAGCCTAATTTTCTAACTAAAGTAAAACCATGTGTGTAAATTCTCCTGCCTGGCTAAAAGTCAGCTTCAGCAGCCGCATTAAGGAAAAGAGAGAGAGAGAGAGAGGTGGGATCACACCAAAATTATATCCTCCCTACATTAGCACATAGCATAAATACACAAATTGGATGCTGCTTAAGAGAGTCCTGGGGAGCAAATTATATCCAAACAATCCCACCCTGTGATTCCATTAGGAGGTGAGCATGTTGGAATCTCCCAGATTTACATGCCTAGTCTCCCCTATGAATCATTACACATAACCAGCTTATATCTCTAAAGATCTCTTACTAAAGGTGCATATAATGTTGGACTTTCTAAGGGGAAATTACAATAATTTTCAATAATAAGACCCTGCTTCTTTCTCTCATTCCTGAAAAGAAACTTGCTAACTCCCTGAATCAAGAAAGTGAACTGTTTGGAGAAGGTGCCATGGAGATGCCTGCAGAAACCACTCACCACACCAAAGATCCATAATTAACTTTGGGATGTAGTGAATTGAACTGTGGAGGGTTGAATGCATTTATTCTGAATGTAAACTCTTATGCCAAAGGGGATTGCCCCCTAATTGGCTTTCTCTTAAAGCACCCAATGTTAAGTGGTAGGGTCACATCAAAATTATATCCTTTCTACATTAGCACATAGTGTAAACATGCTAATGGGTTGCTGGGTAAGAGTCCTGGGGAACAAATTCTATCCACACAATATTCTTGATCTCTTGTTCTTCCAAATGAACTTTGTTATAATTTTTCTAATTCTATAAAAAAGTTTTTTGGTAGTTTGATAGATATGGCACTGAATAAGTAGATGAATTTGAGTAGGACTGACATTTTTATTATGTTAGCTCATCCTACCCATGAACAATTCGAGTTTCTCCAGTTATTTTGATCTAGTATTAATTGTATGAAAATTCTTTCATAGTCATGTTCATATAATTCCTGTGCTTTTCTTAGTAGATAAATTCCTAAATATTTCATATTGTCTAGAGTGATTTTAAATGGAATTTCTCTTTCTAACTTCTGCTGCTGAATTTTGTTGGAAATATATAGAAATGCTGATGATTTATGTGAGTTTATCTTATACTCTGCAATTTTGCTAATGTTAATTATTTCCTCTAGCCTTAGAGGTTTATTTTCTGGGGTTCTTTAAGTATACTATCATATTATCTGCAAAGAGCGATAGTTTAGTTTCCACAATGTCTACTTTAATATCTTCAATTTCTTTTTCTTCTCTAATGGCTACTGCTAGTGTTTATAGTACAATATCAGATAATAGAGGTGATAATGGGCATCCTTACTTCACTCCTGATCTTATTGGGAAGGCTTCTAACTTGTCCCCATTGCAGATAATACTTGCTGATGATTTTAATAAAATAAATTATATACAAATAAATACTGTTTATTGTTTTAAGGAATGGCACTTCTATTCCTATACTTTCTAGTGTTTTCAATAGGAGTGGGTGTTGTATTTTCTCAAAGGCTTTTTCTGGATCTATCCAGATAATCATGTGATCTCTGTTGGTTTCATTATTGATATGGTCAATTATGTGGATGATTTTCCTAATATTAAACTGTAGGGATAAGTGATAAGGGATACAGGGAAAAGTGCAGATTAGCTTAGAGGAAAAGAGGAGAATTTAGATACAAACCCAGGAGAAGATTCTGACAAGGAAAAAAGGATCTTGGGAGTTCTTACTGGAAGTAACTGCCACTCTGTATCTAGCTTTTACTGAGCTGGGAAGGAGGAGCTTTTTCTCTGGTATTCCTTGGAAATCCTAATCTTGTGGAAAGGTTAGTGATTCCTGGTTTGGAGAATTTACCATTGGGGGAGACCTGCATTTTCCCTGAAGTACAGAGACCATTTGCCTGCAATCCACCTGTCGGAAATCCACTTGGTGAAGGTAAACTCCAGAGTTTGATCATCTGGGACTCTGGGTATCGCTAGGAACAACTCCAGGCTTTAGGTAAGGGCTCAGATATATCTGTGAGTCCTTATTCTTTATCTTTTTTTGAAAATCCATGCTAATTAGGCTAGCAGATAGTCAGGTAGCTGAGTTTATGTTAGAGATGAGCAGTTTAGAGTACCTTGAGTGAATTCTCAAGAAGAAGAAGAAATAAATCACCATGAAGTGAAAGAGGTTGGGTGGAGATTAGATCTATAGTTTTAGGAACTTACCTATCATTTCCCTTTATTCCTATTATTTAAAAAATTTTTTAAAATTTCTTTCTAAAGCCCAAGGGGTTTGTGCTTTACTGGCCTAGAGAGTTCCCTAGGTGGGTGGTTATCATCTCCCACCCATCTAGGAAGGATTTTTATTTCAAAACCCACCTGCTCATAGTGGGTAATCCTTGTGATAACTTGCTGGAGTCTTTTTGCTAGTATTTTATTTAAGATTTTTGCATCTACATTCATTAAGGAGAATTTAGAAAGGTTTCTTTGATTTCTTTTTCTGAGATTATTTAAGTATTCTATTCCTCTTTTGTTAATCTAGGCAATTAATATTTTTGTAAATATTCACCCATTTCCCCAAGATTGTCATATTTATTGCCATCTAATTGGTCAAAATTTTTCTTAATAATTACCTTAATTTTATCATCATTAGAGGTGAGACCATCCTTTTCATCTTTGATACTGTTAATTTGAGTCTCTTCTTTCTTTTTTTGATTATATTAATGAGTACTTTATTTTTATTTGTTTCTTCAAAGCACCAGCTCCTAGTCTTATATTTTAGTAATTCTTTTACTTTCAATTTTATTAATTTCTCCATTATTATTTCCAATTTAGTTTTTATCTGGGGATTTTTAATTTGTTCTTTTTCTAATTTTTTAAGTTGGAATCCCAATTCATTGATCTCCTCCCTCTCCATGTTGTTGCTATAGTCACTCAGAGATATAAATTTTCCCCTGTATCCCATAGCTTTTTATATGATATCTCCTCATTGTCTTTTTCTATAATTAAGTCCAAAATTGTTTCTATGGTTTCTTTTTTGATCCACCAGTTTCGAAGAATTAGATTATTTAGTTTCCAATTAATTTTAAATGTGCCTTTCCACAGTCCCTTGTTAAGTATAATTTTTATCATATTATGATCTGAAAAAGTTGTATTTATTATTTCTGCTTTTCTGTGTTTGTTTGCAATATTTCTATGCTCTAGTAATGGTCAATCTTTGTACATGTACCATGCACTGCTGAGAAGAAGGTATATTCCTTTTCATTCCTACTCAGTTTTCTCCAGATATCTATTAATTCTAATTTTTCTAGCATTTCATTCACTTCCCTTACTTTTTTATTATTTATTTTTTGGTTCAATTTATCTAGTTTTAAAAGGGGAAGTTTGAGATCCCCGACTAATATCATCATACTATCTATTTCCTTCTTGAGCTTCTTTATTTTTTCCCATAGCAATCTAGATGCTTTGTCATTTGGTATATAAATGTTTAGTAATATTATTTCATTGTTTATAGTATCCTTTAATGGAATGTAATTTCCTTCTTTATCTCTTTTAATCAGATCAATTTCTACTTTAGCTTTATCTGGTATCATGATTGCTACTTGTGCTTTTTTTACTTTAGATGACACATAATAAATTCTGTTCCAGCCTTTTACTGTTAATCTGTATGTGCCACCCTGCCTCAAATGTGTTTCTTATAAACAACGTATAGTAGGATTCTGATTTTTAATACACTCTGTTATCTACTTCCGTTTAATGGGTGAGTCTATCCCATTTACGTTCAGCATTATGATTATTGTGTATTGCCCTCCATCATATTATCCCATTTAAATCCTGCTTTTTTTCCTTTTTCTCTATTCCTCCTCACGAGTGTTTTGTTTTTTGTCACTCCCTCCCACTTCCCTCTCCCTCCAATTACCTTTCTCTTCCCTTGTCTTATTCCCCTTCTGCTTCTCTTTGGGGTAAGATAGAATTCTATACCCCATGGAGTATTTTTATTTGTTTTACTGTCTCTGAGCCCTGTATGATAAGAACAAAGTTTAAGCATTGCCTATCACCACCCTTATCCTCCCTCTCTATAATGATTTTTCATGCCTCTTTATATTCTATAATTTACCCCATTCAATCTCTCCTCTCTCTTTGCTCTCAGTGAAACCCTCTCTTTCAGCCATTGATTGATTTTTAATATGTCATTCATATGCTTACATCTCATATCATATATACATATCATTCCATATCATCACATTTACATATACATATTATCATAATCAGCTAACTTCTCTACCCTCTTTCTGAGTAAATCCTTCTATCTTCTCTACTACTAAGAGTAATTTTTGAGAATTACAGAAATTCTCTTTCCATGTAGACATATAAACATTTTGACCATAATGAGTCCCTTAAGTTATCCCTTTCTTATTTATCTTTTGGGTCTTCTCTTGTGTCTCACATTTGGATTTGTTTTTGTTTTTTGTTTTTTGTTTTGTTTTGTTTAGATCTGGCTTATTATTCAAGAATGCTTGAAAATCTTCTATCTTATTGAATGTCCATTTTTTCCCCTGAAAGAATATACTCAGTTTTGCTGGAAAGGTGACTCTGGGTCATAAACCCAAATCCTTTGCCTTCCTTAATATCATATTCCATGCCTTTTCATCCTTTAATGTAGAAACCACTAGGTCCTGTGTGATTCTGATTGTACCCCTTTGATATTTAAATGGTTTCTTTCTGGCTGCTTGCAATATTTTTCCTTGAATTAATGGCTCTTGAATTTAGCTATTCTATTCCTGGAAGCTATCATTTAAGGATTTCTTTCTGGAGGTGATATGTGGATTCTTTCAATTCCAGTTTCATTTTCTTGTTCAAGGATCTCTATGGTATCCAAGGTTTTTTCTTAATCATGACTTTCAGGTAGTCCAATAATTCTCATATTGTCTCTCCTAGATCTATTTTCTAGGTCAGTTGTTTTTTCAATAAGATACTTCATGTTTTCCTCTACGTTTTCATTCCTTTGAGTCTGCTTTATTGTTTCTTGATTTCTCATGAAATCGTTAGTTCCCAAATGATCAATTCTGATTTTTAAGGCCTGATTTTCCTTTGTCAGTTTTTGGTTCTCCTTTTTCAATTGGCCCATTTCCTCTTGCATTACCTTCCTTTCTCCTTGAATCACTTTCATTTCTCTTTCCCACTTTTCCTCTCCCTCTCTTAATTGGTTTTTGAAGTCCTTTTTGAATTCTTCCAGAATCTGTGTACAATTCATGGTTTTTTTTTGGACTTTGGGTGTGTTTCCTTTGCTTTCTCTATCCAGTCTGTGTCTGTACCTTGCTCTTTGTCTACATAAAAATTCTTTAGAGTTAGGTGCTTTTTTTGTTGTTTTCTCATTTTTCCCATCTAACTATAGGTAGGCTTAAGGTGATGATGTGATGGTCTGAGAGCTGAGAGCTCTGAAAGTTCCCTCCCCCTGATGATTCCATAGACCTTTGTAATGCTAATAGCTTAAAGACTTCCCTCAGGCTTAGGTGTAAGCTTTTGATCTCACTCTGAACTTGATCAGGTCAGGAGCTGATCAAATTCTAGCCTCAGACTTAGTCTCAAGTTATTGGTCTCACTGTGTACTTGATCTAATCAGGCACACCCTTCATTGTCTTCTCTTAGAGCTCCTCCCTGAGCATTAGGTAAAAAGAACAGCACATAGTACTTAATACTAGCATTCACATCAAAGTGTGAATTAAGTCCTTGTCCCAAGCCCAGACTAGAATTCCCTGGGCTAAGGCTCCAGACTTCTCCACAGGTTTGAAATTTCAAGAGGCATGAGCTAGCTTTGTTGTGAGGAGGATTACTTAATTATTATTTAGGAGACCTAAAAAACCAGTGAAATTAAATATTATTTGTGGGGCCAGAAGGGTGAGTAGGAAACAGGAATGACAAAAGATGGGGACTTAACAAGTTAGGGAGACTGGGTTTAACTTCTAAGGAAAATGTCTGTTAACAGAAATGGCAGTTAGGCCTAACTGTCATCCTGCACCATCTAGACAAGGGGCCTATGGAAACTAGGAAGCAAATGACAAGAGTTTATAATAAATTTAATTAAGGGAACTATGGTAAAGGATGGGACTAGGGGTTTCTACACTTCCAGACTAAGGGCAAACCACAGAGTCAGGGGAGGGACTTATCTTCACTGACTGAGACCTAAAACAAGACAGTGCCCAAAGAATAGCAGGACAGAAGTGGGTATCCTCACAGCAGAGTCCTGACACACTCCAGCAATGTTGCTGCTCCTCCAGGACCACTAGCTGTATTCTTTCAGGTGGGTAGATTCTGGGAGCTAACCCAGCCCAAGTTAACCTGCAACTCAGGTTGGGATTAATAGTCTCTACCAAAATCTCCCACAAGTAGATAGCAGTCTTCCTTCAGGATCCCAGGGAATCAGGGTACAAAATCCACTTCCTCTGAAGTCTCTCAGGGTCAATTACAACTTGTCCCAACCACCATTGAGTCTGTCTCAGAGAGAGAGGCCATACTTCCTGCTTCCCCATTCCATTTGGAATTCTCAAGCCCTTCCTGCTAAGACTCCTAAATAATAACTAAGTAATCCTCCTCACAACAGTTTGTACTTCTATTTTCTCAGGCAGGGTCTTAAGGTATGGATGTTGGCTTGGGCATAGATTCCCAAACCTTAGACAACAGATGTTGGGTGGGGGGATGTGGCTTGCTTTTGGCTTCATCTGCCCTCCTTGCTACAGTTTCTTGCTAGGTCTGCTCTGCTCTCACCCCAGTGCCTCACATGTTCATTGATTACCTTCTAGGTTTTTCTTTTCTTGAAAGTTGTTTCACTCTGTCTCCTTATTGTTTCTTTCACTCCTGTATTCATTTTTGTGGCAATATTTCAATTTTGGTCAGAGAGCATTCTCATGGTGGTACAGAGATGCTGAGAATTATTCTGCCATCTTGGCTCCACCACCAGAAGTCTCCCAAAAATGCAAACTTCTTAAGGCAGGGACTGTTTTGGTTTGAGAGGTGGTTTGGAGGGGGATTTTTGCTTGTATTAATGTCCCCAGTGCTTAACAGTGCCTGGCACATAGTAATTATTTAATAAATCCTTTTGTTCCTTTCCTTTTCCCTTCCTTCCTCTCTCCTTTCTTTCCTTCTTTCTCTCCTTCCTTCCCTCCTTGCTTCTTCCTATTTTTCTTTCCCTCCTTCCTTCTGTCTTTCCTTCCTTCTTTTCTTTTGTTATTTCTAATGGAGGGAGGAGATCTTGAATTTAATTAAAAAAAGGTTACTCCAATTAAATAAACAAATGTTAGTTCTTAATGTACCTTTAAGCACTTTGGAATGAGCTAATTCTAATTTCTGGAAAAATGAAAATAAGGCAATCTTTTGGATAGCAAATGACATTCAGACAAATTAATGCTTTTTAATGGACTGAAGTAAATTTCTTTAAATTTTTTCATATATGACCCAAACTTTCAGAATTCCATGGAGAAACGAAGTTTATTTCTAAAAATCCACTTTGGGAGTTTGAAAAGGGAAACAAGCTATTTCGCATTGCTGGAAGGACTGTTTAAAGTGCTGCAGACTAATCAGAGTTTGACAGGCAATGATATGAGGAAATAATTTATTGTGACGCCCACAGCATGATGAAGAGAAGGTTGTAACAGGAGCAGTTTATCTCTAATACACTCACCTAGCACCTCCTGAATTTTGCCCTTTCTGTTTCTCTTTCTGTCTGTCTTCCTCTCAAATGAGATAATTTTTGTAAAGGGCTTAGCACATAGGAAGCTTTTAACCCTTTACCTCCTCGTTCCTCGCCTCTTTTTGTGTCATCTCTTAGCTGAGAACTAATAGCAATGAATAGTTGGTGACTTTCTCAGATCTCTACTCTTCTATGTCCTTTCTCTTCTACTTTCCCTTCCTTTCCCACCTTCTTATTTATTCCACTCTCTTTTCCTCCTGTCTTTCCTTTTCTCCCTTAAGGCTACAATTTGGCATCAAAGAATATCAAAAACAATCATAGGATTTTAGAGGGGCTTTAAAGATCATTCAGTCTACTTTCCTTAATTTGACAAATGGAGTCCCTGAATGTTGTGTTGCCAGGTATGTTTTTAAATGTGTTCATAAAAATATTTATATATTTTGTACTTAATTTTAAAAGTAAATGATTCAAACATTTTATATTTTTTTTTATAAAAAACAAAAGAAGAAGAAGAAGAAGGCAATGTACTGAAATTGTTTTCCTGGGCAGGAACTTCATTTTTTTTTCTTCCTTTACAGCCATGGCCTTGGATTTTAAAAAGGTCCTCCACCCTTGCTGTAATCTCTTTCCTATTCAAAAGAAGCACAGTGGCCTATGATTCTGTTGCTGACCTTTAAATGGATCGATAAAGAGTCTTATTGGGTCTTTTTTTATCCTTAGAACTTAGGTGATAGCAGAATGGAAGCAGACACCAACCTTTGTCTTTGCATGCACAAGCAACTTTGGGGAGGTGAGCAAGAGAAAGCAATCACCTAGTGTTAGCATCTGTCATAGTTAAATAATTTTCTATCCTAGAACAGTACACCCTGGAAATACATTGTGCCCCAGTATAAACCTCTTAGAATGTCATTACTTACTCCATCTGCACTTTCAAACAGCCTCAATTATGAATCTCCATCCCCATTCAAATGATCCAGCTCCATCACAGAGAGCTGCTTTCTAACTCACAATTTCTTTGCATGCTCATTGAAAAGCACAAAATCCCTGAATTTTATTTGCTTGAAGTGTTGGCATGTTTCCTCTTGTTACTGTGCTGTATTTCCTCTTGTTCCTAAACCTTAGACACTGTTATTGCTTGCTTGGCACTTAGTAAATGCTTAATAAATGCTTGTTGATTGATTAGTTGTCACTAGAACCAGCTAGAGAAACCATACAGATTGAAAGTCAAGGAAACTCTACTTATCTCAATAGATTAATTTTTTTTCTTTGTCCTAAAGGGCCAAAAAGAGTTAAAGAAAATGCAAAATTAAACCTGATAATCAGGGGAGAATGGATACTCTTCTTTATTCTGTATTTATTTTGTATCAGTGTGATACAATCTGTTCTTTAAAACTCTCTACCTCGAGCAGCTAGGTGGACTGAAGACAGGAGGGGTCCTGGGTTCAAATCTGACCCCAGCTACTTCCTAACTATGTGATTCTGGGCAAGTCACTTAGCCCTAGTTGCCTAATCCTTACAGTTTTTCTACCTTGGAATGATTACTTGGGATTTTTTTAAAACTATACTTGCCTTTTTCCCTGATAAATGTTACCAATCAAGTCAATAGTATTTAAGTCCCTACTAAGCGCCAAACACTGTACTATGAATTTGGAGTTACAAGAAAAGATTAAAAATAAAAATAGCCCCTGCTCTGCCCACATCTCTCTACCAAAAATCTTTGAAGTCCAATATTCTCTTTAACTAGACTGCTAAAAACTGCAATGCACAATAGGGCACTTTGTGGGTAAAACCCCACATAATCAGGACACTTACTCCAGAAAGTAAGAGCTATTTTAGGACTATCAAGCATATGGACCTTCAGGGAAAATTCTGAGCTCTGGAACATAAATACAAATCCATTTAAAATGACTCAAAAAATAGGCAGCATAATTTAACAGTAGCCTTAAAGATGAATTGCCCAAGCATTTCTGTAAAGAAGGTAAGATGGGATTACTTATAGATACTTTTCCAAGGTCTAACCAGATAGCATTCGTGAAATTATCAATAAAAGACTGAAAAAAAACCAACTAAAAAGAATGCTACCTTCTACTTTTCTACCAACTGGAAAGAATAAGACCTCAGAATGCTTGTTTGTCTTTAAGTCCCACCTACTCTTTCTTCTCTAAAACTATTTACAATGATTTCTTTACAGATATGTCATATATAGTCTGCTCTTCAGCACTCCTGAATATCAGAGGAAATATCAGAAGTGAGGATCAATGGAGGCAAGAAACAAGGTACTTTTGAACTTAAGAGGTCTTGCCCTGTTAAAAATAGAAAGACAATCTGGTTCCATTGGTTCATCTGGAGCCCGCTTTCCTGGCTGCACTTGTGATGGGGAGGAGCGAGTTAAAATGTCCCCATTCTAGACACCTGGAGAGGAACTCCATGTCTGTGACAATTACCCAACAAATTTGAAACCATATTTGTTTTGTTTCTTTTTGGTTGTTGGTTTCAGTTTCTATTATATTTTTTAGCATTTTCATCAACATATGTCATTCCCCTACCCACCAAGTCACCCCTGAAAAACAAAGAATAAAGAGAGAGAGAGAGGGGGGCAGTGGGGTGGCACAGTGGATTGAGTCAGGCCTAGAGATGGGAAGTCCTGGGTTCAAATTTGGCTTCATATCTTCTAGCTGTGTGACCCTGGGAAAGTCACTTGACCCCCATTGCCTACCCTTACCACTCTTCTGCCTTGGAACCAATACATAGTATTGATTCTAAGACAGAGAAGATGAGAGTTAAAAAAAAAAAAAAGAATAAAGAGAGGGGAAAAAAGAGCAGTTCAGCTCAATTAGCCATGGATTGAATGGCTCTGCAGCATATATATTGTTCCATATCCATAGTTCCCTACTTCTTCTCAGAGGATAAGTAGGGGGCATTTTTTTTCATGTTTTCTTTCAGGAATAAACTCATTCACTACAGTTCCATAGCATACTAGGTTTTGTTGGGGAGGAAGGGGTGTTCTTTCCATTTCCATTTTTGCAGTCATTGTATATATTGTCTCTTTGGTTCTGAGAAGCAATGATTCAAACATCATTTTCCTTCAATTAAAAAAGTGCTGTATCCTGAATTTTTATTAAATGATTTCATATCTTTCCATTCAGAAATGGTCAACTAGACAACTTCATTTGATGCTTCTTGTCTTTAGACTACTATCTAATTTCCTTCATTCCTTTTACAATCAGACTTCTCAAAGTTATGGTACATATTCATCTCCTATTTGTTCGCTCTTTTTCCTCCCTGCAATGGAACTTTTACTCTCAACACTCTGGTATTTTTGAGAGTCAATAAATTTTTCTTAATCTTTATTTTGACCTCTCTGGTATTGAGACTGGTGACCTCTTACTCCTTAATACTCTTTCTTCCCTTGGCTTTTATGACACTAAATTTTCTTTGCTTTTCTGCTACTTATCTGGTGATTTCTTCTGTCTCCTTTGCTGAATATTCTTCTTTCTGATTCCTTAAGGTGGATTCCCATTAAGGGTCTATAAGCCTCTAAATTTGACAAATACACAGCATTTCCCAAAATTCTTAGCACAGTCTTCTGCTTTCTACTATACTAAGCCTTTTTTCCTTGGGAAAGTCATTTTTTCTAATGACTTCTGCTATTACTTCATAAGATCAAGAAATCATAGGCATACTGCTGCATGGATCCTGAGAGATCTAGCTAATTAAGTGGCATGCGTGAGTTCAGAAGTGGCACACCTAAAATTTAAATTCAAATTTTCTGACTCCCAAACTAGTGCTTTCCACTTTAGCTGCCTATTAGGCCAAATTGGAACTCAGGTCTTCCTGATTCCAGGTCCACTGCTTTATCTACTGTACCACCTAGCTGACCCCATTTGTATATTTATCTGCCAGTATATATAGTGAGGGTTCCATTATACCATTATATGACTGACGAGGTTGGCAATGTCCTAGCTCCAGTCGTGCCAATTGGTGATTATTTAGAAGCAATTGGGTTGTTGTTATATAAACCAAGAGATATAAGAGATATAGACATAAATATAGCTAGATATTATGTGTATGTATGTATGTATGTGTATATATATATACATATATATGTATATATATATATGTATATATATATACCAGGGCTATAGATTCTGATAAGCCTAGATGTGGTCTAACCTGATCTGTATCTACATGGATCTGTATAAATATCTATTGATAAAAATAAAGAAGTTAAAGAGACCTCAGAGTTTATCTATCCCAATGTCTCTCACTTTACAGATGAAGAGATGGAGATCTAGTGAGGTTAACACACGATAATCTGATTAACTCTAATTTGGTCCTTTATGTTCATCTTGCATGTGTTCACTCAGTCAGCATTCTATGCAATTGCCCAAGAGAAATATATCTCGTTCTTTGGGATCCTGGAGAGGGAAGTTCCCTATCAGGAGCCTTTTTGGACTCTGTCTCATTATAAATAGCAGGAATGAATCAGAGGGCTCATAAACATAAGTCACATTACCAGGAGTGGCAGTTGCTGGTTAAAATTGACCTCAAATTAGACTAGTTAAGTCCATATCTGAAAGCATTATTTTATAATAAGTGTAAACTTCCAGGGAAGAGGCAATAATATTATAGTCTCCTTAAATTCAAGACATCACAAACTGGACTCATCATCTGCCCTTACCACTACCCAAACCGCCTCTTCTACTCCAGGAATCTGTTTCTCTCCCTGTCATAGTTCTTTTTCTCATACTCTGGTATGGAAACATTTATTTTTTGTCTTTGTCTCTCCATCCCCACTATCTAATCATCTATCAAGTCCCATTATTTCTTCCTTTTAAGTGTCTCCCTCATTTAACTTTTCCTTTCTATTCCCAAATTTTTAGAATAAAATCTTATCCATCTCAGAAACCTTCAGCCTATTCATCTTTCCTCTTGAACACATGTTGCTTCTAGGACAGTTTGTTTAGTAGAGTAACTAGAGGCATCTGCCATACAATATAAACCTGTACTTGTGATATTCTTCAAATGTGTATAGTTTATAGCCCCAAACACCTTTCCATTATAGTCAAGTTTAGCCACATGCCAAAACATTTTATGTGTTCTGGACTGAGGAGGATAAAGTGGAGGAGACAGACTGTAATACAGCTAGAGAGGGTGAAGAACAATGAAGATCGGGAAGAATTCAGACCCTGGGAGCATCTTTTTATGAGAAAATTAGAAAATGCAAATGCTTAACATTGCTTCTAAGTAGATGTCTTTTGTCTAAACCTAAGTCAAGAGGAAGAAATGAGTCCAGAACTGGAGTCAAGGGAAATGATTTCTGAGGCTACTTCACAGCTCTGTCCTTACCTTGTTGCATGCAATCTGGTCACCATCTTCCATCTTCAACCCCAACCTTCACCCCATGACAACTCAGATGCTACACATTAGATACTCTACCTCTAATAGGTGGACGTTTGTCTTATCTTTCTAGGAATGAGGCCATTTCCTGGCCATTTTCACACCTTAATGTTATTAAACATACATTGTATACTTACAACCGGCAATAATCAGGACATAAACACCCTAATTCTTGCCTTCTACATATTTACATAGCAACTAGTCTACATATACTTCAAATTAAAGTTTTCAGGGGTTTTTTTTCAGTACACTTTGATTCACAAGTTATACTCATTTAAAAGAACCCTTACTAAAAAGATAATAAAATGTTGTAATAATCAATATTAGAGGGCCTGTAGGAAGACAGGCACACAATATAATTATGGTGAGGTTCTGAATTGGTTCAATTGTCCTGGAAAACAATTTGGAAGTATGTAAGAAAAGTCATTAAACTGTTCATGGTCTGTAAAATGAGAGTTGCACTCAATGTTTTCTAAGGTCCTTTCTGACTATTAAATCAATGATCATATTGATTTCCTGAGTTTCATTTTTTTGGCAAAGGGTTAGGCTCTGCTGGACCCAACTAGCATATTAACTAATTGGAGGCTTTCATATTACTGGTCCTTGACCAACCATAGCTTCTTTTCATGCCATTATTTTCTTCTCTTTTGGCACCACATTAATTCTTCTTTCTTGAAACACATCTTTGAAATGTCTGTAATTTATTAATAAAACCCAATTTGTCATCATTTCGGTAGCTCCTATAATCTTTCCTCAAAAGGCAAGTACTTCCTTCTCAGAATCTTTTATGTGAACTTGACTTATTATTTCTAATTGGTTTCTCTGTATCAATCTTCTCCTAAACACTGGACATGTATTTTTGTTTTTCAAGTGCAGGCTCATTACAGTCACATGCACAGGGTAAGCTGTGCCATTTCAGGAAAAGCTTCATCCTCCAACTAAATTCATAGAAATGATGCTTGTGCTTTTGAACCTGAAAATTATAATTTGCATATATGCTTTTAGGTTTCCTATTAAAACTAAAGACTTTTATAGCTTTATAATATTCCCAATAAATGAGAACTCCAACTTTTCTCTTCTAACCATGTATTCCAAATATTCATTTTCTAGGTGCATGGCATTGATCATCTCATCCCATATCCTATTCATTGACTCCATAATACATGTTAAAAGAAGATTCTAACTCCAAAGCTCAGTTTCCAAATCCTCTATCTTTAGCATCTGCCCTCTTCTCTCCCTTCGTGAATGGCTCTACCTATGTGTTCTCTGGACAGTAGTCATAGTTTCCAAATTGATCTTCTTGAATCCTCTTTCTCTCCTTTCCAATTCACTTTTCATCATCTGCCAAGTTTGTATTTCTAAAATACAAGGCTAACTGTATCACTTGCCTGCTATGAAAATTCCAATTCTGGCCCCTTACCTATCAGACAAATTCTCCATATACAAGCATTTACTAAATGCTTGCTACATACAAAACTGTGCTAGGGAATGAAAATTAAATGATCCTTGCTAAAAAGAAGCTTACATTCTATTTGAAGGAGATAACATACATGTAGAAGTATATATACAGAATAACTATGCACATAGTTATTCTGTATATACATATACATACATATATATACAAAATAACAAAATAAATACAAGGGAGGAAGGGAGAACACTAATAGTTGGCAAAATCAGGAAGTTTCTAATTGCTTAAAGGAAGAGAAGGATTCTAGGAGGCAGAGATGAGGAGGGAGTGCATTCCAGGCATGGGGGACAATCAGTGCAAAGTACAACTATAAGAAATGGAATATCATGAGTGAGAAAGAGAGAAAGTCAATGTATCTTGGTTGTAGAGTGTAGGAAGCAGTGTAGTATATAATGAAGCTCTAAAGGTATGTGGGGGCCAGATTGGAAGGGCTTTAAAAGCCAAAGAGCAGAATTTATACTTTATCCTAGAAGCAATATGAGGCCACTTGAATTTACTCAGTAGAGGAATGAGATGCCTGATCTGCACTTAAGGAAAATCACTTTGATAGCTATATGGAGGGTGGATTAGAGGAGAACAAGACTTGAGGCAGGAGACCAATTAGAAGCTATTGGAGCAGTTCATGTGAGTGATGATAAGAGTCTAAACTAAGTAGGTGGCTGTGTAAGAGGAGAGAAAGGCTACAATGCTGGAGGTGTTAGAAATAGAAATGGTAAGACTTGGCAATAAATTGGATATATGGGGTGAGTATAAGTAAAAAGTTAAAAAAATGTAACTGAGGTTATGAACCTGGGTAACTTCCATTTTACAAAGAGTTAATGAGTAAGTAAAGAAAGAAATGAAGGAAGTGAGTTTAGACAACTTTTTTTTCTAGGAATTTGGCTGAAAAAATGTGAAAGTGATATTAGATGATAGCATGAAGTGAAGATAAGATCAAGAGAAGGTGTTATATTGTTTTAAGGTGGGACAGACTTAGGAAACAGTAAGAAAAATAGCAATATATAAAGAAAGATGAACTGGGAAGGGATAGTTGAGCTAGTAATCTATTGAAGAAGATGGATGAGGATAGGATCAAGGGCATATGTAGAGCTCGCAACCTTGGCAAGGAGGGCTACCTCATTATTAGAGATTAGGAGGAAAAGAAGAAGAGAGGGGCAATTATGGCAAGGGGTTTCGAAATAAAGATAAATAAAGAACATGGAAAAATAAGGAATAATCTCATTTTTCTCAACAAAGAGATAAAATCCTCAGCTAAAAGAGTGGAAGAAGAGAAAGGGAGGAAGGAGTTTGAAGAGAAAAGGAAATGGGTAATTGGAAAGAATCAGTTGAGAAAATATAAAACTGAATGTTTTCATGAGAACATGGTTGATGTTAGAATGCACAGCCACCTGGGTTATCTGACTTCCTTTAATTCCATTTTTCAGCACTTAAGAAAGAACAGAAATGGATGGCAGGAAAAAACCAGGATTAGGGTTTGGCAAGGGATGAGTACTGCTAGTACAAGGGGGAGAGAGGCATTAGATAGAATGCCGGTCTTGGAGTGAGACTCATCTTCATGAATTAAAATCTGTCCTCTGACATGTACTAGCTATAGGACCCTGGGCAAGTGACTTGACCTTATTTGCCACAATTCCCTCATCTGTAAAATGAGCTGGAGAAGGAAATAGCAAACTGCTCCAGTATCCTTACCAAGAAAACTCCAAATGGGGTTACAAATAGTCAGACATAACTAAAATAACTGAAACACCACAACAAAGAAGACATTGTGGAACTAAGCTGGTTACCTATATGTTTGAAATTGAGAAGGGTGGAAGGTGAAGTCAGAGCAAGGTCAATGGCCTAAGAAGCTATTGAGGGGCAAAGGGAAGAATAACTTTAAGAGGGGTAAGGCATTTGGAAATATGGAATGATTGCAAGTTACAGAATAAAATATACATTTCTTAAGTTGGCATTTAAAGCCCTTCCCAAGCTGGATCAAGACTTCCTTTCTAGACTTAACTGAACATTACTCTCTGTCATACACTTTAAGTTCCTAAATATTGGGCCTTCTTGCAGTTGTTCTTGTCTAAGATTCCATCTCCTGTCTCAGTATGCTCACTTGGTCTCCTCTGTACTTGCAATGTATAATTTCCACCTCAAAAAGTCCCTGACTTCCTGAAAAGTTTTTATTTAATTTATTTGTTTATTACACCAAAGTTCCTAGGGATGTCCCTCTTTCCCAACCCTCTACAGAAGGCATCAGTTCATAAAATATATATGTATATATAAAACTATATTTTGTTTATTTCTATCAGTTCTTTCTCTGGAGGAGGACTTACAAGAGTAATTCTTTAAACAATATTTCAATATTTCTGTTGCTGCATATAATGTTCTCTTGGTTCTGTTCTTTTTTGTTCTTCATAATTTCATATAGGTCTTTCCATGTTTTTTTAAACTAACCTGCTCAATACTACTCATGTCACAACAGTATTCCATCAAACTCATATGCCATAACTGGTTTAGCCATTCCCCAATTGACATGTATTCCCTTAATGTCCACATCTTTGCCACTGCAAAAAGAGCAACATATTTTAGAACATAAATGCTAACTACAGAAAATCCATTTGTTGTCCTTTAGTTCCCTTCTCCTCAATTACTCCATATATATTTTTCAGTTCTATCTGTAGACAGTTTCATCTTGCAATAGAATGCAAACACCTTGAAGGAAGGGACTCTATACCAGCACCTAGTAAAGTGCCTGGAATTAGAGTAAATAAAAAGTGATTAGCAAATTCTTGTTGAATGAAAGAAAGGCCCAATCAATCATTTCAGTTTTAACTCCCATCAATCACCTTCTTATATACTTTCCTCCAATAAACTAGGCTCCATCTCACATTTTCTCTTCTCAGAGCCTTTGTTCATCCTGCTTCTGCTATAAAGAACCAAATCTTAAGTTAAGAGACCTTAGTTCAACTCTTGGCTCTGACATTGAACTAGCAATGTAACAATGGACAAGTCTCCATCTCTTAGAGCCATAGTTTTTCCTTCTGTGAAATGGGCATAATAACTGTTCAGCTATCTCATAGAATTGTTGAGACTTCTGAAATTCTAACAGTCTTTCATAAGCCTAGTCCTTATGCTACCTTACTTGTTTCCCTCTCATTAAAAGTGATCTCTCTACCCATTTTCTATCTACCCATACAATGGCTTTGTAGTACCACTCCCTTATCATTTATTACATCATATATAATATATATTACATAAATCTCAAAACATCATTATTTATGTTTTATATATATATATGTTTTACTGTAATAGATAATAGAACAATATATAGAGATAATATTAATAAAGCACTTAGCACAGTGCCCATCACATAGTAGGCACTATTTAAATGCTTATTCTCTTCCTCCTTCCCTGTCCCCTCTTCTCCCTAAAGGATAGATTATGAGGTCATTGAGTATAGGAACCATGTCTCTTCCATCTTTGCATCTAGAATGGAAAAATCATATCTAAAAGAATGGGAAAGCATTTATATAATGCTCATTAAATGTAAGTCACTTAACCTTGTTTGTCCAGATTTCCTCATAAGTAAAATGGGTTGGGGAAGGAAATGGCAAACCTCTCCAGTATCTTTGTCAAGAAAATTCCAAATGGGCTAACAAAGAGTCAGATGACTAATCGACTAAACAACAACAAAAATGTAAAGGACTCTGCTAAAAGTACTGGGGATACAATAGAAAGCTGAGACAATCCCTAATATCAAAGAGCTCACATTTCTAATTGAGGAACATAATAAATATATGAGAGTCATTTTCAGGATGGATGGCAATGTTCAAAAATCCTTGGGGTGCACCATTAGTAAGAAGAGATCCATTGGCTATTATTTGGGTTAATATTCAGTCTTGGGTTATTAGGGGATGAAAGAGTCCTGCACTCTTTGTGAGGACTCCACCCTCTCTTTGGCTCCTCTTGGTTTGGTCTCAATGCAGGTGACATTAAGATATGCAATAAATATTTGCTAGATGAATAAATAGATGTATTCCTGAGAAGTACCACTTAGACGTTTGTAAATCACATCCCATTTCTCTTAATATATTTTTCAATAATTGGATCCAATCCACATTTATGAAGCACCTTCTTTATGTAAACCCTCAGAATACAAAAGACAAAAATGAAATAGAACTTGGCCTCAAGAAGCTTGCAGTATATGGAGAAGATGTGATATGTAGACAATAAATAGAAAGCAAATACAAAGTAAAACAAAGAAAATTAAAGAGGGAGAAAGTATTAATGAGCTGCAGAGATCAAGAAAGGTTTTTCCTAAAAGGGCAAGGGAACAGAATTGTGCTTAAAAAGAAACTAGGGTAGAGATGAAGAGGGAATGTCTTTCATATAGGACTATTCATTTCATTATTTTATTTGTATTAGATTTTACAATGAGCTATTTAATAGCAAGATATAAAAAGAACAGAAATACAAACATGAATGGCCCAAACTGGCAGTATACTTTCACCCTCTTCTGTCATGTCAGGCCTTGGGGAGAGTGAACTCAGACTTAAAGTGGCTTCCACAAACATTTTCCTACCATGTTCCCTTCTGACAGTGGCAGAGTGGATTAAAGAATTACTCTCCAATATTCAGGACATAATGACTTAATTGCCTTCTTGATTCATTGCTAGGCCAGGCCAGGCCATGCAGGCACTTCTCAGTGCTGTTATGGGTCCATGTCACTCTCTCCTCTGATCTAGGGAGGCCACCATTGTTTTCACTCACATATTCCTTCATGGAAAGTAAAGAAATATTCAACATAACAAAGACTGAGAAAAAACAGGGCTTCATTCACATTCATTCACAGGCAGAGTGAGGGCTAAGAGGAGGAAATAAGGCAGTTAGCAGAGCAGGGAAAGCCTAGGCCCTCTCCTCACACTGAGTGAGGCTTACCTCACCACCAAGAAAGTTCTAATACATTTTTAAATGTCTTTCCCATATTTTCTTAATTTGTTTCTTTGCTTTTTTGTTTGGTCAAGTAATAGTATCTATAAAAAAAGTGATTACTAAATAACTATTATAATAGTTAAAATTTATATATAGATTTAAAGTTTGCAAAATATTATATATCTATTATCTCACTTATCCTCACAATACTATGATGTAGATCCTTTTATTAACCCTATTTTAATTTTTATTAATTTATTCATTAATTAATTAATAGATTTATTAATGCATATATTTAAATGCTAAATATTCATATTAGTATTGATAATATTATTGATATGAATTATTTATAATTAATAAAATATTTTCCTTGATTGTATGATTCATGTTCTTTCCTTCCCTTCTTCCCTTCCCCCTCCTGGAGCTGATGAGAAATTCCACTGAGTTTTATATGTGTTCAAAACCTATTTCCATATTATTCATATTTTCAATAGAGTGATTATTTAAAGTCAAAATCCCCAATCATGTACCCATTGAACCAAGTGATCAATTATATATTTTTCTTTTGCATTTCTATTCCTACAATTCTTTCTCTTATCCCTATTTTTTAGATGGGAAATTGAAGTTGAGAGAGATGTAGCAACTTTCTCAGAGTCCCATCCTCACAATACTATGAAGAAGGTCCTTTTATTATCCCTATTTTTTAGATGGAGAAATTGAGACTGAGAGAGATGAAGTGAATTTCTGAGAGTCCCATTCACATCTAGTTACTATCTAAGGGAGAATTCAAACCTAGGTTTTCTTGACAATAGGTCTACAGCCTTATTCCCAATAACATACTGCCTCTTTGGGGCAATTTCCCTTTAAAAGATCCTTGCTGTGAATATAAACCTTTTGTAAAATTCTTTAGTGACAAAAACAAGCAAATCAAATTTATCCATTTCATACCTAATTTATACTTTTTTAAGTCAAATTTTTATACATTGGACTTTTAAAAAAATAATAAGGAGTACTTATGTCATTCCCAAGCTTTTTTTTCCTACTGGGAGACTAGGTGGCCACATTAAGTGCAATGATTTTACTCAAAAATATTTCTGCCACCAGCCTGATCTAGTATCTGAAGTAGTCACATAATCAGTTCTTTAGGGTCAGGGCCAAGGCCCCTGTGGTATTCAATTATTGTTACTTAGGTGAGAAAGAATATTAAGTCATTATAGTTCATTAATATACTTGAAGGAATGAATTTCTCAGTTTCAATTGTGTAATCTACAATCAAGTCCATGAGGCAATAAGATGTAAAGGAGTTAAACTTTTGGGAGAGAATAAGAGTCAGGTAAGAGTAGGGTCACTTAGGCACTCATGAGGTGTGGGGGGCCAACCTCATTGGGTGAGAGAGTGGGAACTTCCAACCACCTACCTTCCAATCTTAGCCTAGGCAAAACTACAGGCTTCTTCATAGATATCAGTATGTGAAGTAATTTCTCCCCTAATATATCAGTTCTCATTTTCCTCATGTTAAATATCATTTGTCAGTTTTGAGTCAGGCTTTCTAACTTCTAGGCCTGTCAAGATTATTTCTCAACTTTTCCTACTGTTTGAACAGTGCATAGATTCCACCCTGACTCTGAAATTTACTAGCTGTTTTTGATATTTTTGATAAAGTAATACATTAAATTAAATAATAAAATAAATTAATGAAATAATAAAATAAATAAAACTATTTTTGAGAAATCATTAAAGTCTCTGAACCTCAGGTCTCTCATTTGTAAAGTAAGAATGATAATATCTAGCCCTGCCAACCTCGTAGGGTTGTTGTGAGAATCGGTTGGAATAATGGATATGAAGATACTTCATAAACCATTTTGTTGTTCAGTTGTTTTTCAGTCACATCAAACTCTTGGTGATCCCAGTCAAGGTTTTCTTGGCAAAGATACTGGAATGAATTGCCATTTCCTCCTCCAACTTATTTTACAGATGAGAAAAATGAGGCAAAGAGGGTTAAGTGACTTGCCTGGCTAGCCTAAGTCATTATTTCTAAGACTGGATTTGAACTCAGGAAGATGAATCTTCCTGACATCAAACCTGACAAATATCCTACAACTCTATAAAGATTCAGGGTATTAAGGCTATCTTCTCAGTCTTTAAAACTCTTCACAATCTGGTTACAGATTACCTTGCCAGGATTATTTTAGAATTATTCCCTCTCATACACACACAGCTAAATGGCATACACACACATACACACATACACACACACTCAAAATGAGGAGAATACCCTTTCCTCTCTTCATTTCCACCTTTTAGAACCTTTCTCTTCTTTTGAAGCTCAGCTCAGGTGTCATCTCCTGCAGGAAGACTTTACTGATTCCTTTAGTTAAAAGGATTTAAATTCCTTTTTTCATTGAGGACCCTTTTGGCAGTCTGATAAAGTTTATGGAACCCTTCTAAGAATAATGCAATTAACTGCATCAAGTAAAACACAAAGGATTACAATGGAAAATAAAAGTTACTAAAAATATATGTTGGCGTTTTTTTTTTCTCATCCAGTTTTATAGACCTCTTAAAACCTATTCATGGATCCTCAGGTTAAGAACCCTTGCTCCAGTGCCTAATTCACTCCCTCTCCTCAAATGGTCTTATATTTTCTTTTCTGTGTGTATGTTACATTCTGCCACTGAGCCTCAACGAACAGAAAGGATGTCAACTCCTGGAGAGCTGGAACTATTTTTTTTTCTTTTGTTTTGGTGTCACCAGAATCTATTAGAGTGTCTTGCATGTAAGCATTTATGTAGCACTTACTATGTACCAGGTACTGTGCTAAGTGTTTATTGCAAATATTATCTCATTTTATTCTTTCAATTTTTCAGTTGAGGAACTGAGGCAAATAAAAGTTATGTGGCTTGACCAAGGTCACACAGGTAATAAGTATCTGAGGCCAGCGTTGATCTGACAATTTGAATGAGAAGGTATTTGGTGCATCAAAATGTGGAAAAGAAACTTTCTTAGAAAGGTGGAAGAAGATGAATCCTTGAAAAAACTAGAAAGTAGCTATTGGATCATTGCCAAAGATCACAAAGAGAGCTTGTGTTCCCTGTAATTTAGTAACATTATGTTTGGGATAAATAACCAAAGAAGAATTTAAATGAGTTTAATGCCATGCCTTGAAATTCCCAGACTAGCCTCCTTTGATTCATGAGAACATGATAATACTCTTGATAAACAAAATGGAGATTTGGGGAAATAAAAAAAGGAGGAGATTATGATGATCTCGAGGAAGATCTTACTCAAAAGTCAAACATTATTAGAGTCAGGATTTGAATGGACACCTTCTTACTCCATAGCAATTTGAGTATGATAGAAGAACGCTAACCAAAGTACATGAAAGATTACGGTGGGTGGGTGCTTTTAGCTCAAACTTCCATGATGGTAGCTCAGGTGTAACAGTTTTTCATTTGTCAAGCTGGACCAGAACAACTGAGTTCAATCCTTCCAGGATGACAGCATAATATAATAATTGTGTGTTTATTTATTTGTTTGTTTGTTTGGGGAAAGCTACTGCTCTTAAACCAGAAAGGCTATTATTGAAATCTATTTATTAGTCAGTCACTGCCTCCCTATACAAACCACATATTGTCTTGACTCTAATTGGATACTGACCCACAGAGCTTTGTCTAAGTCATGCATTCACCCTGGGCACCATATTACTCCTTCCCTGAATGAGCTTACAATTTATTTAGGAACAGGAAACTTAATACCTAAGAATAATTAGACTCACCTTAAGTGCTATTAAGGGTTCAGGAAAAGCATGAGATGAGTCAGAGAAAGCATCATGAGAGCAAAGGGTTTCAGCTCCATCTCAGAGGACTGAAGAGGCAGAGGAGAGAAGGGAAGACCTTCCAGCTGCAGGGAACAACATGAGTACCAATTCAAGCAAAATGAGTGGGAAAATGGGATTGTAGGAAGAAATTGTCCGTGCTGACTTTCTACATATTTCCAATTCACCAGTTATTTGAAATACTTTGCATTTTGCTTTGCCTTTGTAGACTTGGACATTATCTACCTGAGGCCAGAATTTGGATAAAAGCTAAAAAAAAATGTAGCCAATTATCTGACTGGCTCCAAATATATTTGGCATCATATAACTAGATCAGTCTGTGTTTCTGAAAATCCTTCACTCAATTTTTAGTTTGTGTGATTGTTTCCTAATCCAAATCATACAAAACTCATTTTGGAAAGAGATGTTTTGGGGGAATTCAATAACACATTAAATTCAACAAATATTTATGTGCCTACTGTGTTCAAAATACTGCACTAGGTGCTAGAGGGATAAAAATTTAAGGATGACAGTCCCTGTTCTCAAAGAGTTTACAGTCTTTAAAAAAGGAATGCATGCCAAAGGCTTATTGCTTTTTTGATCTCTGTTCTTCTGATAATTTTCTATCTTGATTCTAGTTATTTATTATGTTCATTAATTTATTGAACTTGGGGTTTGTTTCTGTTTTAACTGAATGCTTTGGGCTAATGTCATAAAACAAGTTAACATCTTGGTCCAGGAAGCTTATGAATGTGGTGTTCCATAGATGATCTAGAGGTTCTTGTAAGAAATGTTCTCTGACCTACTTGTACCACAATATTTATAGCCGTTCTTTTTGTGGTAGCAAAGAATTGGAAACTGAAAAGATCTTCATCATTTTGGGAATGGCTAAATAAATTATGGTGTGTGGTTGTAATGGAATACCATTGTGTCATAAGAAATGAGGAACTGGACAGTCACAAAAAATCCTCAGAGACATATAAAGTGATGCAAAGTGAAGTGAGCAGAACCAAGAGAATGTTGTACACAGTGACATCAAAAATGTACAATGATCAACTATGAATGTCAATTATTATCAGCAATGCAAGGATACAAGACAACTTAAAAGGACTCGTTGTGAAAAGGCTATCTATCCTCCATCACAGAAGGGATTGTTGGAGTCTGAATGCAGATTGAAGGAAACCATTTTTCACTTTATTTCCTTTATGAGTTCTTTTCTTATATAAGCATCATGTGTCTTTTACAACATGATGAGCATGGAAATACATATTGCATGATAGCACATGTATAACCTATATCATAATATTTTCCAGGGAGGTTGGAGGGAAGGGAAGGGAAGGAATGAACACAGATCACAAAATGTCAGAAAACAATTATTAAAAATTATATCTGGGGGCAGCTGGGTGGTTCATTGGATTGAGAGTCAGGTCCAGAGATAGGAGGTCCCAGATTTGAATCTGGTCTCAGACACTTCCTAACTGGGTGACCCTGGACAAGTCTCTTAACCCCCATTATCTAGCCCTTAACACTCTTCTGCCTTGGAACCAATATATAGTATTGGTAAGGGTTTTAAAAATTATATTTACATATAATTGGGAAAAATAGAATTATCTAAAAAGAGAAACAGTTTCTGAAGGATTCAAGCTGAAATAGTTTACAAAAGTTACAAGTCGCTAAGAGAAGTACCATTATATATGAGAGCTTCCAGCTAAGAAGAGAGCACCTAGGAAGAGAAGTTTTCACTCTTTAAGTAAAGTGGAAAATAATTCCTTCTGATTAATCTGATGGGATTAGAATCCCATCACAAACTGAGTATTTGTTTTCAGCACTGAGACACACTATCTCTCTCTCTCTATCTTTCTCTCTTTCTCTTTTTCTCTCTGTGTCTCTTTCTCTCTGTCTCTCTCTCTCTCTCTCTCCAGGCTTCCACCTGAAGGAAAGAGAAGGGAGCCCTGAAGGAAGTTGGAATAGAAAGGAAATTACTTCTGCATCAAGAGGACAAGGAAGGCAATCATAGGAATTATTCCATAGTGCTAACATATTCATAACCAGTAGTTGAGAGGAGCAAGTTCTTGTGATGTCAAACTGACCTGAAGTCCCAGAGTGGTTTAACAGCAAGACAGGATTCATGATTCAACCTAATGAAAGTTTAAGGAAAATGGAGTTATTTTAAGCTATGGATCCACTACATAGTTATGTCATATAGACCCAGTTGAGCCTTCAATGCTGCTGGGCAATCTTGCTCTACCTCCCTTATCAATACGATCCCACTCCCCACAGCAGCTCTTTCAAACCTTTTCAGCTTTTTTTAAATATCCAATTTCTCCTTCCTCCACTCAGTTAAGAACTTTGTGTCCTAATTTACTGAAGAAAATGAGACCATTCTCCATGAACTCCCTCTTCCTCATCTCCTATCACTTACATGCGTTCTGCTTTCTCCTCCACCATTTTTTTCACGTGATAAAGCCTTATTCTTTACCAAAGTCTCAGCTTGGTTAAGTGATCTCATTCCATCTTATCTCCTCCAACAGACTGCCCCCTTTGTCATCCTCACTCTTCCATTTCTTTTCCTTTTTTATAAACCCTTACCCATCTTGTATTATCTGTTTGTATTCTCTTAAGTTATTTTTCTTGTCTCATTGCAGTAGCTAACATTTTTTTTCAAACCCTTACCTTCTGTCTTAGAAACAAATTGAGAGTTAAGTGACTTGCCCAGTGTCACATAGCTAGGAATTATCTGAGACCAGATTAGGAACCAAGACCTCCCATCCCTAGGCCTGGCTCTCAATCTGCTGAACCACCTCACTCACTTCCCCCTTCTACTTATTTTCAATCTCTCTATCTCTACTGATTCCTACCACCCACAAACATGCCATGTCTCCACTATCCTGAAAAATCCCTCACTTGATCCTTCCTTCCAGCTAAATATTGTCTTATTTCTCTTCTGTCCTTTATAGCTAAACTCTTTGAAAAGGCCATCTATAATAAGCACCAGTTTTCTCTTCTCTCATTCTCTTCTTAAGCCTTTATAATCTGGTTTCTAACTTTATCATCCCAACAAAACTACTCTTTTCAAAGGTATTAATAACCTCTGTTGCCAAGTCCATTGGCCTTTTCTCTAACCTCATTCTCCTTGACCTCTCTGCAGCCTTTGACAGTGTTGATTACTCTCCTCCTTCATATTTTCTCCCCTCTGGGTTTTGGGGATTCCACTTTCTCCTGGTTTTAACTCCTACCTATCTGACCACTTTTTCTCTGTCTCCTTTGCTGGATCCTCCTCCAGATCATGCCCTTTATCTATAGGTTTCTCTTAGGGTTTTGTTCTGGGTCCTTTTCTCCATCCATACTACTTAACTTGGTGATCTTATCACCTCCTAGAGACTTTATCCTCTTTATGTTTATGATTCTCAAATATACCTTTCCTGATCCAATTTTTTTGTTGACTCTAATCTAGCATCTCCAACTGCCTTTCAGATCTCTCAACATAGATGTCCAAGAGATATCTTAAAGTCAGTATGTCTAAAACAGAATTCATGGAAACATAAAGAAAAAGTTAGAAAGTTACAATGATTATAATAAATGTATATAAAGGATCTATACCCTCATAGGGTATACATTCCAATATATCACATATGCTAAAAACTATAATGTTAGTCATTTTTTCAAATAGCCTATATGAATGCCATAGGAATTCAAGGAAAAAAGAGAGATAGTAGGGTAGTGATCCTTGCTCTTCAGTCATTTTTCAGTCATGTCCAACTCTTCATGACCGCATTTGGGGTTTTCTTGGCAAAGATAATAAAATAGCCATTTTCTTCTCAAACTTATTTTGCAGATGAGGAAAATGAGGCAAACAGAGTTAAGTATTTGCCCAGGGTCACAGAGGTAGTAGGAGTCTGGGTCCAGATTGAACCCATGACAATTAATCTTCCTTACTCCAGGCCTGGCAATCTAGTATGTCACCTTGCTGCCCATAGTAATCCTACAATCACAGAAGTCTTCGTTGAAAAGGTAACATTGGAGGTCGGCCTTCAAGAATGGCCAAAAATAAATACTCAGAGATAGAAAAAAGTTATTTCATGATGAGAGAATATCAAAAAAGGGAAATGAGAAAGTATAAGTCATATATAGAAAAAATATGTAAAGACATTTGGCTAATAGTGAAAGACTAGAATGTCTTGGTCTTGATTGCTACCTCTGTATGTCTTCATCTGGAGCCATTTAACTCTTCACCTTCATGTTTACCCCTATAGTAGGCTTTGAAATAATTTGGACCATAAGCTAGGGAAAAATAAGGACTTACAGGATTTATAGCTTGGGCAGTTCAATATAAAGTCCCCTTTGCTATCATTCCAACTGATCTTTTACACTGGTTACAGCAATAAAATACATCTTGGTTTATCTCTAATACAACCCTGAGCATCTCTGCCTTTTAAAGTCCTCCTTATAAAGGTTAACTCAGGTGCCATCTTTCCTTCTTAACTCATCTTCCCTAAATCCTACCCATGCAGATTGAAAGTAGTCTTGGCACAGGTATGTAGCTCAGTGGATTGAGAGCCAATCATGGACATGGGAAGGCCTGGGTTCAAATACATTTCCTAGCTATGTGACCCTGGGCAAGTCACTTAAACCTGATTGCCTAGCCCTCACTGCTCTTCTGCCTTGGAGCCAATACACAGTAGTAATTCTAAGAAGAAGGTAAAGGTTTTTACAAAATGAAAGAAAGAAATCTCTCCTCAAATTTTTGACATTTACTCTATCATTTTACTTGAAAGATCTTTGAGAAAAAAAGTTCTACTTTACCGTATCCTTGGCAAGTCCAGGTCTTCCATATAGAAAATGTTTCATAAATGTTTACTGCTGAACTAAATTGTCCAAGATTATAGAGAATGGCAGATGCAGGACTAGAAACTCTTTTACACTGCTGTCATGCTTTCTAGGTCCCCCCAGGCATGGCTCTATTTGCTCCTGCCACTGCACCTCTTAGATCTTCAGGCATTGCCATCTACTCTGCAGCTGCATCCTCAGGACACTGGGAACTTCTCTTGCCCCCTATCAGTCCACGCTCAGCATCACTGTGACTTTCCAGCCTTTCTCCAGTTCCTTTCTATTAGAATGTGAATTTGTTGAGAACAGGAACCATCTCACTCATCAGTTTGAATCATCAAAGCCTAACGTTATACTTAGCATGTAGTAAGCACTTGATAATTTCTTTTTCATTTACTCACTCATTCATTCATTTCTGATTACCAATCCATGGCTCTTTTGACTGAATTTTGCTAGGAGTATGGGTCTCCCATAGAAGACCAAAGGCTTCACTGGGTCTAATTGGTGGCAGTAGTTGGATAAATCCAGACTGCTTTTGAGATCCTTGCTGTTGTGTTTTGTTTTCTTTTAGTCAATTTACCAGGGGATGAGGGTGGGGGAAGGGGGAGGTAGTTGGCTCAGAGGATTAAGAGTAAAGCCTGGATATGGGAAGTCCTAGGTTCAAATGTGACCTCAGATACTACCTTGCTTGTGTGACCCTGGGGAAGTCACTTAACCCCTATTGTCTAGCCCTTACTACTCTCTCTTCTACCTTGGAACCAATACACAGTATTGATTCTAAGAGGGAAGATAAGGACTTAAAAAAAAAAGAAAAGAAAAACCAATTTATGAAATGGTGCTAAACTATTGATCAGCACTATGAAGTCTAAAAATGAATATAAATCACCCTGTAGCTATACACTTCAAAAATGAGGCAATATTATAATTCAGGTATATTCCCACTGTAAAAGAAAAACAAAAAGCTTTTTTATGTACCAAAACCTGAACTAATGAAATTGATTAAATCAGTGGATTATTCATTTTACATAAAGGCCAACTACAGGGAGACATTAGGTAAGAACATTTCCTAGTGCTTCTGAAACCTTATTGCAATTAATTTACATGTCTTCTCAGAAAAAAAAAATATATATATATATATACACATGTATATAATAGTGAAGGATGCTTATATTTCAAAGATACCATTCCATATTCAAACTCTTCTATTTTTTCATTATTATGCCAATTTTAAAAAATATTCTCCATGTCTATTAGCCATATCTGAAGAAAATAGCCTTTCTGGTTGTTATTTTTTGAGTCAATCACCTATCATCCCCTCCCTGCCACACACGCACGCACGCGCACACACACACACACACACACACACACACACACACACACACACACCTCCTACCTTGAAACAAAATAGACTGCTGCTGCTTTGCTGGGTATTGTCTGGTGTGAATGTGCAATTAATTAAGCAGGGTTTAAATGTAAAATTGATTCCAAAAATATAGGGTGATAATTCAAGTCTAAACTTGTTCCAGACAGGCAGCTCCTCAGAAAAAAAAGGACACCGTGGGGGTGCAAATGAAGAGATATGCCACCAGATGATCATAGTTGTCTCTGCCAAGGTTGACACAAGAGAAAAATGAAGCTGATAAAAGTTGTAAATTAGATTGACCAATCAGAATGGAGGAGATGGGAGGCCTGTGAAATCTGAGGGGTAATTAATCTTTCTCTTTTGCTCTGATAATTCAGATTCTCTTCATTATTGGCTGTCGATAGAAGATGCAAAAGAGAGGCTAATTCTTGGCCCCCATACGGAGGAAGTGGTGTGCACTATTCTCTCTCTCCATTGAAAGCACCATCTATATTTGCCTTCTTTTTGACAGTTCCTCCAACTTATTAATTTCTGGGGGCATTTCTAAGTAGGCGGTTGTCCCATAATACAAGTGTAAAACTGGAAGTGCAAAGACGCAGAGAGGAGGAAAAGCCACGGCCGCCCATCTGTTAACCAAAGAAAAGAGGTGGGCATGAGAAGAAAAAGAAAAAAATGTCTTCTGCTATTTTGAATGTGGGGGGGGAGGGGAATGGTGCATGAATGAGACCGATAAGAATTTGCATATAACAGAAGGCAAAACAATGAATGTGTGTAAATGCAAATATGTCCATGTAGCTGTATGAGTGTGCACCTGTGTTCATGGTTTTGTGTGTGAATGTCTAAATAAATATGTATGTGTACCTAAGTCTGATGTAATGAGCAAATGTATGAGGGAGTGAGCATGTGTGAAGAGATTACATTTTTAAAATTGAAGTAATAAATTATACCTGGGATCCCCCCCAGAGACCTATAAATAGGAAACTGAAAGCATTTCCTTCTATTTATTTTATAAGTACAATAAACTTTATCAGCTTTTAGTATTGGAAACTCTTGCAATATTTATGGGCTGCTTACTTTAGAAGTTATTCAGGGGATAGTATCAAGAGGCTAATGAAAAAGAAAATTGGGGTGGGGTGAGAGGGCTTCTTTCCTTCTGTCTGACAATAAGGATTTATCATAAGGATTTATCATTCCACCTCCTCAACCATCTTAGAGCCCAATGCAAGGTGCTCCATTCATCTATGATATAATTGGGTTGGCCCCAGGCCTCTGAGCTCTATGGAAGGTCATTAGAGACAGTCTCTTTCTGCAAGCACAAGTAATGGATATTCTCTTGGGTTCTGATGAGAAGACACTTACTGAGGGAAGTCTGAACAGAAAATTCACATGAGGTTACTCTGCAGCACATCTGGCCAGATCAATAAGAAAAGGTTTTCACCAAGCTTCCCATCATCTAAAAGAAACCCATGACTGATGGTCAGCAGCCGGTCACTTCACAGGGGTCTTTTGAATGCTTTGGGGGTACCTGTATGTAGATATGATACAAATCAGTTTGTCCTAAACCCAAATCTCTTTTTTCCTTCCCAAGTCTCAGAAATGTGGGGGGTGAGAGAGTAGGGGAAGAATTCCTGATAGGAGATATTTCAATTTCAGGTTCTAGAGCATGTTTTTGAAAAAATTAAATTCACATAATCCACACACACCCCCTAGCAATCCTCCCGCCCTCCCAAAATGCTCCCCTGGAGAGGTTCTTTTTCTTATGGTTTCCCAAAATCTTTAGAGGGGTGGCTGGAGCATTGGTTACATTTTTCTTTTTTTGAAGGTTTAAAAAGATTAACTAATTCACCTTTATTTGCTCCTAAGCAGCAACTAAAGTACAAATAACATGTGCTGTATAATCTTTCAGCTTCTTCTTCAGTACATGTTAAGCCTAACCAGTTTGAGATATCCACCCTTTACAACCTCTTCTTCTTCTCCTGCCCACTTCCCGGATCCCTCCTGGGCTCTGGGAAACCTAGATGACTAAGATGATTGACTTCCTAATATCTAGGGACAGTAGAATCAGAGATGGTGGTCTAATACAGGTTGAGGATGGTACAGGAACCACAGGAGGAGCTTTCAGGGTTGAGTTTGCAAGTCAATTTCCCAAAGACCAGGATCCACTCCTCTCCAGGCTCAGGGACAGGTAAAGACCCCAGAACCTCTGCCAGGGCTACCAACTGCCCTCTCCTGTGTCCGCACACCTCTCTGGGAACATTCCGACATCCAACTGATTCACCTGTCAGTCACCGAGTGAACTCCTAGCTCCCAGAGATTCAATATAACACATGAGTATTTATTTCCCAGTCTCTAGAATTTTATCACTGAATCTCTAGGTGCCTAACCACACCCATTTTTCTTTTTCTCTGCTTCAAAGGTCAAACTTCCTATACTTCAATATTCTCTCTCTCTCTCTCACTCTCTCTCTCTCTCTCTCTCTCTCTCTCTCTCTCTCTCTCTCTCACTCAGTCTTACCCTCCTCTTCTCTGCACACACACACACACACACACACACACGTACATACATACACACATATCTTTTCCTATTTTTGCCTTAAATCCACAAGTAACTTCCAGAAATTTACCATGATAATTCAGCTCAAAGCAATTTTGAGGGGGTTGTTGTTTCAAGTCCTTTAATAGCCTGCTTCAGAGAGGATTGAATGGTCTTTTAGGCAGGACAAAAATGGAGGGGCAAGTTGACAATTATTCAGTAAGTTCAGGCTGTGCTTGCAACCAAACTGATCATTAGTGACAGCAACCAGACCTTGTCTGCAGGCTGGAAATAGCCACTGCCTAAGATCTACAAACCCCAAGCATCTCCAGCAAGTCAACAACACTCCACTCAATAACTATAACCCATTCAGCAAAGCCACAACCCTACACATTCAGTAATGAATCCATGGAGTCATAACTATAAAGTGCCAATGAGAGTTCATAACCTGGTTAGCTTGCTGGCTATGTTGGCTAGCCATTTTTTCAACAATATGGAGGTTTTCTCAGAGTAATAACCTTGACTATTATGAACTAGCTCTTCAGGGAACCAAACTTTCAGTGAATGCTGACCCCAGTCCATTTGGTGAACACTCCCTTCTTCCTTATTTTATGTATGTGTTCTATTACTTCTAGGGGACCCTACATGTCTTCTGGCTGCCTGGAAGGGGGAAGGGGGTGCACTTATCTAAGTGTTCCTATATGAGTCTGAGAAGTAGCAATTCTAGAAGTAACTCCTGAGAGGCAAAAGTACATGATGAAAACTGGCCCCAAATATTGTTTCATGTGTAAATCTGAGTTGTAGATCTGGGCTCTCATTTATGTTCACAACTTGTGAGCCATCACCCACATTCACAATGAGGGGTAGCAATCCCAGAGAAAAGTAGAACATGTCACATTTAGATCATAACCTCATAGAAGGAAGGAACCAAGTCCTTCCTTTTTTATTTGTAGTATTTGTTACACACATTGTGTTATTAGCCACTTAATAAAAATGTTTCACAGATGTGATAATGGGGTCTCAGTCCTTCAAGAATCCAGGACTTCATCTATATGGGTAGTCCCATAGTGGATGCAGAACAGCCCCTCCACACCATAGAAGACAGACCATTGAAGGGGCTGTCTTGGTGAAAACTTAATATCACTTGATAGCCTAACTCCATGATGGTGGTAATAATAGAAACAAAACAAAATAAAACAGTAGCATAATAGATTTGGAGCTGGAAATGACATGGGCGTTGTGCAGAGATGGCAGGGATCCTGTACCCCTTAACTCAGGTGGGCTGTGAACAGGGGAATTCCCTTCCCCCTTCCTGCCCTTGTGACTCCCAAGACAAAGACCATTATCCTTGGAATTCCTTTAAGATGAGATAGATAAAGAGATATACCTCCTCTATATCATCAAGTTGTATCTCAGACATCCATCTGTCCCCTAAACTATGAGGGTCACCCCCTATGTCTCCAGGCAGACCCCGATCAGATGACCAAACCCCCCACCGAATACATGAGTGTTTACCACCCTAGAATCACATTCCCATCATGACACAGAATCACGTCCCCACGGTTGTAAAAGTATATAATCCCCAGGACTGAGGGATTCAGAGGGCAGCCTCCCATGGCTGTTCCAATCATGCTGTCTTTCTGGCCATTAATCCTATCTTACTAATAAATCTTTCTTTTTACTTTTAAGCTAAGTTTGGAGTCCTCTTATTCTTGAGAATGGTTTCCTTCCCAAACCCAGGAGCTCACCATTTGCTCCCCTATAACAGAAAGGATCTTAGTCTTGTTCTTATACTACATCCCCCTATGCCACCCCCTGACCTCCTCACCCCAAACACACAGTCATTTAACAAATGTGTAATCTGAGGCCCAGAGGAACAAGGGACTTGGTTATAGATACACAGATACACATCATAGATACACAGTGTTCTTTCCATTGTACCATATTGCCTTTCACAGTTAATCTTCATATCATCCCCAAAGAACACCTAATCTCCCCTGTAGGCAGGCACCAGTCCTGGGATCAAGAAGACTAGAATTCAAATCTAGCCTCAGACATTTATTAGTTATGCTACCCTAGGCAAATCGTTTAACCTTAGTCTGCGTCAATTTCTTGAACTGAAAAATGGGGTAATAATAGCAGCTATCTCCAAAGATTACTTTGGGGATCAATGAAACATTTGTAAAGCACTTAGCACAGCATCTGGCATATAATGGAAATTTCTTCCTTCCTTCTTTCATTGGTTCCTTCTTTCCTTCTCTCTCCCTCTTTTTTTTTCTCTCTTTCTCCCTCCTTCCTTTTTTCCTTCTTTCTTTCCTTCCTTCCTTCCTTGCTTCCTTCCTTCCACCCTATTTGTCCAAGTATCTATCAATAGAGGACCAGCAGTAACACTCCCAGACCTCACTGGAGGTTCCTCTGGTATGGGAAGCAGTTCAGAACCTTAGAATCACAGAAGGTAAAATCTAGTAGAGACCATGGAAGCCATCTAGTTAAAACCTCCTGCATATCTGATGATGTAGAGGTAAAGGCCATGTAGAGTGGAAAGACTGCTGAATCTGAAGTCAGAGATAATGGGTTAAAGTCATAATTCTGACACATAACCTATCTGGGCCTCAGTTCCTTCATGTGTAAAATGTGGGATAGACTCTATTTTTTTTAAAGTTCTTTCCAGTCCTAAAACCGTGGTCCTATAAACTATTATAATCCATCTTCTAGAGACTCTTATACAAGTTACTGCTCCATTTTAGGTCTCTGAGAGACACCTGGCTTTAAAGCTATTTGCATATAATCAATAGTTAGCTTCAGGCTACAAGAGAGCATCAGAACCGGAAGCTGGCTCCTGGGTGTTTGTGGCAGACTTTGTGAGTGGACCCTGACTGTGTGAAAACAAAGAGAACAACTAGTTAATGTGTGCGCTTCTAAGTAGGAGGACAATGAGTCAGAGTATTTGCAATGGGATGTGACTCAGCCTGTGTTATGAATGGGGGTGTTGTTCAGTTGCGGATCTCTGAACAATCTGAGGGCTTTGGGGTGAACATCCATTTAAAGAGTGTGGGGGTGATAAAGAAATAAAGCACCACCGGAAGGTGAGCTTCCCTAGTCTCTAATGTGAGCCTGAGGCTTCCTGGATCCTAATGCTGATTGTCATGGAATAGGTCTTACCCTTGGAGCCTGTGATAACCCAGAAAACACAGCTGTAAACATCTCATCAAGGTAATTTTGAAACACCCCCACACACACACACACTAATTGCATTATGGTCAAAGCCCAGAGGACAGGGCTGGGAACAAATGGACTGCTAGCTTGGTGAGCAATTGACCTTCAGAGAGTGTGTAAGGCTAAGTCTTTGCCCCTCAGAAGGTTTTCCCATTGCTGTGGACGACTTTTAGCAAACAGCAACAAGCTATATACCTAGTTCAAACAAAGCAAATTCAGTCAATGTCACCCACACTGACTGTTCAGCTGTGACTGAGCGGGGAAAATTGCCTCAATCATTCTGAGACAAATGTAACGGCTATAATAAAGCATTTAGCCATTTCATTGATCTGATGGGTTGTTTCTATCAAAATGGCAGCTATTAGCTGAATTCTTACCAGTTTGTTACCTGGTGCCTGCTCTCTCTGCCTCAGAAGCTGCCACTTGCTTCTTTTCATCTGGGAGGCTGTTATGGTACCCCAATGAGAGCCTTCGATCACCCATGAACCCCCACGGGAGGAACGGCAATGCTTCCCCCAAAAAGCCTTTGTGACCTGAGGCAAACCAGCATGCAGTCATCTAGCTGAGTGATGTGATAACACCCTATTAGAACACAGAAATTGCAAGCTTGGTACATAGACCACTTCAAGGTGAACTGATCTTCTAGGTACTTGGGCTCCCCAGGAGCCGTGAGAAGCGGGAGGATTCGCTAGCTTTTCTTGTCTCTGATAGTTCTGCACATCGCCTATCTGGGTCAGGTCTGTCATCTTGCTGCAACTGAGGCTTGTACTTGCTTGGCATCAATCTACATGGTTTTGCTAGTCTATTTTATGTATATTTATTATATATAATATTTGTATATATTTTTTATAAATATAAAAATTGTATATATTTATATATAAATACGTCTTATATATAAATATGCATAAAATAGACTAGCAATAATTTTATGTGTTGCATTTATATGTGCAACACATAGAATTATGGTGGAAAATCCTGTATGTCAATTTTTCATTTTCCTTAATAAAGTCATGCAAGCATCACAAGGAATTAGAAATGCCTGTAAAGTAAGATAGTTATTCAATAAACAGTCCAGAAAGCAAACCAGATCAGATCTTGAGAGTGGAATCTAAAAGAATGACTTCAGAAAATCCCAACTAAAAATATTTAGAATAGAAGGAGCTACTGTCATGAGGCTTTTTAAATTTACAAGTGAAGTTTACAGGAGCATTGTCATCCCTATGATTCTACCTGTCATTGTTCCCAAAGTACATCTACCTACAGGATTTGTCCAAAGATGCTTTCGGTGAGCATTCAGCGATTACTAAATAAGAATGGCTTAAACCATTTATTTATTTAATTAATTTTAGTCATTTATACACTTATTTAATTATAGGTACTGTGTCTTCTACTTAATAAAGTACAAGACACTTAAGGTACTTAATAAATGCTTAGTGATTGATTAAATAATAAAATTAATAAAAATATAAATATTATCCATTTGTGCATTAATTTGCAGAATATCAAGTACAAAAGAATAATAGCAGGATAGTGAGTTGCCCAAGTACTATTTCAATCTAAAATTGATTTTAAAAAAGATGAAAATAAATAACAATAATAGGCGTTTTGAGATGGTAAA
Organism: Gracilinanus agilis; assembly: GCF_016433145.1. Lineage (NCBI taxonomy): Eukaryota > Metazoa > Chordata > Mammalia > Didelphimorphia > Didelphidae > Gracilinanus > Gracilinanus agilis. The sequence goes on from NC_058132.1 coordinate 351,378,086, forward strand.
TAGAGAACAGACCTCAGAATCAGAAAGACCTGAAAAGCAACGGCTGTATGACTATAAGCAAGTCATTTATTCTCTCAGTACTCTACACAACACTCTAAGATTTTAAATTGCAGAATTGTGCCAGTCTTCATTGATTGAGTAAGTTTCCTATCTGGGAATCCTTTATAACAGTGTAATCACAGATCTGGGTCTGGCCTAAATTATAATAACTAAAATTTGTTTAGTGTTTAAAGGTTTGGAAAACACTTTATATAGATGTGTGTATATATGTGTATATATATGTATATATGTGCATATATATAAATTTTTATATACAATTACATAAGATATGTAATTATATAATATCTAATAATGATACATATTAATTTCTTTAAATCTCATAACCACTTTGTAAAGTGTATACATCAGATTATTTCTAATCCCATTTTACATATTAGGAAACTAAGAGGTTTAATAAAATCCGATTTTGCCAGCAAAGGGAATTCAAGTTTTGGGAATTCATTCTATTAGTGCAGACCCCACGTGCCATGATAAAAAGCTGCTAGTTGGGGGCAGATGGTTAGCTCAGTGGATTGAGAGTCAGGCCTAGAGACAGGAGGTTCTAGGTTCAAATCTGACCTCAGACACTTCCTGGCTGTGTGACCCTGGGCAAGTCACTTGACCCCCATTACCTACCCTTACCCTTACCCTTAGCCTTTCGTTTTTGCATTAGAATGTTACATTTTGCTAGGATCCACTGGACACAGAACTGATCAGATCCTTCTTAGTTAATATTAGTTGCAAATATAACTCTAAGTATGGATTCTAAACCTGGGTTTTGAAAACATTTTTTTAAGTTTTGCTGGGTCAAAAGTTATACACATTTTTATGAGTCTTTGTGCATAATTCCAGATTGCTCTCCAAAATTTTTAGATCAATTCACAATTCTAGCAATACTAAAGAACTGATCAATAGAAATAAGTAAGACTTAGTTTTAAATACACATGTATCTTTTTGTCAAATGGCACCTTCTCTAAAGGGAAGAATGGAGGGAGGGAGTTAACCAGGTACTATCATGTAACAAATAAATAAATTTACATTTTGAAAGATTTTGAAATTGATTTTTTATGTAATTGATTTTCTTTATAATACTATGTATTTTATTTAGGCATTTAAAAAACATTATTTTGAGAAGGGATCCCTAGACTTCGCTAGATTACTGAAGGGGTCCATATCATAAAAATAAAAGTGAAGAACCCATGCTCCAACATAGAGCTACATAAATGTGAGAACTGTTCATTTAGAGTCAAACATGAATTTTGAGAGAAATAACCCAGATGACTAGCCTCCTCTCCTAGACCAACTACCTTATTGTTCTATTTTCAGACTCTGGCTTAAAAACATACTGTACTGGATAATATAATCTCCTTTTATTCAACCTGTTTTTAATGTTTGCTAGAATTGTCCAACTAAGCACTTGAATTTTCCAAGAATTATTTACCACATTTCCAAGTAAGAGACATTGAAGAAGCATTTTAGAAGACTATTACAACTGTCACTTTTTTTTTTTACTTATTATGCCCAATTTTTTTTATGGCAGCGAGTATATAGTGCATCAATAGACAAAGAAAAAGAAATAAACTTTATCCTAGGAGCTAATGAACTGCGTCAGAATGACATGACAATTTAGACTTCAGATACAATGGCCAAATGGTAAATGTTAAAGCTTAAGATTCATGTGCCTTGGATTCATTATGATTTTGAAAGGATTAATGGGGTTACTCACTGCAGTTACTCACTATCATTGGGCCTATTTCACTTAGAAAGTGAGCTATCAGGAAATAACAGAAATAAAGGTGCTACTTAGGGATCCGCTGTTAAGGAGAACTTAATTCTTCCTGGAAAAAAAAAGGGTATTGAAAGAAGTGGACCTGAGACAAAAATACCAATAAGGATATAGACCTGAGATGAATAAAGGATGGTTTGAGAGGAAGGAGATCAGGTAGGTGGCACAGTGGAGAGAGTGCTATATATGAAGTCAGAAAGATTCCTCTCACTGGGTTAAATACATCCTCAGACACTAACTAGTTGTGTGACCCTGGGCAAGTCATGTAACCCTATTTGCCTTAGTTTCCTCATCTGTAAAATGAACTGTAGAAGAAAATGGTAAAACACTTTAGTATATTTGCCAAGAAAACCCCAAATGGGGCCATGAAGAATTGGACACAACTGGAAAACAAATGAACAAAAAATAAAATATCTAGAAGTGGGCAAGATAGTCATAAGAAATCAAGTCGGACTACCTCTGCTTGGCTTGCTTGCTAATGTCATGATTCTAGGATATTAGGGGAAGATCTTCTAACTTTATGACACCAGGTTAGGCCTGGGGCAGACACTAGCTGTTTTACCTTGGACAAGCCATTTTAATCTCAGTTTGTCTCAGTTTCCTCATCTGTAAAATGGGAGAAATAATAACATCTACCTCCCAAAGTTCTTATGCCAATAAAATGATTGGTGTGATATTTGTTAAGTCCTTAGGACAGCGCCTGGCATGTAGAAGGCACTATAAAAATGTTAGCTATTATTAGCTGTTTTCTTTGCTAGAAAGCATTTCTATTCCACTGAACTCCTTTTTGAAGATGATGGGTCTTAGCCCCTATAAAACAATGATATTACCTCGAGAAGTTATATGAAATGTAGGCTTCCCTCCATATAGTCATATATCGCTATAATTTATTCCCAGGTGTCAAATATTATTGAAAGTCATTTAAAAATGATGAACAAAATGAGTTCAAAATTTCAAAATTCAAAAATTTCAAAAATTCAAACAAAATTTTCTTCTTCCAGAAAAAACTGGAAAGACTTTTATGAACTGGTACAAAGTGAAGTGAGCAGAACCAGGAAAACAATGTATATGGTAGCAGAAATATTATACAATGATCAACTGTGAAGGACTAAACCCTTATCAGCAAAATAAGTCTCCAAGATAACCACAAAGGACTCATGATGAAAATACTCTCCACTGGAGAGAAGCGCTATTAAAGTCTGAGTGCAGATCAAAACATTACATCTTCTATGTTTCCTTCATGAGAAATTTATTGGATGTGTGATATATGTCTTCTAGGACTACTTCAGCAATATGAAATATATATTAAATGAAAGTACTGGTATAACCTCTATCAAACTATTCACCACCTTGGGGATGGCAGAGGAAGTGGGGGGAGGAAGGGAGAAAATCTGAATTCTAAAATGTCAGAAAACAATTGTCAAAAATTTTTTCTACATGTAATTGAAAAAATATTTTAATTATAAAAAAAGAAATCCATTTAAATACACAAAAGATAAATTCATGTAAAAGCATTTTTCAGTAGTCTTTTTTGTTTCAAAATAGTGAAATGAAGTGAATGTATACAAATGTATATATAATATACATGTATGGATATTACATATGGATATGTAAAATGTATGTTATAATTGGAGGAATATTAGGAAAGCTCTCTCACTCTACCTGTTTACTTGATAGATTCAGAGAGAGAAAGAGAGAGAGACAGAGAGTGAGACAGAGAGAGAGAAGCAGACAGATAAATAAATAGAGCATTTATTGTTTCTTCTCTGTCAGGCACTGTGCTAAGTACCATGAATACAAGCAAAATGAACAATCCCTATATGAAGAAGATTAGGTTCTAATTGGGGACTACAACACATAAAAACTAATTGGAAATATGGGGAAAGGGGAGTGGATGTTCACACCCTTAAAGTGGTGATAACAAAATAGAAAGAAATGAATTGATTATGGCCAAGGTACCTTATACAATATTTCTCCAGACCTAGGATTCACCAATAAGAAAAGAGAGCTACCAGGCAGCAGCATCTCCATGCTAAAAGAAGTACTATATAATTCTGTCTTCATTTATACCTTTGAGTTACCTCTCATCATATTCTTATAAAATGCAAAAACTCCAAACTCCTCAAAAGGGTAACTTATCTACTAGCTAACAAGAAGAGTCATCATATTTAGCAATTAAATGATCACTGGTAATCTTGAGGGAAGTTGCTTTAGTCAAGTGATTGTAGAGTCCATCAATGAGTCAATCAAAAGACATTCTTTAAGCCCTTACTATGTGCCAGACTCTATGCTAGCTAGATTGAGAAGTGAATTGAAAATGAGGATATGGAGTCAATAAGTAAACACTTTGGCTGTGAAACAACCACTTGAGGCAATGACAGTGTAATGTGAAGATTATTCATTTTTTAAGGACATAAGGGACCTAGACATATTAGAAAGCTGAAAGAAAAGAGCCAGTAGACAAAGTGAGCTTGAATATATGAAGAATAGAATGAATAATTAAAGGGGCAAGCTTAGAAAGGATTGAAGCAGATTGGATAAAAAGTATAAGTTGGCATCAGTAAGACAGGCCACCTCTTAATCAGAGAATGACAAGTATAGGGAAATGGGGCATGATGTAAGAAGGTTTGAAGTATAGTTCAGGAAAAAGGGAGTTCATTAGGGATGAGAGGAAAAGTAGAGGCAAAGCCCTCTGCTAAGAACAGGGCAGAATAAGAAGGTGAGGTACAAGACTTAAAAACAGAAAAGAAGGCTTGGACTGCCACAGTGGAGAGTGATATTTAATCAGAGGAGAACAGAAGAATTACAATGCAGTTGGGAATGCATAAATTTGTAGTGGGCCCAGTCACATGAGGGTTCTAGCAGCATAGAATAAAGAAGGTAGATCATGGAGATAATCCACCATAACATGGAAATGGCAGGATGGAATTCCTACAAGATACAGGGTCAAGCCTCACCCAGAATTCCAGGGGACCCCCCCCTGGAGAACTCTGGGTGAGGGGACAGCTGGAAGGCAGTTGGGGGAGTTGGTTCCTGGGGGTTGAGGTGAGCAGATCACTCTGCCTGCTGATCCCAGTTATTGATTGCTTTGGGAGGCCATTGGAGAAAAAGCCGTTTTGGTTCTGTTCAGCAGTTTGCCTGTTTAGCTGAATTAGACCTTTCCTACAATAGCATTTTGTTACCATTTAGTTATTTTAGATATTAGGAGTGATAATTATAGGCCTTGAGGGCAAGCTAGTTATAAAGTCTGCCTTTTAGTTTCTAACAGTTCAGGGCTTCCCAGATCTTTTCCTAATCGTTGAAAAACTTCCTTTCCTTCCCCTTCCTCTTTTATCAGTAAAGCTTCATCTTTTAGTAGCTGTGCCTGGCTATCATTTTGGGAATACTCACATCCTCTATAAAGCTTAGTTCCTTTCAGTTGCCATCCCAACAAGTCAGACCCTCGTTCTGTCCCTGATAGCTGCTAGACATCAAGCTTCTCCTATCTTCCCTAGTCAAACCTGTGGGGAAATAAGTTGAGAAAGTGAACATCTTGAGGGGATTAGCCTTGCTCACCCTAGCCAGTGTATATGATCATCCTCCATTTACAACTGATTTTAACTGCTTGGTGGGAGGGGTGAGAATAAAGGAGTACTTAACCCTCCCTCACTAACTACTCACTCAAGCCTGTGTTTGTGGGAGGAGTGAGTCTAGCAAGATACTGATATATGGCCATCCTTCAGTTTCCCAAATATCTCTGTTAAAATCAACATAACATCCACAGACAGTATCTAGCAAGGCATGAGCAATTGTAGGACAAAGGGGTAGGGAGAAAGTGATTCAAGAGCAGAAGATACTTTTTAATTGAATTTAACTCAAGATATCAAAGGAAAAGAAGTGATGTCAGAGTAGGGATGATTAACTAGGAAAGTAGGGAAGGATAGAAGAATGACTGGAAGTCTTGGTGAGAACAAAAAGTAGATTTAGAAGGACCTAGCCAGAAGAGAAAAAAAAATCACAAAGATATGAAAGATGGAAGGAGAGAAGTCTCATATTGTATTGCTATGGACACCCTGTTTAAGGAACAGCAAGTTCAAATGATATAATTCTACCTGAACAGTCATCATCACCCATGAATACACACACACACACACACACACACACACACACACACACACACACTAACAATCCAAGAGAAGATCTAGTGCCTTCATCAATATGCTGAATTTCCTATACTATACTGTTCTTTTTCTAAACTCTCACCAAATATTCTCCCCATACCAAATATTGAATTCTACTGTCTACATTCCAAATAGTGCATTCAGACTCCATCAATTAATTCTTTGAGGACAGATGGCATTTTTCATCATGAGACTCTGGGATTGTCTTGGATCACCACATTGCTGAGAATAACTAAGTCATTCACAGTTATACATCAAACAATATTGCTGTCACCGTGTAAAATGTTCTTTTGCTTCTGCTCATTTCACTTTGCATCAGTTCATGTAAATCTTTCCAGATTTTTTCAAACTCAGCCTGCTCATCAGTTCTTATGGCACAATAGAATTCCATTACAATAGTACAGCTTGTTTAGTCAATCCCCAACTGATGGACAACTCAATTTCCAAACTTTTGCTACCACAAAAAGAGCTGCAATAAATAGTTTTGTACAAGTTGGTGCCCTTCCCTTTAATGAAAAATTTAAATAAGTGTTTATTGAATGATTTATAGCACCTATCTCAAACCCAAGGGGCCAGAACAGATTTATACAGTCTTTTGTCATCTTTAACAAATAAGTAATACAGGACTTCCGGGTTAAAATGGTGGCAGAGTAGAAGCAGCTTGCTTAACCTTTCCTAACCCACACATACAGGACTCCTCAAGAAGACATAAAAACAAATCCAGATGAACGAAGGGACCCCAAAACAGGGCGCAGCATTGAAGGTACATGGAATCAGGGCATTTCCATGCTATAAGGGGGTGAAACAGTTCTCACTAAAAAGCGAGCTGAGCAACCCCTTCCCCCACACACCACCTACAATGCCAAAGCCAGCACACAAGAGCTAGAGTGAAATAGCGTAAGAAGAAGGGGTAGAACTAGGAGAGAATATCAAAATGTTGGGGAATACACAAATGATAATTATAACTCTGAATGTGATTGGAATGAACTCGCCCATAAAACAGAAGCAAATAGCAGAGGGGATTAGAAACCAAAATCCTACCATATGTTGTCTACAAGAAACACATATGAGGCAGTTGGACATACACAGGTTTAAGGTAAAGGGCTTGAGCAAAACCTTTTGGGCTTTGAATGAGAAAAAGAAGGCAGGAGAAGTGATCATGATTTCTGATAAAGCCAAAGTAAAAATAGATATGATTAAAAAAGACAGGAAAGGTAATTACATCGTGATAAAAGGCAGTATAGACAATGAGAAAATAACATTGCTCAATATGATTGCACCAAATGGCATAGCATCCAAATTCATAAAGAAGAAACTGGCAGAGCTCAAGAAGGAAATAGATAGTAAAACCATAATAGTGGGAGATCTACATATCCCTCTTTCAGATCTAGACAAATCAAACCAAAAAATGAATAAGAGGTAAGAGAGATGAATGAAGTCCTAGAAAAATTAGATTTAATAGATATGTGGAGAAAAATAAATAGGAACAAAAAGGAATACACCTTCTTTTCAGCTGCACATGGTACATTCACAAAGATTGACCATGTAATAAGGCATAGAAACATCACAAACAAATGCAAAAGAACAGAAATAATACATGTAACCTTCTCAGATCATAATGCAATAAAAATAATAATTAGTAAGGGAACCTGGATAGGCAAATCAAAAACTAATTGGAAATTAGATAATATGATTCTCCAAAACCAGTCAGTAAAAGAAATCATAGAAACAATCAATAATTTCATTGACGAGAATGACAATGATGAGACATTCTACCAAACTCTGTGGGATGCAGCTAAGGCAGTACTCAGGGGGAAATTTATATCCCTGAGTGCATATATTAACAAATTAGGGAGGGCAGAGATGAATGAATTGGGCATGCAACTTACAAACCTAGAAAGTGAGCAAATTAAAAATCCCCAGATGAAAACTAAATTAGAAATACTGTTATTTTTAAAAATGATGCAGGCAGATATTATAAGGGAAATTAGTATTTTTATTAAAGCCATATTGATAGAATAAACCGACCATGTGCCTGTAAAAAATTCAAATTGCTGCCTCTGTTATTTTCTTCCATACCTTCCCTACTCCTCTCAGTCCCCCTGGAGCCCGCTCAGGTAGCAAAAGAGGCCGTCTCAAGCCTCTGACAAAATACAGCACCCATTCCTATTGAAAACACTGGAATGTATAGGAATAGAAGGACCTTTCCTAAAAATAATAAACAGTATATATCTGAAACCATCAACAAGCATCATATGCAATGGGAATAAATTAGAAGCTTTCCCAATAAGAGCAGGAGTAAAACAAGGATGTCCATTATCACCTCTATTATTTAACATAGTACTAGAAACACTATCAGTAGCAATTAGAGAAGAAAAAGAAATTGAAGGTATCAAAATAGGCAATGAGAAGACTAAGCTATCACTCTTTGCAGATGATACGATGGTCTACTTAAAAAATCCTAGAGAATCAACTAAGAAGCTTGTAGGAATAATCAACAACTTTAGCAAAGTTGCAGGATACAAAATAAATGCACATAAATCATCAGCATTTCTATATATTTCCAACACATCACAGCAGCAAGAGGTAGAAAGAGAAACACCATTTAAAATCACCCTAGATAAGATAAAATACTTAGGAATCTATCTACCAAAATAAACACAGGAATTATACAAAAACAACTACAAAACACTTTCCAAACAATTAAAACTAGATCTAAACAATTAGAAAAACATTGATCGCTCATGGGTAGGGCAAGCTAAGATAATAAAAATGACCATTCTACCCAAATTAATTTACCTATTTAGGTAAATACCTATCAAACTACCAAAAAACTTTTTTACCGAATTAGAAAAAAAATTATAACAAAGTTCATTTGAAATAACAAAAGGTCAAGAATATCAAGGGAAATAATGAAAAAAAATGTGAAGGAAGGTGGCCTAGAAGTACCAAATATTAAACTATACTATAAAGCAGCAGTCATCAAAATGATGGATAAGAGTCAGAAGGGAGGATCAGTGGAATAGACTTGGGGTAAGTGACATCAGCAAGACAGTGTATGATAAACCCAAAGAGCTCAACTTTTGGGACAAAAATCCACTGTTTGACAAAAACTGCTGTGAAATTTGGAAAACAATATGGTAGAGATTAGGCTTAGATCAACATCTCACACCAAGATAAATTCAGAATGGGTGAATGACTTGAATATAAATAGGAAAACTTATAAATAAGTTAAGTGAACACAGAATAGTATCTTTGTCAGATCTCTGGGAAAGAAAAGATTTTTAAACCAAGCAAAAGTTAGAGAAAATTACAAAATGTAAAATAAATGATTTTGATTATATCAAACTAAAAAACAATGCAGCCAAAATCAGAAGGGAAACAACAAATTGAGAAAAAATCTTTATAACAAAAAACTCTGATAGGGGTCTAAATACTCAAATATACAAGGAGTTAAGTCAATTGTATAAAAAAATCAAGCCATTCCCCAATTGATAAATGGGCAAGGAAGGGACATGAATAGGCAATTTTCAGATAAAGAAATCAAAAGTATGAATAAGCACATGAGAAAGTGTTCTAAATCTCTAATAATTAGAGAAATGCAAATCAAAACAACTCTGAGGTATCACCTCACACCTAGCAGATTGGCTAAAATGACAGAAGGGGAGAGTAATGAATCTTGGAGTAGATGTGGCAAAATTGGAACATTAATGCATTTCTGGTAGAGTTGTGAACTGATCCAACCATTCTGGATAGCAATTTGGAACTATGTTCAAAGGGCTATAAAAGAATGCCTGCCCTTTGATCCAGCCATACCATTGCTGGGTTTGTACCCCAAAGAGATCATAGATAAACAGAATTGTACAAAAATATTTATAGCTGCACTTTTTGTGGTGGCAAAAATACTGTAAAATTAGGGCATGCCCTTCAATTGGGGAATGGTTGAACAAATTGTGGTATCTGCTGGTGATTGAATACTATTGTGCTCAAAGGAATAATAAACTAGAGGAATTCCATGTGAACTGGAAAGACCTCCAGGAACTGATGCAGAGTGAAAGGAGCAGAGCCAGAAGAACATTGTACACAGAGACTGATACACTGTGGTAAAATAGAATGTATTGGGCTTCTGTACCAGCAGCAATGCAATGACCCAGGACAATTCTGAGGGATATATGGAAAAGAATGCTACCCACATTCAGAGGAAGAACTGCAGAAGTGAAAACACAGAAGAAAAGCAACTGTTTGAACACTTGAGTTGAGGCGGACATGATTGGGGATGTAGACTCGAAATTACCACACCAATGCAACCATCAACAATTTTGAAATAGGTATTGATCAATGACACATGTTAAAATCAGTGGAAATACACATCAGCCATGGGGAGGGGAGAGTTTGGGGATGAAGGGCAAAGTAAAAGTATGAATCATGTAACCATGTTAACTTTTCTAAAAAATAAATATTAAAAAAAACAAGTAAGTAATACATAAGCTCTGAGGTCAATACACTTGTAGACTATCTATGATCCCCAGAGGATCACTGCTGCTTCTCCCTTGGGTAAGCCCAGAAAAACTCCCACAATGCCTAATAATAAAATTAGTAGAAGCAATAACTAGTATTTACATAGTACTTTACATGTTATCTCATTCAATCTTCATATTATCACTATGAAGTAGGTTCTCTTATTTTTCCCCATTTAACAGATGAGGAAACTGAAAGTGAGAGATTAAAAGACTTTTTGAAAGGTCACACAGCTAATGGATATCTGAGGCAAAATTTGAACGCAGATCTTTCTCACTTCTAGTCCTATGCTCTTTACACTAAGCCAGTAGTGACAAATTCAAATAGGAATACATAACATTATATCTTACCAAAGGATACATCTAGAACACATTTTCAATTAGAAAACCTCATATTTACATTATGTTCTATGGTGTTTTAAAAGTTTTTTGTTAAATATTTCCAATTATGCTTTTTAAACCATTGCCTTCTGTCTTAGAAACAATACTATGTTTTGGTTCCAAGGCAGAAGAGAGGTAAGGGCTAGACAATGGGAGTTAAATGATTTGTCTGGGGTCACATAGCTATGAAGTATATGAAGCCATATTTGAACCCAGGACCTCCTGTCTGAAGCCCGGGCTCTCTATCTACTGAGCCATCTTGCTGTCCCAACCCCAACTACATTTTAGTCTATTTTGGCTGCACTGGGAAGCCAAAATGCAGAATTTGGATTAGACACTAAGACACCTGCCTACCAATCAGAACAGCTTGTTACCCTTGTAGAGAATGCCTTCTGATGACCAGGATAGATTATTTCTCATTCTCTACTTACTCAGCTTGAACTCCATCTTTGGCATGGCCATAACAATTTCTGCTGTCTGGTGCTTCTGCAGGCATTTTGACTCATCCTGGCAGTGGATGTCTCTTCTGCCCTTCTTTTTGCTCCCATGCATGTGCTCTTCCCATCTACACTTCATGGTCATAGAAGGGATCCACAATCTCCCCCACTTCATCCCAGTTCCTTATAGAAATGCTGATCTCTTCCTCCTGTATCTCTTTTCTGACTCTAAGCCATATTTGAGGTACTGAAAGGGAAGAAGACAATTTGTGGAAGCACACCTGTGTCCCCAACTGTATGTCAAGGAAATCTAGACTTCCTGGGCTAATACAAGGTTGGATCAACTTCAGCTTGCCCCTCAACAGGATCTCAATGGGAAGTAACACAGTAACCATAGTAACACTCACTGGAGAGACTGCATCGCCTTGCCATGGAAAGAGGGGAGGGGGCAGCAGAGGGTTCCCTGCCAAATTTGACAGAAAGAAGGATTTTCTCACTGCAAATGGAGTGTAAACTGCACTCTTACAGCTGAATTCTGATTTTATTCTGACTCCTCTGTTACTTAGACAAAATTCATGAGGACGACACCAGAAAATCTTACTGAAATCTCTAGTTCACAATTAAAATGCATTAAGATTTACAAAGCTTCTGCGCACGTGCGCGTGCACACACACACACACACACACACACACACACACACACACACACGATGCAATTATAGGGACACTGTTATTCCCATTTTACTGGTGAGCAAACTAAGGGCTAATGAGGTTGTGACTTGCCCAAGAAAGTGTTAAGGTCAGCATTTGAACCTAAGGTTTTCTGTTGCTATTTCCAGCATTCCTTCCTCTTTTTGGCCTCTCATGAACCCATTTCCCATATACAACAAGGGATCCAATGATCAAAGGAAGCCCTAGTCTTAGACAGAATTTTGAAAATTAAGTTCATTCCACCACCTTAGTCATTTTTGCTTTTTTCTGCACTTCTCTCTCCCCCCCTCACATTTACTAGTCTCTCTAAAAGTCCAGGGCTTTTTGTTTCATATGTACCCTCACTAAAGTTTCCTACACAAACGGGATCCAGACTCTAAGATTCTCTCTCCCCACTCTGTCTTCCTGATATTGGGTGAACTTATCACATAAATTAATGCATGCTAAGATTGTGTGTGTGTATGTATGTGTATATATATATATATGTATGTACATATATGTAAAACAGAAACTTAATATATTAGCTCCTTTTTGGAGTATTTTATCTTTCTTTTTTATTTTATGTTATATTCATATAATTATCATTTTCAAATACACTCTCCTCTCTCCTCTACCCAGAGGGTCAACAACTATTAAAAAACATGAGAGAAAAATTCAAAAAGCAATATTAACCAACATATTAGCTGATTTTAATTGCATATGCACTATTCCAGGCCCATAGTTGCCCACCTCTGCAAAGAAGAAATATGTATTTTCACCTCTTGTTTGGAATGTGTTTTTTTTCCCCTAAAACCCTTACTTTCTGTCTTGGAATTAATACAAGTATCAGTCTCACAGACAGAAGAACAGAAAGGATGAGACAATTAGATGACTTGCCCAGGCAACATAGCTAGGAAGTGTTGAGGCCAAATTTTAACCAAGGTCTTTCAGACTCAAGGCCTGCCACTCTATCCACTAATATACCTAGCTGTCTTTAAACATTTAAATTTTCAAAAAGCTTGCCTAAAGATGACTTTCCTTAGTGGCACAGTGGATTGGAGTCAGTAAGACTTTTTTGTCTTCCTGAGTTCAAATCTGACCTCAGACACTTACCAGCTGTGTGATCCTGGGCAAGTCCTTTAACCCTTTTTGCCTCAGTTTCTCATCTCTAAAAGGAACTAGACAAGGAAAGGGCAAACAGCTCCAGAATCTTTGCCAAGAAAACTCCAAATAGGGTCACAAAGCAACGGACATGACTGAAACAACTGAACAACCATGTCAAAGGAAATTTAATCCATAAAACAATCCAGCTCTTGACTTGATTTTATATGTCTTATAGCATGCTTTTTTTATAACTAAAGTATCTGCAGAAAACACTAAATTTCATCATATGATTCTGATATGATGCTCCTAGAGAAAGAAGGTTGTTTTGATGGTCGCTGTAAGGAAAAATTAGACTGGTTATCATGGTAACAGTAACAAAGTCCAAGCTGTTCAAGTTTATGCTAGACTCACTTTATGCTGATTACAAAGATAATCAGGAAAGGAGACAGGAAACTTTGGCAGCTGGATAACGAAAGAGAAGAATTAGGGCTTCAGTCATCGAGGGATTGAGAAGAATTCAGGAAAATGGGACTGAGATTTCAACATTGGCTGACAGTGAAGTAGAGGGGATCGGTTTTTCCTTGTCCAAGTTGGTCAGGGAAAATGTCATGGTGACCTAAAAGAGAGGTGGTATCAGACTCTGAGCAAAAAAATAGAGAGAGCCCTTGTTATTAGGGAACTAAAGCGAAGATGGATATGTCTTTGGTTAACAGGGGAATTGGAACCAAGGCAGAAACTTGAATGTGACAGAATTAGAAAGGGAAAGATTGTGGGTGGGCTCTTTTAAACTCTTTTCTTCATTTCCCTTATCTTTTTTGCTTCCTCGATGTCTCTCTGTCTTTCTTCCATAATTGGCTGCCACATAAAACTGAGGTGCAATTTTTGTAATTGAGAAAAATGCTAGATTTAGTTAGGAAGACCTGAATTAAAATTCTGCCTCAGACACTTACCAGTTATTTGGCCCTGGGTTAATCACCTAGCCTCTCTCAGTCACAGTTCACTCACCTATAAAATGGGGGAAATAATAGTACCTACAATGAAGAATGTTTGTGAGGATCGAATGAGATAACCGATGTAAAGCAAGTGGAAATCTTAAATGACCATATAAATGCTAGCTATCATTATTGTTACTCTTATTATCATTTTATTGTTAAAATGAAGTCTCGCGTTCCCCATTCATAAAATGAAATATCTCAAAAATGTCCTCAAGTTTTTCCCAATCCTCACTATTATACTAATGACTAATAAAAGATTTAAAATTTTTATTAGGATTGTTATGCCCTACATAAACCCCATATGGTCCAAGTCTAAAAAATAGAGAGGGATTTTAAGTTTAAGACAAAGGGAGAAGACTCACAAAATTATAAGATCATAAGTCTAGAACTAGATGGGGCCTTAAAAGTCATCTAATCACCAAACCTCCTCATTTTATATAGAAACTGAAATTTAGGAAAGTGAAGTGACTCACCTAAGGTCACACAAGTTAGTAAGTACCAGAGGTGAGAATGAAACCCCAGACCTCTAAGTCAAGAGTCAATGGAGAATTCAGTCTTTGTTTTAAGAAGTAAGGAACTTGATTTCCAGTTAATGCAGAGGTGGAAAATTTCAATGAGGAACTAAAATCTCTTACCCATACTTTAAAGACCTAAAAATATCACCAGTTTGGATAATGATCTAGAGATTTAAAGAAAAACAAGAACAAACCCTTTTATCCAGCCTAAGATTAGCTACATAAAAAGACAAAAAGAAGCCAGTGGACACTAGGATAGCAGTCACATCAGGAAAGCCAACATGAGCATAGGTAAACAAGTCTAGCAGCTTATCAGACCAGAGATGTTTCAAGGACACTTAAAGCCTATAGTGCTCTGTATCTAAGTAGCAAGAAGCCTGAAGAGCTTATATGGGTAAGCTACAAAGGGATTGAAAACCCAAAGCACTCTAACCAGTCTGACCACAGTGATCAATCATGTCCTTAAATAAGGCAACAGTAAAAAGGAATATTGTTAGAAGAGATAAATAAGGAAACTACATTATGTTTAAAGATACTAGAGATAATAAATAATATCGCTATTTTATATGTGTGCACTAAATGGGATAGCATTTAAGAACTTAAGGGAGGAGGA
The DNA here is from genome assembly GCF_016433145.1 of Gracilinanus agilis. NCBI lineage: Eukaryota > Metazoa > Chordata > Mammalia > Didelphimorphia > Didelphidae > Gracilinanus > Gracilinanus agilis. The sequence goes on from NC_058132.1 coordinate 351,393,322, forward strand.
AATTGAATTACATAGAGAAACAGATAGCAAAACTATAATAGAGAGAACTTTAATGTACTCCCTTTCTGACCTAGAGAAATCTAACAAAAAAGATAAACAATAAAAAGTTATGGACCTGAATAGAATTTTGTGAAAGTTATTTATGATAAATATCTGGTTATTATTGGTTGCCAGTAGAAAGAAATTCCTAATTGTGATTGTCAATTTTATAAAAATTGATCAAGTGCTAATGAATAAAAACAGCATAAACAAATAAAGAAAAGTAGAAATGTGAAATACTTTCTTTACTGACCAAAAACATAATGGAATTTGCAAGCAATTAAAAGCCTTTGGAAAAAAAAACATTCAAACCTGAAACTTTAAAAATTAGATATCTTGAACTTCCTTTTAAATCAATTAGAAATTCAATTCAATCCAATTCCAGTAGTATTTATTACGGAGCTATTGTGGGCAAGACACTGGATTGATTGTTTATTTTTTTTAAACCCTTACCTTCTGTCTTAGAATGGACACTAAGTAACGGTTCCAAGGCAGAAGAGCAATAAGAGCTAAGCAATTGGAGTTAAGTGACCTGCCCAGGATCACACAGCTAGAAAGTATCTGAGGTCAGACTTGAACAAAAGACCTGTCATCTCCAGGCCTGGCTCTCTAGCCACAGAGACACCTCACTACCACAAGACATTGGCTTAAAGAGGATTCTATAAAAATGAAGCATCTTTTGCCTTCAAGGAATTAACATCCTACTGAAGAGAATTCTATTCATGAATAAGTTATGCATGAATAAGTAGATAAAAGGAATGTTGCAAAGCTGCAGAATGTTGCAAGGATTCTGAGAAGTAGAAATAATGCAAGAGTAAATTCTAGACATGAAGGATAGCTTGTACAAATACACAGAGGTGGGAGATGGTGTTTTAAGTGTAGGGAAAAGTTAATGGTCCTAGATGGCTCATAAATTTTAGGAAAAGATGCAGTAGAAAGAAGACAGAGATAGGAAGTAGTCAAATATGAATGATCTTAAATTTTGGGGGATTTATTTGATTGTCACAACCATAAAGAACCACAAATATTTTAGTAGGAGACTGATAGAATCAAAGAACCACACATTTTTTTAGTAGGAGATTGATAGAATCAAATTTTTACCCGAAGAAGATTGTCTCAGAAGTCAAACAATAAGCATTTATTAAATGCTTACTATTTGCTGAACCCTGTGCTCCAGTTCTTTATTTTACTCTTTGACTTTCCACTTCAAGTATGTCTCTTCTAAACAATATATTTCTGTTTTTTAATCCATTTTGCTATTTGCTTCTGTTTTATGGATCATTCATCCCATTCACACTCTCTTATATTTTATCTTATTTTTCCTATTTATTCTTCTTTCTTTTTTTAAAACGTTTATTAATATTCATTTTTAACCTGTTTACATGATTCATGCTCCTCCTCTCCCCTTCACCCCCCGCTCTCCCTCCACCCATGGCCAACGCACATTTCCACTGGTCATAACATTTGTCCTTGTTCAGGGCCTATTTCCATATTGTTGTTAGTTGCATTGGTGTGGTAGTTTCGAGTCTACATCCCCAATCATGTCCGCCTCAGCCCATGCGTTCAAGCAATTGTTTATCTTCTATGTTTCCTCTCCTGCAGATCTTCCTCTGAATGTGGGTAGTGTTCTTTACCATAAATCCCTCAGAGCTGTCTTGTGTCATTGCATTGCTGTTAGTACAGAGGTCCATTACATTCGATTTTACCACAGTGTATCAGTCTCTGTGTACAATGTTCTTCTGGCTCTGTTCCTTTCGCTTTGCATCAATTCCTGGAGGTCTTTCCAATTCATATCGAATTCCTCCAGTTTATTATTCCTTTTAGCACAATAGTATTCCATCACCAGCATATACCACAGTTTGTTCAGCCATTCCCCAATTGAAGGACATACCCTCCTTTTCCAGTTCTTTGCCACTACAAAAAGCGCAGCTATAAATATTTTCCGTACAAGTCTGTTTATCTATGATCTATTCTTCTTTCTTTTTGCTCTTTCTTTCCTCAAAAATCTGTTTGCTTTAGACTGCAGTCTCCCTTGAATTCTTCCTCCTTTTTATCACCTTTCTCATATCCTTTTCCATCCTCCTTATCTGCTGGGCAAGATAGATTTCTATACAAATTGAGTATTGTTATATTATAAGGAAGTGACTACTATCTTTTGATGTATATGAAGTTGGAGTACAGAGAGATGATAAAATGGTACTTCTCCTTTATAACAGTTGCTCAGGCAGGATCCTTTAGGTGAAAGTGGTTTATCCCTTCAGGACCCACCCGGGGTTAATTGATATTAATTATTGGGCTCTTCAGCTGAAGTAACGTTGGTAATCCGACTGCATGACTCCCTTCCCAAATAAGCTTTGGAACCCAATTCAGGAAGGTACTTTAAAACTTTGTATTTATTTGATAAGAAGGATAATGGTAAGGGATTGAGGTAATAGGAGACCCTACTTAAATTGATACTAATGAATCTCTAACTGCAGGCAAATGAAGGAATCAAGATGATAGCTTCTCTCTGGCACAGCCTGGCCAGGACTAAACCAGAGTAGGCAAACTGCTGTGAAACCTTCAGCTTCTTCTTCAGTTGATCTTAAGCCTTATCAGTTGAGATATCCGCCCTTTCCACCCTCTTCTTCTCCTGCCCACTTCCTGGATCCCTCCAGAGCCCTTGGAAGCCTAGATAACTAAGATGGTGAACTTCCTAATATCTAGGGGCAGTAGAAACAGAGATGGTGGTCTATACAAGTTGATAATGGTACAGGAAACACAGGAGGAGCTTGCAGGGTTGAGTTTGCAAGTCTCTATCTCCAAAGACCAGGATCCACACCAATCTCCAGCCTCAGGGACAGGTAAAAGACCCCAGAACCTCTGTCAGGGTTCTCAACTGCCCTCTCCTGAGTCCTCATGGCTCTCTGGGAATATTCTATCCAACTGATCTATCTGTCAATCATTGAGTGGACTTCAAGCTCCCAGAGATTCAATATAACAGTATATATGTTATTCCCTCTTTGAACCAAATCCTATGAGAGTGAGGTTCAAGCATTGTGTATCACCCTTCTCCATTTTCCCCTTTGTTCTTCCTTGAACAATCTTTTAATGTGAAATTCTTTTCCCCATTCTTCCTCTCCCTTTCCCCTTCTCCAAAGGCATCTTTTTTTTCTCATCCTTTAATTGAGATTTAATTGAGATCATCCTATCAAAGTCAACTCACACCCATGCCCTCTATCTATTCAATGTAGGCTGTTTCCAACTGCTTAATAACGATAAAGTTCTTAAGAGTTACAAATATTATCTTCTCATGTAATATAAAAGATTTAATCTTATAAATTCCTGTAAGATTTCTTTCATGTTTACCTTTTTATGCTTCTCTTGAATCTCATGTCTGAATGTAAAATTATCTATTTAATACTGTTCTCTTCATCAGGACTTGAAAGTCCCCTATTTCATTAAATATACATTATTTTCCTGAAGTATTATACTCAGTTTTGCTGGGGAGATAATTTATTGGTTGTAATCTTAATCCTAATAAATACTGTGTATTGGTTCCAAGGCAGAAGAGTGGTAAGGCTAGGCAATGGTGATTAAGTGACTTGCCCAGGGTCACACAGCTAAGAAGTATCTGAGGTCAGATTTTAAACCAGGACCTCCCATCTCTGGGCCTGACTCTCAATCCACTGAGTCACCCAGCTTCCTCCTCCAATAATTCTTGTTACCTCTCCTTGATTTATTTTCTAAGTCAGTTGTTTTTCCAATGTGATATTTTAAATTTTCTTCAATTTTTAAAATTTTTACTTTGTTTTATTGTTTCTCGGTTTTTCGTGGAGTCGTTAGTGTTATATTGAACCTCTGGGAGATTGAAGATCACTTTTGATTAACAAATAAGTCAGTTGGATGGAATGTTCCCAGGGAGTCATGCGAGAGGCAGGAGGAGGGGCAGTTAAGAATCCTGAAAGGGTTCTGGGTCTTTGACCTGTGCTGAGGCTGGAGATCGGTGGATCCTGGTCTTGGAGTGAGAGGGTGCAAACATCTCTCTCTGCAAACTCTTCCTGTACTTGAGACACCGTGCCAACCTGTACCTGACCACCACCTTGGTGTCTACTGCCCCTAGATATTAGGAATTACATCATCTAGATATCTAGGTTTCCCAGGGCCCGGGAGGGATCCAGAAAGTGGGCAGGAGACGAAGAAGAGGGTGGAAAAGGGTGGAAATAACTCAACTGTAAGGCTGAAGATCTATTGAAGAAGAAGTCAAAATATCTCAACAGTTTACCTACTCTGGTTTAGTCCTGGCCAGGCTGAACCAGAGGGAAGCTACATTGATTCTTCATCTGCCAGCAGTTGAGATTTCATTAGCAACCAGTAGAATAGGGTCTCCTATACCACAGTCCTTTACCCTTATCCTTCTTGTTAATATAAAGTTTAAAGTACTTTCCTAAAGCAGTGTCAAACTTGTTTTGGGAAGGGAGAAATCGCAGTCAGAATACAAGGCGTTATCCTAGCTAAAGAGCTCAAATCAATATATCAATTAACCCCAGGTGGGTCCTGAAGGAATATACATCTTAGACCTGAAGGATCCTGCCTGGGCAACTGTTATAAGGGAGAAGGGTCATCTTATTCTCTCTACACATCAATTTACAATCTCAAACATATCAAGAGACTCCCAATAATCATAACATTAGCTTCCAGATTCCCAACTAGTTTTTAAGAAATTATTTTCATTAATCAACTTTTGTATATCTTTATCCATTTAGCCAATTCTCTTTCGTAAGGTATGTAATAATTAAAAGAGCCAGTAAGCAATGTTTGATAAAAGGGGGATAGAGAGGGTCTGTGAGGTGATGCTCTCTTCCAGCTCTCCCCTGGAGTTGAATAACACTGGGAGACTTTAAGGGGGTGTCACCCCGAAACTGGGTGACCTGGATGGTTGTTCCACCCCACAGGAGTTGGGGCAAAGGCTTCCCTATAAGACAAGGTATGTGGTACCCCAATCCAATTCTGAATAAGGATGTGGTTCACACAAACCCCCCACTGACCAATTATTTTTTTTAAACCCTTACCTTCTGTCTTGGAGTCAATATTATGTATTGGCTTCAAGGCAGAAGATTGGTAAGGGTGGGCAATGGGGGTCAACAAGTGACTTGCCCACGGTCACATAGCTGGGAAGTGTCTGAGGCCAGATTTGAACCTAGGACCTCCCATCTCTAGGCCTGGCTCTCAATCCACTGAGCTACCCAGCTGCCCTCCTCCCCGACCAATTATTTTTACAGCAGGTGGTGCAGCTTCAAGATGGAGGCATTCAGACCAAAATGTGGTTCCCCTCTTCCTTGTTGTCTCTCAGGCACTCTGGAATGCTATCTGACTGATGAATGGCTTTTATTATTAGCAATCAGGGATTGGAGAAAGGAGTGAAGGGTAGAGGGATTTTTGTGTGCCCTCTTCTCTATTTCTATGAGGTCCATCACTTGGGTGGGAAACCCCCACCCCTTCTCCTTCTGTTTCTATCCTTTTCTATATTGTAAGTTTTGACTGAAAGGGAGTCTCTCAGCAAGCTTGGGTAATAGGAGAAGGAGACTAAGAGATCGATTCCAAAGTGGAGTCCAAAAACTTAGCTAACACAATGGTTGAAGTCTTGATGGGAGAGATACGATGGGATGGCTTTGACCAGGGAATTGGGGTTTCAATTTCCAAAGAAAGATCTTCAGGAAGCCTTCAGGACTGGTTCTGAGCTGGGATGTCCTCTTCCTTTCTCCTCCCAATCCTCTGCCTCCAGACCTCTCTTCTTTCTCCCTCTGAGTAAATTCCCAGAATTCTCTCTCTGGTCTCAACTGTCACCAATTGTAAGCAACTCCTTATCTCGCTCCTTTTCTCTCAATCCCCCTTGCACAAATCCCATCCTTACAGGTGTTATTTTGTTTAGTATTTTTTGTGCCTCTTTTACTAATTTGTTGACTATCTTTTCATGATCTTCTTGTATCATTCTCATTTCTTTTACCAATTTTCCTTTCCCTCTCTGATTTTTAAAATTCCTTTTAAGCTCCTAAGGAATTCTTATTGGGCTTTTGTCCAAATTACATTTTTTTGAGTCTTTACTTTTAACTGTTTTTACACTGTTGGTTCACTCTGAGTTTGAACTTACCTGTCATCATAGTAGCTTCTAATTTCAGATTCTTATTGGGTTTTGCCCATATTCTGGGCTTTTAACTTTATGTTAAAGTTGGGCTCTAGAAGTGTTCAAAATTCAAGTCCTTTGTGCTACTATCTGGGAGCCTCCCAATGTGCTATGAACTGAGAAGAGGTTAGGTCAATGCTCTCCTGGTCTCTGCTCTTGTCTTTATCCTTCCATGGGCCTAGCTCCCCTTCCTATTATTTGTAGTAACTAATACTAGCATTCTTCTTGGCCTTAGAACTGTGACCAGGTCCCCTGTTCTGTGAGTGAAAGTGCTAATTCTCCTTTCTGCCTTGGAAGTGTTACAAATAAAATGGATATAGATAAAAGTATTAATATTGTATTTAAAGCCATGTTGTTAAATTAAAGAAGGCCATGTGCCTGCTATTATTTAATTCATATCACCTGCCATTTCCTTCTCCCACCTGGCTCCCTCTTCAAGAAGAGGCTATCTCCTCTCTCCTCAGGAGTCTTATACTGTTGTCTACATAATCACACTTCCTGTCTACCTGTATTGCAAGAGGAATCATGGGAAATGTAGTTTCCAAGTCCCCTAAATATCCACAGGAAGTTTATCTCATATATCTAAATATTTAAACTTAATGAACCTCAAAGAACCCCAAAAAGAACCTTCCAAATTCCAATAACACAGAACTGAGACCAAGACCCTTACATCATTGTAAGCAACCACAAGCACTCTTCTCCACAGCAGAATAGTGACCATAGACCCTGATCCTTTACAGCTGCAAGTGCTAGTGATCCTCTTTGCCCTGGAACTAAGATCCAGAACTATGTAAGCAATGCAACAAGGTCCTCCATATAGTGCAACAAAGGATCCCCTGTAGTCTCTTTCTGATCTCCTTACCATCTCTGGGCTAAAAACTCCTAAAGTTGTTACTACTATTATCACAGTCACCTCTATGGCTTGCTGCTGATGCACCAACTGTGCTCTAGGCCAGCCTCTACCCCAGCATCACAGACCTCTCCTCCTGACCTCTTGAGTTGTCTTGGGAAGAAAAAATATCTTACTCTGACCCTTTATTGACCCTATCACTCCAGAATTCTATTCAAGTCATCATTTTAAAATTGTTTTCCAGGACAATCCAGATGAACTTATGAGAAAGAATGTTCTCCGCATCCAGAGAAAAACTGTGGGAACAGAAGGGCAGAAGAAAAACATATGATCGATCATATAGTTCGATAGGGATATGATTAGGGTTTCAATGCTAAAAGATCACTCTTCTGCAAATATGAATAACATGGAAATGGGTTTTGAACAATGTTACATGTTTAACCCAGCAGAATTGCTTGTCAGCTTGGGGAAAGAGGAGGAAAGAGAAGTGGGTAGGGGGAGAGAAGCATGAATCATGTAACCATGGAAAAATATTCAAAATAAAAAAAAGACAAAAAAGAATTAAATCTGTAAAAAAATAATAAAATAAAATTGTTTGGAGGAGAATATGTAAGAGTTCAGTTGAATGCCCATTTCTTACTCTGCTATCTTGTCTCTGCTTGCACTTAAGCACTTACTGTTTAAAGCACTGGGCTAAGCACTCAGGATACAAATAGAAAAGCAAAACAGTTTTTGCACTCAAGAAGTGCGCATAATAATGGGGAAGAAAAGAGATATGAAAGGCTTTAGATGTACAACATATAGAAAAGTCCCATGTTCCTCAGTGAACAAAGACATAGCAAATTTTAATGCCCCTTCTTAATGTTATTTCTTTTAATAAAATCACATCAGTTTCTGATGTTGAAATATTTGACATTGCCACGGACTTTGTTGACAAGGACTTTCTTTTCTGGGACCTCAGTACCTCAGTTACTATGGCTATAGCACCAGCAGGGGCAGGTACCAGGCTATATGGCCACAGAGTTTCTTCTCAAGATGATGGCTTTGGGAACTGGTCTGGAAGTACTGCTCTACCTAAAGGATATTGGGCTCAGAGATCTAGGCATTAAGTACTTAATAAATGCTTTTTGATTGATTGATTGAAGTCAGATACATACATGATCTCTGACTCATTTTAAAGGTAAAACATATTTGCAATATTTCCATTTTTTTTAACATTGGGAATACTTCTTTCATCATGCAGTTAGCAAAAACTTCTTTAGTAGACTTTCTTTATAATGTATTGTTCCTGAAAAACTCCTTGCTCTCTGGACAAGTTTTTAGTAACGAGCTTTTCTAAAGAACAAAAACTTCCCTTCTTGATAGGCCCCATTGGAGCAATCCTTATTTGCAATTATGTCCAGAACCAAGAGAGTTACCCCTCATCAAAGGAATCACTCAATATTATTCAATTCACATCTTTCATAGGAGCTTCTGTTATGGGTATCATGATTTAGCAGCATATTGATAAACTGAAACACAACAAGAGGAGGCCATCCAGGATGTTGTAAAAAGCCACAGCCTTATTACATGAAGAAGGAACTAGAAATGTATTTACTCTGGGTGGGAGGCCAAGAGAGGGAAGCCTTCAGAGTAGAGGGGAGGTCAGTGGTATTATTAACTGTTGAAGGGCTGGATTGTTAATATTAGGCTTATTCTGAAGGTCAAGCAGAGTAAAACCAGAACCATGGATGAAAATTACAGTTGAAGAGATATTGCTCATTGTAAGAAAGATACTTCCTAATGATTAAAGCCTGTTCTAAAGTAGGATGGACTGCCATGTGAGATAGTAAGTTACCCATTCCTGGAAGTATTCAAACAGAGCCTGAATAAGAATCAGTCATTGTAGGGTGGTTGCCAGCCCTGGAAGGAAGATTGGAACAGATAACTTTGAAAGGCTATGTTGATTCTATGATTCAAGTGGAAAGGAGCTGCATTGGAAACAAAAGATTGAATTCAGATAAAAGAATTTCCAGACTGATGATCAAATGGTTTACTGGAGAGAGTTTATAATCTCTTTCTCTGGAAATCATTAGAAAATAAGCTGAACTCTACTCTGAGTGGAAACATTTCCATGGAAGACTGTCAGAAAATGGTTGAAAGGACAAAGTGACCCCTTTCAGAGTTTTTCCAAACTTTTGAAGCTAGAAAGAAAAAGCCAAAATTGCTTCCCAAATTATTTTCAAGAGAACCAAGATTTTCGGTTTATCTCACCTTATACATACCTAGGAAATATATATAGCACATGTATGACCCAACATTTGATTATATCCTTACACAGAGTAGAAACCTGAAAGCCTAAGCAATTAAGTTATCCATCCAGTATTTCAGAGTGAATGTAGGTAGAGCAAAAAATATTGACCTTCCAACTACTAGATTCATTAAACTATGGCAGGCTACCTGAACTCAGGCTTTATGGGAGATGAAGGAACATAGCAATGAAGTTCTATGTCTGTAACAAATGGAAGTCACATCAGGGTCATTTTTCTGAGGATGGGTAAGACCACTGCCAAAGGGTCAGGCAGCAGTTTTGAGAAAAAGAGTCATTATAGTACTTTTTGCATGAAAAATGTGACAAGGATATATTATCTGGTGAAAAGGTTATGAGTTAAACTCCTGAACTAGCTCCTGAGTTGTCCAGTCAGCATCAGGCTAAAGAAAAATAATGCATCTGATTCTGAGGATGGAGGAAGGGTTGGGGAGAGGGAAAAGAACAGGGTATTCCCAGTGACCTCTCTCACTAACATCCTTATGGTATAAACCACAATGAGAGCTAAGGATTATGAGTGCAAGGGAAGGAAGTACAACCCTCTAGCATCTGAGCCATTACTTTGACTGTCATGTTCTCTCCCATCAGCTTTCTTGTATGAGAGAGTGATGATTCCCTCTTGTCTGCCAGAAGCTAAAAAGAAAATCTCAATACCCCAGGACTAGGGGGAGCATGGTGTTGTTGAAATAGTCTTGGGATTGTAGTCAAAGGATATGGATTCAAATCCTGATTCTTTCTCCCAGCCTCACTTTTCTCATGTGTGAAATGAGCAGATTATATGATATGAGCTCTAAGGTCCCTTATATCTCTAAATATATGGTCCTATAAATGACTGTTGCACTACATGAAGCAGCAGACATAAGATATCTACAAAGGGGGAGACCATCTCGCTTAGGGGAGCAGGAAGAAAAACCAAAGTGAGAAGAGGAAGATGCCAGGAGAGGAGGGGTAACAGGGAAGAAGAGCTCTTAACCAGGAAGATATCCTTGTACAGAGAATAGAAAAAGAAAGTACACAAGGTAAAAGCAAAAGCTGTTAAATGCCAAATATAAATGTTGCTGCAAACTGAAACTAAGGAACACTTAAAATAATGTAGAATAAGAAAAATCCCAAAGTCTCCAAACCACTTTCATTTCCAGAGGTTATTTTTCCAACTCTGTGTATAGTGAAAGAGAAAATGAAGAAGAAGGGAAGGATCAAACAAAATCTGAAAAAGGATGGACTTGGGACTTGGATAATTTCTAAGATCTCATTTTCCACTAAGGTTTTAACTCTTACCCCCAAGAAGAGTGTGTATTTGGTCTTTGGGGCATTAAGGATCTAGTAAAAAATGACATCACCACTGGCCTAGCTATGAAGTCAAGAGTGAAAATGCTTGCCTAAGCATGCCTTCCCTGCCCCCAAATTGCTACCTGAGAAATACTGTTGCCAGCATCTCTCTGCCAAAAAAGTTCTGGCCTCTGGGGTAGCTTTTCTGATCTCTTGAGTCCTTTGAGAGATTTTACTCTTTTCTGAGATAATAATAATAGCTAATATTAAATAGCACTTACTATGTGCTAGGTACTATGTTAAATGCTTTATAATTATCTCATTTGATCCTCACAACCCTGTGGGGAAGGGAGGGTAGATACTATTATTATTACCATTTTACAGATAAGGAAACTAAGACAAATAGTTTAAATGACTTTTGAGGGTCACAGAAGTACTAAGTGTCTGAGGCTGTATTTGAACTTGGGCCTTCTTGAGTCCAGGCCTATCACTCTATTCACTATGCCAAATAGCTGCCTCAATTCATCTTAGATGAATCTCATATGTTATGAGTAATTGTTCAAACAAATCAAGATCTGTAAATCTCAAACAGTAAAAGTGCCCCCAAATTACCACACTCAGTTATCTACTGGTAGAACATTTATAACTAATCTTTCAAGTCCTTAATGATCTTGTTGGCTATCTAATTAATGCTGAAATGCAAATAGGATTTTTATTTACTCTAATCCTCATAGGAGCTGTGAAAGAAAGGCCTTCTCTGTCAAAAAATGATAGCTTCCCTTTCGGGAAAAAGTATGTTAAACTCCATTATAAAAAATCTGGGCTATAGTTCTTTGCCAAGAAGTGCAAGAAATGATGCCATCCATTTCCAGAATATAAGAATAGAAATACCTTCGCTGCATAGGTCTCATTTGATCTGAAATATTGTATATGTTTAGAACCTACCACCAACTCTTTTAATAGCCATCCCACTCAGCCTCAATTTTCCAAACAATTACCACATAATGAAAGAGTGAAGGTGAGATAAAGAAAAGAAAAGACAGATGAAGGCTCCTACTGGTAATAGTGGGGCTTCTGAAGATCTATTATCAAGATATTGGAGTATTAAAAGCTTGAGAAATCTCAGTGGGAATGAAGCTGAGTGGATAGAGATTTTAAAAGAAAGAAAAAGAGATTGGTGTGGTTCCGGATCTAGTGAGTGATTTGGGTCCATGGGAAAGACATCAATAAGTACAGTGGCTAATCACAATTCAGGATGGTGTCAATATGAAGAACACTGGCTCTGGAGTCAGCAGACCTGGGTTCAAGAAGACTACTGTACCATCTTGGACAAATCATTCTTTCTCTGGGCTTCAGGCTTCTCAGCTCTAAAATAAGGAGATTGGATCAGATGGTCTTTGATGTACTTTTCAGATACAAATCTTCATTTTATTCCTCTACTCTCTGAGTTAAATTAGGATTCTCTCTCCACAAATTTTGCCATCTCAGAATAATCAGAGGGTAAGTCCTGTCCCAAGTCAGACTGTCATCTCATAGAATGTTAGAACTAGAAGGGACCTCAACGATTACTTATTACAACTCCCTCATTTTACAAATAAGGATACTGAGACCCAGAGAGGTACAAAATAAAAGAGTCTTTACTTGAACCCAAGTCCTCTGTTCCCAAATTCAGTCTCCTTTCTACTACAGTATATGAAAGGAAGAGCTGAAATATAACTTTTTTCAATTCAGATATGACCTCACATTGTGACAATATGTAGGAGCACGAGATATTCCTAGCTCACTGTGCTCCATGGGGCATATGTAGACTTTGAACAAAACAAAGGTATGTGAAGCTTAGCATGGAAAGTCCCAATTTTTTAAATAAATGTTTGAAAAATAGAACTATGAAATAATAGCAACCTGTTTTCATCTTTGATCCTAATACCAAGCGAATAGGGCTGAGGAGATAAAGAAAAATGATATATTTTTCTATTTTCAACTCTATGAAACGCTATGTAGGGTATAGCACATAATAAGTATTCATTAAACTCTATGTTAAGTGCTAGGAGAGATACAAAGTAGAGAAAAGACAATTTCCTTACCCTCACAGAGCTTAGGGTCTAGTCAATGTATGTATGAATAACTATGGTCCAAAATAACATTTATAATTTGTTTTGGAAAGTGTTTTTGGATAGCATCTGTATTTTCTGGATGTTTTCTTAGCTTTGTATTATTTGTATACGATCTACATATTAGCTTATCTCTTAAGATAAAAATAATGAGTCATTTAGTTTATGATCTGATTAAGTTTTTCCTGGTTACATTGAGAAGAATTCCATGTCAATTTTGTGATAAAAATTAATATCACATTAGGAATTGTACTGGATGTGTAAACTTGGATGAATTTATAACATATTTAATGCTGATCACATACATTTTACTGCTTCTGTGCTTGAAACATTCAAATATGCATTTTATGCAGTGGGAGATTCCACTCTGGCAATCTTCTTGCCATGCTCCTACAATTTTTCTTTGTCTAGGGCCTATCACAAACAGTTCACTCAGCTGAGTATTGCCCCAATAAATTAATGCCTACAAACATATCATTCTGGCATATGAAGTCATGATGACAGTGGAAAGAGCATTGGTTTTGGAGTCAGTGGACCAGGATTCAAATTCCACTTCTGATAGTTAATTATATGTGTGGTCATTGACAAGTCATTTTATCACCCTAAGTCTCAATTTTATCTGTAAAATGAGATATTTGACTGGATGGCCTCTGCAGTCCTTCCCGGCTCTAGATAATGAACCTTTGTACCAACCAGTGAACAAATTGCAATTGTTGAAAAGGACGAATTGGTGTTACCATAGACTCCAGAATAAACTCAGCTCCCTGGTGACCTGGAGAAACCTCTAACTAAGCTAATGGAATTTTGAACTGACCAACACAAAGCTAAACACCTTTCCAGAGAAAGGCAAACTGGAATCCAAAATGGGTGTGCAGGATCTCCACCTGAAGACCATCTAGAAAACCATTGGCCGAGAAAGCAGTTTTGTTTTTTTTTTTTAATTTTAAACCCTTAATTTCTGTGTATTGATTTATAGGTAGAAGATTGGTAAGGGTAGGCAATGGGGGTCAAGTGACTTGCCCAGGGTCACACAGCTGGGAAGTGTCTGAGGCCGGATAGGACCTCCTGTCTCTAGGCCTGGCTCTCAATCCACTGAGCTACCCAGCTGCCCCCATGAGAAAGCAGTTTTGAGATGAGAGCAAGTCCACTCATTACTTTTGACCTCAGAGACCTAAAGGAGAATAAACAGAGTAGAGCAACTTGACACTGGAGGCTTTAGGGAGGCACAATCTTCTAAAGACTTTGGCTTAAAAAAATCTCAATCTTAATAATAACAATAAAAATAATGGCTAGAAAACTAAACTTTTGCTGGAGAATATCAATAGTGTTCAGAGGCAGCTGCGTGCTCCAGTGGATGGAGATGGAAAGACCTGATTTTCAAATCTAGCCTACTTCCTAACTAGGTAACCCCTGGGGCAAGTCACTCAACCTCTGTTTGCTTCATTTCCTCAACTACAAATTGGGGATAGTAATAACACCTATTTCCAAGTTGCTAGTTTTTAGTATCAAATGATATAATATTTGTGAAGCATTTAGCAAAGTGCTTGGCACATAGCAGCTGCTATATAAATACTAGCTATTATTATTATATTGATATGTAAGTTAGGCTAAAATGACAGTCACAAAGCTCCAGAAAAATAGTGCATTAAAATTGGAAGGATCATTTGATCCAAATCTTCATTCTATAAGATAGGAAGTTGAGGTCCAATAATGATGTGCTCAAGGTCATACAGATAGCTGATTTGTAGTAGGGATCTGTTAAACACATGCTCATGTATAATACACCCAAAGTCTGGAAATGGGGGAGGGGAATTATAGAAACATAACTAGAAGAGACCTTAGGGATCATCCATTCCAATTCCCTCATTTACATATGAGAAACCTAATGTTTAGACTGATTAAGTGACTTGGCCATAGTAACATTTTTTTTTTTTTGCTTTCTTGGTATCACTGGTGCATAACCCAGTGCCTGGTCCACAGTAGGTACTTAATAAATAATAATAGCTAAAACAGCAGCGTTTATATGGCACTTTAAAATTTGCAAAATACTTTATACATATTAGCTTTTTTGATCCTCACAATAGCCCATGCAGGTAAGTACTATCATTATTTCCATTTTATAGATGAGGAAACTGAGGCAAACAGAAGTTAAGTGACTTGTCCTGGGTCACACAGCTAGTACATGTCTGGGACAAAATTTGAACTCAAATCTTCCCAGTTCCAAACCCAACACTCTGTCCATCAGGCTATTTAGCTGAAATGTTTATTTTATTTTTTAAAATTTTAACTATTTTTTATTTAGAATATTTTCCCATGGTTACATGATTTGTGTTCTTTCCCTCTCTCCCAAAACCCACCCCTCCCCGTTGCTGGTGCACAATTCCACTGGGTTTTACATGTATCATTGATCAAGACCTATTTCCATATTATTGATAGTTGCACTAGGGTGATTATTTAGTATCTCCATCCCCAATAATATTCCCATCAACCCATGTGTTCAAGCAGTTGTTTTTCTTCTGTGTTTCTACTCCCATAGTTCTTCCTCTGAATGTGAATAGCTTTGTTTCTCATAAGTCCCTCAACAGAGACTGATCAAATAATTATTTGATTTGTGTTACCATGGGCAAATCTCTTTTCCTTATTTTTCTCATCTGTAAAATGGGCTGTAGTGAGAAAATAACTTAATTATAAAGTATTATAGAAAGGAGAATAATGGATATTTTGGATCCAATATTAATCATAGCACACAAATTGAGAGAACTTTAATAATAATAAGTAGTTATTATTATTATCATTTATATAATACTTTAAGGTTTGTAATGTACTTATAGATAGAAGCTAATTTTATCTCAAAACCCTGGGAGATAAGTTATTAGCCCCATATTACAGATGAGGTAAATGAAGCAGGCAGAAGTTGATTTGCCCCAGGGTCACCCAGCTAATAAATGTCTGAGGTCAGATTTGACCTCAGGAAGAGGGTCTTCCTGACTCCAGACCTGGCAGTCTATTTGCTACACCACCTAGTTGCCAGTAAGTCCATCCCCCAATCCATGGTACTTCTGTAAGCACAAATATATTTGTAAAGTGCTAAGCACAATGCCTAACACATAGTAGGTGCTATTTAAATGATTATTCTTTTCTGTTCTCTTCTCTTTCTTGTCAGGTTTTCAGGCTATAGTGCCAAACGAAGATCATAATGATCTATCTAACAAGGTACTTGGAGGAAATGAAGCATCCCTTTCCCTCACCACCCCGTAAAGATTTTACCTGAAGGGAAAGAAAACAAGCAAAACTAAAAATAATTAAACAATTTTAAATGAAGCTAATCTATCCTCCACATGCAAATTAACATTAAAATATTTGTGACAAGGAAGAGTAACTTGTTTGAGAATAACTGGAATG
This sequence comes from Gracilinanus agilis, assembly GCF_016433145.1. NCBI lineage: Eukaryota > Metazoa > Chordata > Mammalia > Didelphimorphia > Didelphidae > Gracilinanus > Gracilinanus agilis. The sequence continues at coordinate 351,409,464 of NC_058132.1, forward strand.
AAAATAAATGATAAAATTTCTTGTTTGGAAGGCAAAATATAATTCTTTTTTTGCCCCCATTCTTTATAATTTTGCCTTCATCCCACATTCTCTCCAATGTCCAATCTCCCTTTCAGACACCACTTCCTGCTTTCTTTCCTCCTCCCTGTTTTTTCCCCCTTTTTGCTTTAGGCAGTTCCCTAGCAACAACTGTTTTTAATTAAAAGAGAAAGAGGAGGCCATTTTGCAATCCCTGGGATGGGTAGGGCCCCCGTGTTGCTAAGGTTACTGGCATATCCTGCTGGCACTGGAGGAAGTGACCTGATTCCATTTATAGGTGAATCTGTGACCATGGAGTCAGAATCCATGAGGCTTTGAAAATGCATTTGTTCCCTGGTGGCTGGTTAGGAGGCAGATCCCTCTCTTCAGTGTCCAAAGATGATAAAAAGAGCATATAATCTATCAAAAAGATGGGTTTAGAAACTTTAGACATGAAAGTGTGTATGTGTTTATACATATATCTATATATATGTATACTCTACTTATATATATATATACTAATTACTTAAAGAAAAACTGGTTAATATTTATATCTCCACTTCATGGTAGAACACTTCCATTGTGGTAACTCTCTCCACCTAGGCAGATCAGTAATTTTGTTTAATTGATACAATCTTAGAGTCATTTAGGGCATTAAGAAATTTAAGTGATTTGCCCAGTGTCCTAAAGCTGGTATGAATTAGAATAAGGATTTGAATCCTGGGCTTCCTGGCTCCAAAATAGTCTCTGTTCATGGTACCCTTCTTCTACTGTGAAAGTGTGCTCGATGTGGGCTAACAAGACCTGGATTTGAAATCCTACTCTGTTAATACTTGCTTCTGTGATTTTAATCTCTTAATCTATATAGTCGCTTAATTTCTCTAGGCTTCATTCTTTATCTTGAAAATGAGGAGTTTCAATTGATTTTAGTTCTATGATTCTATGACCTGGATTAAAATCCTGACACTATCTCAAAGTATAAATAGTAATGATGATAAATATATCTTTGCATCCTTTCAGAAAGCAATAATCTAGACATTTGACCCATAATCAAGGGATCTATATGCTAACAATAGCTCCAAACACCATCTCTCTAACATGATACTTGCTTCAACCTGCATGCGCCAGGCTGACTACACACTGGAATTTGCTCCTGCTCCAGTATGTGGGCTCCTTTCCACATGGCAGAAATATAGTACTTCACTTCTATATTCATGTACCAACACCTGTCATTGTCATTATATCCTCCATTTGCCTAAGGATGCATCCCCACTTCCAGGTTTTTTCATGCATCTTGTAACTTCATGGACCGTTAATATGCTCAAATTTTATGGCTCTATATGTCCTAATAGCTACCCTGTTTTGCCACAGAGAACCAATGGGTCCTTTCTCTCAACTGCCCTTATAATCCACAAAGACACGTATCCCCTTTCTTCATTCCCACACAAATGTTCACGATGACAACATATTTAACTTCATCTCATCCCCATACTTCCCTATTTTCATGAAAACCAGATAATCAATGATTCATGCATGGTCCAGCCATTTTGTTGAAGTGTCAAAAGGCTTTTATTTACTTATCTCCCTGCCCCAAATGCCTGCAAAATAAGTCCCTTTCACTGAAGTTCCAATTAATAACAAGATTCCTAAGGAATTCACCCTAATACTATAGACATTAGAGTCATGCCAACTGCCAGGCAAGTTCTAGAACTGCTGAGATTTTCCTGAAAAGAATGAGGTTAAATATTCTAGAGTTAAGAAGTCAGAAATAATAGTCTACTTGGTCCTGGTGAACAGAACTAGGATGAATTGATGAAATATATCCTGCCAGTTGACAAATGAGAGCACAAATCTTTAATCATCACTCTCAAAAAGTTAAAAATGTCAGGTTCTATCTAATCTTTGGGGATGTGGAGAGGGAGGAGATGGAGAGATTTTGCAAAAATATAGGGAAAATTTTCCTAACAATTAAAGCTATCAAAACATGGAATTGCTTCTTCCTGGATAAGGTCCTTATTATTAGAGGACTTCTAATGGCCTCTGACATTTACTATTTGTATGACTATAAGCAATTTAACCCCTCTGAGCCTCAGACAGCTCTTAAAGAAAAATAAGTTATAGAAGGATTGTATTCTGCATCTGTGAAGAGAATTCCTATACTGGTGAAATTGCAGGTTCTTGACACAGGAACTTATTGATTCTTTTTTTTAAACCCTTACTTTCTGTCTTAGAATCAAAACTGTGTTTTAGTTCTAAGGCAGAAGAGCGGTAAGGGCTAGGCAATGGGGGATGAGTAACTTGCCCAGGCCACACAGCTAGGAAGTGTCTGAGACCATATTTTAACCTAGGACCTACCCTCTCTGGGCCTGACTCTCAATCCACCAAGCTACCCAGCTGCCCCTGAACTTACTGATTCTTGCTTAGAGTGTTGCAACAGTCTCCTGCTTGATCTTTCTTACACACTGCTAGGAAACAATTGTCCTTAAATATAGTTCTGTGTTACTCCCCTATATAACTAACTCCAGTGCCTACTCTAGGATAAAATATGAATTTCTGAAATAAAGGCACTGAGGTTGGGAAGGACTTCTTGTAAAAGGTACTTGATTAAGGTATAAGAAGACTAAACTTGGTTTACTATATAAACATGGTTAGGGCATAAAGACTAAAAAGTTGGGGGAGCAAGTTAATAAAGGGTTTTGAAGCCAAAGAGGATTTTATACTCACTCTTAGAAGTGATAGGAAGCCACTGTAGTTTATTGAAATAGGCATAATTTCTATTTCTAACACATAACCCTCTGTTCCTTGCCTCTAGGGGCCTTTGCACAGGGTGTCTTATATGCCTGGAATATACTTTCTCCTTACCTCAACCTCCCAAAGTCCTTAATTTTAGATGAAACTGAGACACGATCTTCTACATGGATCCATTCCTGATAATTGCAACTGTTTGTGGCTTTCCTCCTAAACTACTTTGTATTTACTGAATTTGTGTTTCTTTACATTACTCTCTTTACCTTCATAATGTATATACACCAATATATACTTGCTATCTCTCCTATTGGAATATAAATTCATTATGAATACAGATTCTTTGTATTTTTATATCCCCAGAGACTAATACAATGCTTGGCACAAAGAGGTGCATAGCCAATATTTGTTGACTAATTGTTGGTTGTGGTTGTTTTAATACCAAATCATAGTTACAGAATTTTAAGGGACCAATCCCTACATAAAGCATGACTCATCTCTACAATATATTCAGTGGTCAATAACTTTATCTTGAAGACCTCTAATAACAGGGACCTCATTACTCTCAAAAGACAACTCTAGTCATTAAGTTGTTATCCCTTATATTGAGACAAAAACCTGTCTCCCTGGAATTTCTACTTCTTGGTCTTAGTTCAATAACCCTAAGACAAAAAGAATAAAGCTAATTTCTTTTCTATATGAGAACTCTTAACATTTTCAAGCAGCTATCCTATTCTCTCTAAATCTTCTCTTATTTATGCCAAGCATGTTCAGTCCTTTCAACAGATCTTCTAAAAGCATATTTTTCAGACCCATCATAATCAGAGTTCACCTACTTCTAGATGTGCAGTCTCTTATTGATATTTCCTTTAAAATATGGCACCTAAATTGTATGCAAATACTTCAGATGAAGGATATTTGTTTGCTTGGTTTTTATTTTTTATTTTGGGGTGTGTGTGTGTGTGTGTGTGTGTGTGTGTGTGTGTGTGTGTGTGTGTTTGATACTTTTCTCCCTATCTCTCTTAGGCAGGAATTGGAGCAGCCATTTATCTGCCAGTTCTACTGCTGTTCAGCAAGGGACCTTTGACTTGATTGATTTCCAACTTAAGCAAATTTTCCTTCCCTAGATGGCCTCTTGTTCTTCTCTTCTCCCCTCCTGGGAGCTCACTGGTGATGCCAGACTTAATGTCTTCTTAACCTAGGGTTCATGAATACCAGAGAGGGTCTGTGGATACATTTCAGAGTCCAATAATTTGGGTTTTTTTAATCAAAATAATTGAATTCCAATGTAATTGGTATCCTTTGTTATCCTAAACTTCTTTTATTTATGCATTTAAAATTCTCATGCTGAGAAGAGGTCCGTTAGCTTCACCAGAATGCCAAAGGGGTCCATAACACACAAAAAGAAAAAGCTCTCTGCTCTACATTCAGTCCAAGGAGGGAAGTCTGCAGAGGAACAATCAGCCCTTTCACTTCGGACACTATTCTATTCTCTTGACACAGATTAAGTGTGTATTACCTTTTTTGGCTGCTACATCATGCTACTGATAATATTAAGTCTTGAAAATGACTTTTGGATGTTGCCCAAACAGCAGTTCAAACTATTTTATAATGTGGTGTCAAAAAGGATGCTAATAATATTTGAGCTCAGTGAAGCTTCTTCTCTATTTTGCCACTTTCTCTGTGAGGTTCTCCAAGACTTTGCTGTATATATGTTATGTAGTAGTCATAATACTGTATCTCAATAATATGCTCAGTTTTTTTAGAAAATCACACAGGCTCATCCCAGTATGTAAATCTAGTTTTGTAGCACCAAAGAGAACATTGTTTCTATGCAGCTACAGAAATTTGAGTTTGATATAGAAGAAAAAACATCTTAAGGTCCATGATCTTTGTATATAAATTTCATATAAATGATTATATTGTGGCCTCTATTCATGAATAATAGCTTGAATTTATATAGTGTTTTAAGACTTATAAAACATTTTACAAATATGGATTCATTTTATCCCCACAACAATCCTGGAAGTAGCTGCTCTTATTAGCCCATTTTACAGATGAATAAACTGAGGAAAACAGAAGTTATAAGACTTATGGTTATATAGCCAATGTGTCTGTCTGAATTCAAAATCAGGCTTTTCTGATTCTAGATACAACTTTCTATTCATTGAATTACCTACCTGACAAATGTTGAGAATTCAGTGCTGTCTGTGATTACTAACTTTCACAAATGATTAAAAAATTTCTCACCATAAAGTATATACAAGATTCTCAAAGATGAATGCCTAATCCTATTGGAGAAATGCAGGTCACTGAAAGCTGTTAGCTATTAAAGTCACCCTTTATTTGTGTTCTAATCCTAATCCACCCTCATTTATTCCAACATTTTGCTATTAAAGCCCAACTTCAGGCCAGTCAACCTATATTTTATAAACCTTAATCTCTTCTTTTTTTTTAACAAGGGCAGGTTCTGCCTAATTGTTTTTTTCCTTTGTATTATATTAAAGACAATTTCAAATCTTTTAAAGTAAATTTATCTTCTTTTATATTAGGTAAAATATTAGAATGATGTGATACAGATGTAAATTGTCATTGTTCATTTCAAGAGAACTGACCCTAATAGAATGTAATTATGGTATCTGGTATAAGGAATTATTAGTCATCAGAATGACCTTAAAGAAATGGTGTGATGTTGACCACTCCTATCTAGAGGACCAAAATACCTAAAAATCCATCAAGATCTGTAAATATTTTTTTACATTATAACTTTATAATCACCCTAAACTAATAATAGCAAAGTAGACATATTTTCTATAAAAATAAACTACAGGCATACCTCACTTTATTGAACTTTGCTTTGTTGTGCTTCACAGTTATTATGTTTTAGCAAATTGAACGTTCATGGCAACCCTTCATTGAGCAAGTCTGTGGGAGCCATTTTTCCAATAGCATGTGCTCATAGCATGTCTCTATGTCCTGCTTTGGTAATTCTCACAATATTTCAAACTTTTTCATTATTATTATATCTGTTATGTGATCTGTCATCAGTGATCTGTGATGTTATTATTGTAATTATTTGGGGGCACCATGAACCCTACCCATATAAAACTATGAATTTAATCAATAAACTGACCATCAGTTCCAAGTTTCTTTCCCTCTTCTCAAGCCTCCCTATTCCCTGTGAAATAACAGTTTTTAATTAGGTGGATTAATAACCCTACAATTACCTCTAAACATTCAAGAAAAAGAAGAAATCAAAAATATGTCACTTTAAATAAAAAATTAAAAATGATTATGCTTAGGGAGGAAGGCACATCAAAAGGCAAGATAGACCAAAAGCTAGCTCACCACCCTAATCAATCAACAGCCATCAACAGTGAGGTAAGACCCTCTACCAGAAAAAAGATATAAAGTCTCCAAACAGTTAATAGAATTTTTTTCAATAAAGTATTTTTAATTAAGGAATATATATTTTATACACAATACTACTGTAAACTTAATAGAGTACAGTACAGTAAAAAAAATAACTTTATATGCCCTGGGAAATCAAAACAATTGATTTTTCATGGTATTTGCTTTATTGTGGTAGTGTGGAACCAAGCCTACAATATTTCTGAAGTATGCCTGTATTTCCTGTTTGGAAGAATCTTCTCTACATTCTTACACCTGTCACCTATCTATCTGTTCTACCTGCTCTATTCATTTATCCAAAATTTGAGTCTCATATTCACCAGGTTTACCTTCTTATGTACCTGAATATAGAATATGACTCAAAAGGTCCTCTTTAGGTATAAACCTCTATCTAAGACATTTTACCAGAGTGACATGATAGAAGGAAAATGGTAAGCCATTATCTCTCAAATTCTGGTTGCTCTCAGTCAAACAGAATTCAAACTTTTATATTCGGTCATAGGGCCCATTCTTAGGACAAGACTGACAGAAACTGTGGAGTTTTTACCAATTCTTTTGAAACACTAGGAATCTCAGGGCAGAAAATTCTAGTTGTTAGAACTGACTTTTTCCTATAACAAGGAAACACTGTGACTTGTTGGTTGTGAACAGACACTTTGAAAGACATCTAAAGTCAATAAACACAGTGCATCTCTGTGTTAAAGAATTATGGAATCTTAGATTTGAAGGAAACTTCAGTATACATAAAATCCAATCACTTCTGAACAGTCACTCCCTCTAAGATAAGAGATCATTCAGCCTTTCCCAGAAAGGAGAAAAATACCACCTCCTGAAGCTATCCATTGTACTTTTGAATAGCTTTGATTGTTAGGAAGTTTTTCCTTAAATCAAATCTAATTTTGCCTCTTTACAACTAGTTCTGTCCTCTGAACCAAGAAAAATGTCTAATGTTCTCCTAGGTTAGATCACAGTGGGATTGTCAGTTCCTTCATTCTATACAAATGTATATGCCTCTCTCCTTCCTTATCAACTGAGTGAGTTCTATTAATCTTAAATAGCCTGAGATGAATGGTCTACAAAATTCATTTTTCCTCAAAAATAGTGAAAGAGGTTTACTTCTCCTACCAGTAGAACTCATATTTTTGCATTTTTCACATACACAACTTCCCATGATTCTCTATATACATCATAGTTTTCATTTCTAGTATAACATTATATTATATTCAAGCACCACAACTTCTTTAGCAATCCTCCAATTTGTGACCACATATTTTGTTCCCATTTCTTCACTAACACAAAGAGAATTATTTATGGACACCCTATTTATCATTGACCTAGTTGTCATATGTGCATAGCAGTAGAATATCTTGGTCGAAGGGTATGAGAATTTTGCTCATTTCCTTTGAATAATTTCGAATTAGGAAATTATTGTACAATTTCACAGTTCTACAAATAGTGCATTCATGTCAAATAGAGAAATGTGTATTTTTTCTTAGATGCTAGATTTGAACCACTGAATGATTTTAATCAGAGGAGTGACATAGTTGGATCTGTGCTTTAGAAATATTGATTTCATAGCTGTGCAGAGGTAGAGATGGGAGAGACTGGATTTTTTCTCTGATTTTGGAAGGATTATTGGTGGGGTGGGGTGGGGACATGGAGAAAATGGCCTGTTGCCTTTTTGCTTGTCCCTTTTCTCCATTCCTCATATAATGAAATCTTGAACCCAATAACTTTCCCTTCCTTTCCTCCTTTCCAGAGAAATTGGCCCTTCTTCTACTCTCTCTCCAAAGTAGAGATAATTTCTTCCAGAAAGTACAAGTAATAATTCTAATATTACTTGACCTCCTCTGGTTGGGAGGGAACCTTTCCAAGATATCTCTGGTGGAGTATAAAGAGTATGAGGCCCCAAATCCTGTTGGTTGAAATAGGTGACTTCCAAGACCCATTCCAACTCTAAGGCTCTACCTCCTGGGTCACTGAAGTAAAGAATTCCCCTTTCTACTCAACTGTATTTGTTTTAATTCATAATTATCTTGAATTATTTTCACATCATAAATTATAAAGTAAATTTGAAAGCATTTTTTGGCTGTATACCCCAGTATGTGTATGTGTTGTAATGGAGGGTTATCAGGGACGTTAACTATTACTATTTGTGGGTTCACACTGGGGTGAGAGAGACAGGAATGACAGATGAACAGGACTCAACAAGGTAGGGAGACCAAGTTTAACTACTAGGAGGTTATAGTTGCTGGAAATGGCAGTTAGACTCCAATAGTCACTCAGCCTACCTAGGCAAGGGCCTATGGAACCAGCAGACAAATGCCAAAAGTTTATAACAGTTTTTAATCAGGGACTACAAGATAAAGGATGGGAATTGGGATTATACACTTACAAGCTAAGGGCAAACCATAGGGACAGGGGAAGGACTTGACTACACTAAACTAAGACATAAGCCAGGCAGGGCCCAGAGAATAACAGTACTGGAGTGGGAATCCTCACAGTAGAGTCCAGAGATGTTTTCAGGATGCCAGGAACCAACTCCTCCAGAACTGATGGTCCAAAGCATCCCAGTAGGGAGAGGAGCCCACAAGCTGTCCACCAGATCACAGATCACTCCCTACTCAGTGCTGTTGTGCAGGATAGATGTCCTCTGCTTCCAACCTTCACCACATTCCAGGATCCCAGGGAATCAGGGTGCAACACCTCTAGCTCTGAGGTCTCCCAGGGAATCAGTTACTGCTTGTAACTCCCACCATGGAGTCCTTCTCAGAGAGTGCCAGCCACTTCCTGCTTCCCCATTTCATGTTGAATTCTCCAGCCCTTCCTGCTAGGTCCACATTAACTATATATAAACTAATACCTAAATAGTTCTCACAACAGTGTGTAAGAGAATATCTGTATGTATGTATTTACATGTGAGTCTCTGTGTGTATGTATGTGTTTATCATCCAGACCAATGATTTCAATATTGTGGAGGAAAAACATTTTCCACTGATGTAGGTCAATGACTTTAGCTTATAGTCTCAAAGAGTTGTTTGATGCACTGGCAAGGTAAAAAACTTGACCATATTCACATAGCTATTTTCTTCTCCCTAAATTTCCCTAACTACTATACTAGCAATGGCCAGACTAGACCAGAGCAGCAGAGTGAGTAGTCGATTCCAGGTGAAATGTAGAATATAGGATTACCTTGAAATATCAGTAAGGAAGGAAGACTACAGACTGTGGAAGGTTTTCCATTTTGAGGTTAGCATTTATGTTTTATTTTGTAAACAGTGATAGGGAGATTTCACAAAGAGTGTTTTAAGGATAGATTGATGTGGTTGGGGAAGTTATTCAGTTAACAGTGTGAAAGGTCTATTGGAGGCAGGAAGACTAGATAAGAGATTATTCAAATAACCCAAACAAGAAGTGATGGCCTTAATTAAAGTGGTGGCAGTGGAATTAGAGTTGAGGGGACAGATATAAAATAACTATATAAAATTATACATATATAAAATAAATTTTAGAGGTAAAAACAACAGGGCTTGCTTAGAAATTTACTAATTAAATAATGAGAATGAACAGGAAGAAAGTTTACCAAAAAAGTAGTTTGAAGTTTTAAGCCTGATCCCTGAAAAAATGATAGTGTATAAATAGAAATATAGAATTGGGGGAGGGGGGACACCAAATTTTGAGGAAGTGGGATATTTAAAAGTACCTAGCATTCAAAGTTTCCCAATCAACCTAAAACTACATAATAGTTTTAAATTGCATATTCAGATTAGAAAGCCTTCTGGAAAGCACAATATCCAATTAAGTCATTTCAATTACTTCCTAGTTCTGAAAATCCTTTCTAGTATTCCTAAACAGTCATTACAGTATGTTAAGATGCTTCAGCACCATGGTCAGCAATTGTATCAAAGCTGAAAGGCTAGCTCAGTACTAAAGGAATGAACAGTGCCCAGCCACTTGCAGTCCAATGGTGTTGAAAAGGTACTGGGGGAAACATTAAAAGGAATATTTAAGGAAGGAGAAGAGTGTAGTAGATTAATTTAATTTGTTTCATTTTTGTGCCTGTTATTGGTCTTTACAAATGAAAAGAAAGTTTAAGGTGAAGCTTTGGGGATGGGGAGTCACTGCATTATCTAGGTTTTTAGAGAATCTCTTTTAATTTGGATGTGTCTTCCTATTTCTTTCCCCAACTTAACCCCTATTACTAGACAGCAGGGTAATAATGGATGTGTGTGCTCTCTTCCTCTATACGTCTAATGCCAAAATTTGGCATCATATTTATGTAGTAAAGGGTCAATATTTCAGTAAGGGCAAAATCTGTAAAGAGAAGGATTCCAGATATAACTGAGATTTCATATCTACTATATCACTCTTTCTGAGGCTTTGAACCATTACTCTAAGGGTATTTTGAGATTCCTGGAGTTATGAGTACATAAAAGCTAAGGTCTCCACAGCACAACTTACTACTCAAAGTCAAATGGACAAAGAGTACACTAGAAATAGTCTCAAATAGTACAGTGGTATTAGCTATATGTTTTAAAGACAAAAACAAAATAATGCAAAATAATTAAATATTTGTATCTCCTCTCTCTAACAGAATTTGCATACATGTAACCACCCACCAGAACTCCTTCTATGTCAATTATGGTTATCAATCATAAATATATTCACAGGTGTTTTTCCTCTCCCCAGCCTCTCTTCAGTTTCCATAATGAATTCATCTAGCACTTGCATTTAGTACATAAAATTAAAATAATGTAACAAAAAAGATAGGCTTTTGGCATTGGGAAGGACCCAATTTCTCTAAAAGGCACAAAACCAACAACTGATTGCCAAGATATACCATCAGAACCAAGACGCTTTAAACAACTTCCAAAAAGTCACACTAGTTGCCAAATGGTAGCACTTCAGGATTCCCTAAATAATTACATTCTATAGCTGATGATTAAAATCCTACCAGAAAAATCAGTTTCTCCATAAAACGTCTCCTCTAGCTTAATTAATATTTTACTAGTGTCATATGTATGTCAACTGCTCAGGATCCTAGACTCTCAGGAACTGCAATCAGATCCAATTTTTAGTGGATTAAGATTACTTTTCTAAAGACAAAGTCTGAGAAACCATCATTGATGTCCATGTTTTGGTCATGTAATATGTTTTTCACCAAATATATAATATGAGAGCCTGAACTTGGAAAGATAGAAAGAGAGAAAGCATGTATTAGTGATAAACTTAAAGTTAGGAAGACTTCAGTTAAGGGCATAATTATGATCATTATTAGCTATGTGACTTGAGAGAACTCATTCAATTCTTGTAATGCAAGGTGGCTGACAGAAACTTTTTGCTTCTGTAATTTCTAATGGTCACAAAAAGTCAGTTAAAGATCTTAGAATCTTCAGAAAGTCAGTTAGGACTTGAAACTATAAATAGAGGTGAAGTTCCACCTGATTGGGCTTTTGCCTTCTGGCTTTCGCTGTGGCTGGAGGCTTTTGCTTTGGCTTAACCTGTTGGCTTTGGCCTAATTGCTTCAGCCTTGGCCTGTGTTTATTTTGTCTTGGGAAATTTGGACCTATCTCATTTCTCTGGACCTCTCCCTGATCTCCCATCTCCATCCCTCCCCTTCCCTGAATTTCCTTTGGGTCCTGGTGGAAGGGAGGGCTTGGTGAATAGACACTGTGGATTTAGTTTCTATAGGCAAGTAGAGTATCCTCAAATAACTTAACCCTAGTTTTAATGATTTGATAAAGACTTTACTTAAAAGGCAGTCAAATCTTCCTGACTGGGAGAGCCAGACTCTCTCTGTCTAAACCTCTCCGTGACCCATTCCCCACCATCACCCCTTTCCCTAGCAGCAGTTAGAAATCCTGAACCTCTTCCCTCTGACTAAGCTGAGATAAATAAATCCCCTTGTTACCTACTCAAAGCCTCTGGTGAATCATTGTATTGAAGGTTGAGATTCTCTTTGCCTTAATTTTCTTATCATGAGAATGGAAATAATAATTATATCATATGGTTATTATGATGTTCAAGTAAGAAGATGCATGAAAATCACTTTTTAAAATTGTTTATTTTTTAGAAAAGTTTTCCATGGTTACATGATTCAAGTTCTTACTTTCCCCTTCACTCCCCTTAACTGCCCTCCATAGCTGACACGCATTTCCATTGGTTTTAACATGTGTCCTCTATCAAGACCTATTTCCATATTATTGATAGTTGCATTGGTGTGGTCATTTCCAGTCTACATCCCCAATCATGTTAACATCAACCCATGTGTTCCAGCAATTGTTTTTCTTCTGTGTTTCCACTCCTGTAGTTCTTCCTCTGAATGTGGGTAGCATTCTTTTCCAGAAATCCCTCAGAATTGTCCTGGGTCATTGCATTGCTACTAGTACAGAAGTCCATTACATTTGATTTTACCAAAGTGTATCAGTCTCTGTGTACAATGTTCTTTTGGCTCTGCTCCTTTCACTCTGCATCAATTCCTGGAGGTCATTCCAGTTCATATGGAATTCCTCCAGTTTATTATTACTTTGAGTGCAATAGTATTCCATCACCAACATATACCACAATTTGTTCAGCCATTCCCCAATTGAAGGGCATGCCCTCATTTTCCAGTTTTTTTGCTACCACAAATAGCACAGCTATAAATATTTTTGTACAAGTCTGTTTATCTATGATCTCTTTGGGTTACAAACCCAGTAATGGTATGGCTGGATCAAAGGGCAGGTAGTCTTTTAGAGCTCTTTGGGCATAGTTCCAAATTACCATCCAGAATGGTTGGATCAGTTTACAACTCTACCAGCAATGCATTAATGTCCCAATTTGGCCACATCCCCTCCAACATTCATTACTCTTCCTTTCTATCATTTTAGCCAATCTGCTAGGTGTGAGGTGGTACCTCAGAGTTGTTTTGATTAGCATTTCTCTAATTATTAGAGATTTAGATCGCTTTCTCATGTTTTCATTGACAGTTTTGATTTATTAATCTGAAAATTTCCTGTTCGTGTTCCTTGCCCATTTGTCAATTGGGGAATGGCTTGATTTTTTATACAATTGATTTAGCTCCTTGTATATTTGAGTAATTAGATCTCTGTCAGAGTATTTCATTATATTTTCTCCCAGTTTGTTGTTTCCCTTCTGATTTTGGTTGCATTGTTTTAATTTGTACAAAACCTTTTTCATTTAATGTAATCAAATTTATTTATTTTATATTTTGTAATTTTTTCTAAACCTAATAAGTAAGTAAATTAATTTGGGTAGAATGCTCATTTTTATTATGTTACCTCATCCTACCCATGAGCAATTTTAATTTGGTTGTAATGTTCCTGGATGTTGTCAGTTGTGGATTAAATATAGGAGGTGATTTATGGCCTAGCAGTACTGGATATTAAAAGTATACTATAAAGCAGCGGTCATCAAAACAATATGGTACTGGCTAAGAGATAGAAGGGAGGATCAGTGGAATAGACTTGGGGTAAGTGACATCAGCAAGACAGTATATGATAAACCCTAAGAGCCCAACTTTTGGAACAAAAATCCACTATTTGACAAAAACTGTTGGGAAAATTGGGAAACAATATGGGAGAGATTAGGTTTAGATCACACCCTACACCACAATAAATTCAGAATGTGTGAATGACTTTTTGGGTAAGAAGTCTCATCATTGTCATTGTCTTCAATGAAATTATTGATTGTTTCTATGAATTGTTCTTTCACTACATTATTTTGGAGAATCATATTATTTAATTTCTAATTGGTTTTTGGTTTTCTTCTCCATGTATTCTTTTTGTTTGTTTTTTTATTTTAAACCCTTAACTTCTGTGTATTGACTTATAGGTGGAAGATTGGTCAAGTGGCTTGCCCAGGGTCACACAGCTGGGAAGTGTCTGAGGCTGGATTTGAACCTAGGACCTCCTGTCTCTAGGCCCGGCTCTCAATACACTGAGCTACCCAGCTGCCCCGTTCTCCATGTATTCTTACTAATAACTATTTTTATTACATTATGATCTGATTAGGTTGCATTTATTATTTCTGCTTTTTTGCAATTGTTTGTCATGTTTCTATGCCCTAGTATATGGTCAATCTTTGTGAATGTTCCATGTACTGCTGAAAAGAAGGTGTATTCCTTTATGTCTCTATTTATTTTTCTCCATATATCTATTAACTCTAATTTTTCTAGGGTGTCATTCTCCTCTCTTATCTCTTTCTAATTTATTTTTTGGTTTGGTTTATCTAGATCTGATAGGAGAAGGTTGAGGTCACCCACTAGTATAGTTTTGCTATATATTTCGTCCTAGAGCTCCACAAGCTTCTCCTTTAGAAATTTGGAAGCTATACTGTTTGGTGCATACATTTTGAGTACTGTTGTGAGGAAGATCATTTAATATTAGTTACATTCTTTTTACAGTACTGATATTTCTTCATTGTTTATACTGCCTTTTATTAGGATGTGGTTATCTTCCCTATCTCTTTTAACCAGATCTATTTTCACTTTGGCTCTGTCAGAGATCATGATGGCAACCCCTGCCTTCTTTTTCTCATTTGAAGTCCAATAGCTTTTGCTCCATCCTTTCATTTTTACTCTATGTATGTCTGCCTGTCTCATATGTGTTTCTTGTAGACAACATATGGTAGGATTTTGGTTTCTAATCCACTCTGCTATTTGCTTTTGTTTTATGGGCGAGTTCATCCCATTCACATTCAGAGTTATAATTATCAACTGTGTATTCCCAGACTTTTTGATTCACTCCTTGTCCTGTCCTTTCTTCTTTCACTATTTCCTTCTATACCAGTGTTTTGTTTTTAATTGGTTCCCCTGATCCCCTCCCTTATTGTACTTCCCTTTCTCCCCTCTCCCTTCTTATTCTCCTCTTATTCTTCTTTAGGATCTTTTTAAGCTACTCCCTCCCCACCAGTCCTTTTGTTACCCTTCTACTTCTCTATAGGGTGAGAATAAATTCTATGCCCCAATGGATCTGATTGTTCTTCAGTCTTTAAGTTGATTTCAATGCACTTAAGTATTAAATATTTCCTCTCTCCAACCTCTTTACCCTTACAGTGTATTGTTATTCTTCCCTGTGGCTCCACGCATTTCTTTATGGAATATAAGTTTACTCCATTTTGTTTGTTTTCCCATTTTTTATCTTCTTTCCCCCCTCTAGTTTTGCATATATTTATACACACATACACACACACACATACACACACACACACACACACATATAAATATATATATGTATATATATATCTTTTTTAGTTCTTTTTTTAATTTTAAACATTTATTAATATTTATATTTTAGAAAAGTTAACATGGTTACAAGATTTATGCTCTTACTTTCCCCTTCACCCCCAGACCTACCCCTTCCCCTGGCCGATATGCATTTCCACTGGTTTTAACATGTGTCATTAATCAAGGCCTATTTCCAAATTGTTGATAGTTGCATTGGTGTGGTACTTTTGATCCCCTATCATGTCTTCATCATCCCATGTATTCAATATGTATATATATATATATATATATATATATATATATATATANTTATTCCGTCTTATTCTTCTTTAGTATCTTTTTAAGCTACACCCCCTTCCCCCACCCTTTCCCTTCCTAGTGTTACTTCCCTACCCACCAGTCCTTTTGTTACCCTTCTACTTCTCTATAGGGCATGAATTAATTCTCTGCCCCAATAGATCTGATTGTACTTCCCTATTTAAGTTTATTTCAATGTACTTAAGTATTAAATATTTCCTCTCTCCAACCTCTTTTCCCTTACAGTGTATTGTTATTCTTCCCTTTGGCCCCACGCACTTCTTTATGGAATATAAATTTACTCCTTTTTGCTTGTTTTCCCATTTTTCTTAATATTACCTTCTTCCCCCTCTAGTTTTGCATATATTTATACATACATACACATACATGTGTATGTATGTATATGCATATACATATATATATATATATATCTTGACATTTCATCCTATACTGTTTGTCACTGTTCCCTCTATGTAAACTTCTTCTAGTTACCCTGTTGGTAATAACAATTTTTAATTTTACCAATATCTTATTTTCTTCTAGGGATACAAATAGATTGAACTTATTGGGTCCCTTAAAGAAACGATTTTTCTCCCCTCTCCCCATTCTCTTAATTACCTTATGGTGATTCTCTTGAGTTCTGTGTTTGGGCAGCAAACTCTCTGTTTAAGTCTGGTTTTTTCTTTATGAATTCTTGGAAGTCCTCAATTTTATTGAATGACCATACTTTCCCCTTCAAAAATATAGTCAGTTTTGCTGGATAGTTGATTCTTGGTTGTAGACCTAGTTCTCTTGCTTTCTGGTATATTTTGTTCCATGCCTTCAGGTCCTTCAATGTAGATGCAGCCAGATCCTGTGTTAGCCTAACTATGGTTCCCTCATATCTGAATGACTTCTTTTAAGCAGCTTGTAATATTTTTTTCTTTAGTCTGATAGTTTTTTAATTTGGCTGTAATATTCCTGGATGATGTCAGTTGTGGATTAAATGTAGGAGGTGATCTATGGATTTTTTCAATTTCCACTTTTCCCTCTTGTTTGAGAATGTCAAGGCAGTTGTCTCTGATAATTTCTTGTAGGATGATGTCTAAACGTTTTTTTTTTATGATGTTCTGGTAAACCAATAATTCTTAAATAGTTTCTCCTAGCTCTGTTCTCCAGAACTTTGGTTGAATCACTGAGGTATTTCATATTCTCCTCAAATTTTTCATTTTTTAAAATTTTGTTTTATGTATTCTTGCTGCCTTGTGAAGTCATTTGCTTCTAATTGTTAGGTTCTGTTTTTTAAAGACTGAATTTCATCCCTGGCTTTTTGGTCATCCTTCTCCTTCTGGTCTGATTTTCTTTGTGGATCATCTTTTGTCTTCTTTGCTTTATTTTCAAGCTGGCCAATTCTGGCTTTTAAGACTTTATTTTCTTGATTTAGTTCATGTATTTCCTTTTTCAAATTGCCTTCAGCCTCTCTTGATTGCTTTTTGAGTTCCTGAAGTTCTTGAGTTAATTGAATTTTGAGATCTTCCAAAGCCTGTGTTCAATTCACTAGAACTTCTTCCTCTTCTTCTATTTCTATTTTATTTGCTTTCTTTTCACCTCCTTGAAAGAGGCTTTGAATTGTCATTTCTTTTCTCTTTTTCTGCTGTTTACTCTTTCCTTTTCTGTTCTGCTAGTTTGAGCAGATGTATTTAATGATCTTTGATGAAAGATCTTCACTCAGCTGGCAATGGAGGTTTGCAGTTACTTTCTCTGCCCTCTGAAGTCTTCTTGCCTTTCCAATTGATGGTATTAAACCTGTATTGATTGGATTAGTCTGTATAGCTTAATGTGCCCTGAAGCTAAAACTTCAAGAGGAAAAAAAAAGTAGGGGAACAAGAAGGAATGTTTTCACTGAGCTGAGCTGTCCAGCAGTAGGGTTTCCCTGCTCTGTCCTTGTGTTTGATCTGGTTTTCTTTCCTCCTGAAGCCCTTTGTTCTCTATCTCAGTGTGAAGATGCCAAGTAGTCTGCAGTCTGAGGTTTGGTTCTCTCTAAGCCGCCATCTTCTGAGTGTTTTTGCTGTGTGTTTCTGGCTTTCTCCTCCAGTCACCTCCCCAGAGCCTATGTTCAACTCCCCGAATCTGGCACCAGCAAGGCCCTCTCTCCAGGTTGGCAAGCTCACCTACCCTGAGATTTCAGGGACCACTGGAGACTCCTTACACAGCACATGGGGAAGCCATCCTGGGATTCCTCTTCTATACCCTCAGACCTGACCGTTCAAGAATTCAAGCCTTTTTCTTAGCATACCTCTTTAGTTGTCCAGCAGTAGGGTTCCCCTTCTCTGTCCCTCATTAGATTTGTTCTTCTTTCTTCTTGAAGTGCATTGTTTTCTATATTGGTGTGTAAGAGTGTAGAGGTTTTAAGATTGGCTCCGTCTAAGCCACCATCTTACCAGAATCCCACTGAAAATCACTTTTCAAATGTTAAAGGTCAACATAAAAGCCTAATATTACTATTAGACAAAAAGAGTATGGATATAATGTGTAGAACAGTCCATTAGAGTTTTGTACATATTAGATTTGTAGAAAAAAAAGTGGAAAATTAACAATTATTTTGACTGCATGTGGGACTGTTTGGGCTATAGTGTTAGATGGGTTTTTAACCAATAAGTTTAAATTCAATGTCCAGGCTTTTTGACCAGACAGAAGAACTTCTCAAGAAGATAGATTCCAAGAATACAGATTTATTTCAAAGTACAGAAATTTAAAGTGCACAGTAGGTCACAGATAAGGAAAATAGGCTTCTAACTCAAGGATCAGGTTTCAATACCAGGAGGTCAGAGTAGCCAGGCAATAGAAGTATGTATATATAGAGTGGATTTGGAGTCTGCAAGATTGGTCTCAGACTTGGTGAGCAACTTGGTTCAGAACCAAGTCAACATTGCTGAGCAGCAGGTACACAGGTGGAAGAGTGTACCAAACAAAACTCATATGCTGCCATAATATTTGCAGATTTCCTTGCTGCATCTATCTGGAAATATGAACTCCAAAACATTGAATACTTTCATCCCTGCCACTAGTCCCAGCCTCTCTTTTTTTTAACCACCCAAGTTCTGACGTTGATAGGATAGCTCTAGTAGAAGGCAAAGCTCTTCTTAAGCAAGTCTTCTTTTATGCTGCTATATGCTTAGCATATAGGTGAGACTCAAATGAAAGATTTGCTAGAGGAGGGCACACCTGACAAGGACTTAGGAAAGCAAATGGTGGAGATGGTAGGATCAAACTATTTCCAAAAGTAAGCCAAGATCACAAAAGTATAAAGATGTAGGAGTGAGAAACGTGAAGAAAGATTTATTTTAGAGCCTATACTAATGTCTAGTGTCATACTCCCTACTCATCTAAGTTAATCCATTTATTAGATCTTTAACAAAGTTTATTTGTTCATACCTACCTGCAAACCCTTGTCTAAACATGTCCCTATTATTATTTCCTATCCTACCAGAAATTTTTATAATAGTCTTCCTGGCTGAGGCAGAAGTTAACACACTTAAGTTCTTTTTTTTGATGCTTCATGACTGACTGTTTACCTCGTTTCTGATCTCTGGCATCTGTGTTCCTTGAATCCCATCATCTAACCTAGTAATGTACTTTTTTTATACCATCAGTCAATGCATAACTTTGTTATTTTTCTCCCAGTTCTTTACTGCATGTCCCTGATTCTTTGTTGTGCATAATCCCCATGTATTTTATTCATCTTTTGGGGTTTGACTTTAAAGTTGCTTAAAAAAGATCCCACAGTTACTCTCTACCCTAATAACAAACCTAACCAATAAACACAGATCCATCAGTCTTTCAAACAAACATGTACAAAATAGAACTAATCATCTGTTTTTCTCAAACTTTCATCTACTCCAAACTTCCTTACTTCTCTTGAAGATAATAACACTATTGTCCCAGTCATTCAGTTTCATAACCATAAAGTTATCCATTATTCTTCCCTCTGACTCTCTACCTCCGTCATCCAGGCTTTTAGAATGTATTGTTGATTCAATGTCCAGAACATCTCTTACATTTGAAGCTCACATTACTAGTCACCCAGACTATTTTAACATTCTTCCTAAATTAGTCTTCCTTTCTCTAAAAGTTTCTCCTTTCTCTAATCCATCTTCCATATGACTACAAAGTAATCTAAGAGACCAAACCATGTCATTTCCCTTCTCCAAGACCTTCAGTAGCTACTAATTGCCTCAAGAAAGAAAATATCCTTGTTGTAGACTCTCATTCAAGCAATCCTACAACCTGGATTCTACCTACATTTCCAACTAGGTGTCACATTACTCCTTTTTCACACATTCTACATTCTAGCCAAATGGAATTACTAGTGCAGTGCTCCAAAATCCATATTCTAAATCCGATTTCTGACCCTAGAATGTACTTTCTTCTTACCTTACTCTCACAAAATCCTTGTCTTGCTTAAGGCTCAGCTGAGGTACAGCACCTCTTTGAGATAAAGTGAAAAGGGTAGTCTGGTGTCAAAAGATCTAGGTTTGAATGCTAATCTTGCAACTTGCTATTTGTGTGACCTTGAGCAAATCACTTAATCCCTCTTAGTCTATTCATCTGAAAAATGAAGGGAGTGGAATAGAAATGTCTTATCTGAATTTCTTCTAGCTCTGAATTTATGAACATTTGGTATTTTTTGATTCAATCCAATCAAGTGCTGTTGTGCTCTCTGTCTTTCTATCTCTGTCTCTGACTGTGTCTGTCTCTCTCTTTCCATCCCTCCTCTTATAATGGAAGTCCAATGAAGGAAGCTATGAATTCATCCTCATCTTTCTATCTTCAGCCCCAAGTACAGTGCTTTGCATGTAGAAGGCTCCTAATAAACATTGGTCTAATTGAGCTGAACAAAATTAATTGTGTTCTGCACAAATGAAAATCTAAATAACATTGAAGCATATTGGCCCATAGCACTTGTGCTGTATTCTTCAGAACACTGATTATGGCTACCCAATACCTCCTTCCTGTGATGCTAGAAGGAATGAGATAAGCTGAAGGACATTTTACTTCTAAGAGATTTTTGGAGTCCACTTCTGAAGCTGCTCTAGTATTGAGAGTGTTAACAAGAAAATATATGCAAGGCTTTCAACCTTCTTAGAAGACAGGTATGAGCAACATTCAATGTGGAATTAATTATTGATTACCTGTTGAAGTGAGGAATTGGAGAGCATGGATAACTGAAATTCATAGGTAATTTCAAAACAGCATTTATACTCCCATGGAGGGAAGAATCTACTAGAAGCCATCAATAGCCTCAGTTCCAAGGAACAAGTCACATCTCTGTGCACTACTGGGCCAGTGTTTAAAGGACTATATAGTCATATGTAGTCCTTACAATAAGCAACATAGAGTGATTACTGCTGCTTGCTCCCCCTACCCCCATATAAGGGGTAAACTTGGCTTCTGAAAGCCTCTTTTCTTTACATTTATTTTTAAACTCAATTAAACTTCTAAGACAATTTTAAAAATATTTCACACTTACTCTACTACAACTGGGAAAATCTCCTGCTTTGGTCAGGATAACCAGATGGCTACTGAATTCCCTCTGCTGTTCCTTTCATTATTGGGCTTTTCTGGAAGTAAGTAGGATTTTAAGAGGCATCAGAAGCATTCACTGAAACAGGGACAGGTGTATAAAAATTTATCACACAGATAAAAAAATACATAGTAAGAAAATAAATCAAGTAGTTAGTCCAACTCTATGGGGAAGATTGTGGGGAAGATAGAAAACAAAGAGATACCCATAAATCATCCATTCATTGATCAGTAGCTTCCAACTCCCTCTTAACTTGGCAGTTGAGGTCTTCTACAATCTGTTGCCATGCTGCTTCTCCAGACTTATCTCAAACAACTCCCTTTCTTGTTCTCTGTGCTTCAGCCAAACTGGACTATGCTTCATCCTCTGCTTTTATTCTGTTCTCTCTTCCTCCCATACCTTGGCTCATTTATATTGTTTCCTATGTTTAGAATGGAATCCCTTCCATCCACACATACACCTGCTGAAATCCCTCTGTTCCCATGCTTCTTCCCCATCCACCCACCCACATTGTTAAGAGAGGGTGTGGCTTAGACCATAATTTCATTGCTGTAGAGAGTTCATAGTGAAGAAATTCTCTCCAACAACTCAGAGTAGCAACTGCTTTAAAACTTATAATCTTAGAGTCGCCTGAGAAACTGAGTTCATGGATTCAGACAGTGAATCAGCCAGTAAACATTTATTAAGCACTTGGCACACACCAGGCTCTGTGCTAAATCTTGGGGAAGCAAAAGAAGGCAAATGTATTCTTCCAAGAAGCTAGCTATCTCCTGAAGCTCTCTGATGCCCTCCCCTCTCTGCTCATGGCTATCATCATCCTGTACAGGCTCTCATTAGCAAGACTTGGGCTTTGCAGTAGTCTTTTTTCAGACGTAAGGATAATTTTATGTGTCAAGCCCTTGTTGAAATTAAGCATCATTAATGGTTCCCAGAAGATGTAATAACCTAGCAGGTCTTCCCACACCACTCTAGTACATCCTTCATATAGATTCTAGTATAACATTCCTGTTGCATAGACTTAGTCATGTTACTTCTCCATACATATTCATTGGCTCTCTATTGCCTCCCAAGTAAAGTTCAAACTCTTTTAATTAGCATTCAAGATCCTCCACAAAAGTGTGTGTTACTTTATCTTTTCAATTTTATCTCACCCTACTCTCTACCACATAGTGCTTTGCTATCAGTTCATAGGGTAATCAGATTTATTTAGGGAGGTTCTGTTGCTTTTATTAATTCATTTGTTGGTTGCATTCAAATTCCCAGTTATCTCCCTCCCTCCCTCTACTAAAGAAGACATCATTTGACAAAAAAAATTTATGTATGTATGAACTGCCTTTCATGTTTTTATTTATTAATTCTTTCTCAAGAAGTGGACATTGATAAGTTATTCTTCAAGCATTATTTCTGTAGCTACATATAATGTTCTTTTGTATCTACTTGTTTAGCTTCTCATAATTTCATCTGGGTCTTTATACATTTTAAAAAATAATCTGTTCATCATTTCTTACTGCGCAGTAGTATTCCATCATAATCATATGTCATAATCATTTCCAAATTTGATGGAAACTCCCTCAATTTCCATTTCTTTGATATGACAAAGGGAACTGTTAGAAAAGTTTTAGCACATATAGGTTCTTTTTCTTTTTCCCTGATCACCTTGGGAAATAGACCCAAAAGTGATATTACTGAGTCTAATGGAGCTAGTACGATTTAGAGCTGGAAAGGAATTTAGAGCTTCCATTCTACTTCCCTCATTTTCCAAAGGAGAAAACTGATGGTAATAGTATGACTGAACTTCTCTTTACCCTCCCCCCAAATATACCTTTTATTCCCACTATTTGGAATGCTGTCCCTCCTGTCTCTTCACCTATCTTTTAAATTTTAATTTGAATATGACCTTCCCATGAAATCTTCCCTGATCTCCACAGTTTTTTGTTTTTCTAAAATTTCATTGAGCATTCTCTGCTGAGCTTTTCCAATGTGCTTGCTATATAATATTGTGACTCACCTTTCTACTCAGAGGAAGCCTAGCATAGTGGCTAGAGATCTAGCCTCAGAATGAGAAAGATTTGTCAAGTTCTGACAACTCCTGGCTATGTGACTCAGGGCAAATTATTTAATCTTTCAGTGCTCAAGCAGCTTTCTAAGACTTTAAGTTGCAGAGAGGGCATGGATATGCAGTGGTAGAATTTTCTTCATCCTATACAGATTCAATTCTCTCTTTTTTTTAATCCTTACCTTTTGTCTAAGTATCAGTTCCAAGAGAAAATACTGTCATGGGCTAGGCGATTGGGGCTAAGTGACTTCCTAGAGTCACCCAGCCAGGAAGTGTCTAAGATTAAATTTGAACCCACATCCCCCTGACTCTAGACCCAGCATTCTATCACTGTGCTACTTAGTGGGCCCTGGAATTACTTCCAAAGGTGGAGTTGTTTCCTTGCTAACCGGTGACATAAAGCGCTTCCCTTCTATCATAGAGCATAGTGCTACGGACACAGTAGAAGTTGAATAAGCATTTGTTAAACGGACCTGAACAACCTCCCAGACATTAAGTCATTGAAAATGTTCTTCCTTCCCTTGGCAGTTTGGCCATTTTGTCATCCAGTCTTAATTCTTTACTCTACAGTAAATTCAGAGCCACTGAGAGTCATGGGATCATTGATTTGAAGCCAGAAGGGACCTTAGAAGCAACCAATCCAAATGCTTCATTTTATAGGAAACAGAGACACATGGAGATTAAATAACTTATCCATGGTCATACAACTAATAAGTATTTATGGTGAGATTTGAACCCAGGTCTTCCTGACTCCAGGTCTAGTGCCCTTTCTACTATACTATGTCCCCAGATTGGGACTTTAAGGGAACCCTAGACAGCTTTAGCAAGGAGTAATAGAAGGTCATTCTCTATATCTGGGCTTTTTTTTCTTTTAAGTAAATGAGAACAGGGCATAACTGTGCTTGTAGTGACTACACCTAATCACTATCTGCCTCAGTTTCCCCAACTATAAAATGAGAATTCTAATAGCACCTATGTCACAGGTTTGTTGTTAGGATCAAATGAGATATTTGTAAAGCTCTTAGTACATTATCTAGTACATAGTAGGCACTTAATAAATGCTTGTTTCTCTCCCTTCCCTTCACTCCCATCAAACAGAAGATATATGGGACATAACTTTATTCCAGACCAAAACATGGCTGAACAACTTCTCGTGGTCAGAAAACATTACCATGAAAAAGAAAGAGATTTGCTGTAATGTCTTTGTAAAAGTCGAATTAATCTTCTGTAGGAGTTCTTGTTACTGTAACCTGTAGATTACAGAACATCTCTAGCCCCCTTCAATACAGCCTAGGAGTCAAGAGGCTTGTAGCCCACTCTGCCGCTTGCTAGTCCTGTAACCTTGGATGATGCACTGAACCTTTGGAACTTTTTCCTAATCTGTAAAATAAAAGGGTTGGACTAGATGACCTTTGAGGTTCCTTCTGTCTCTGGCATTCTCCAATTCTCTAATTCTTCCTGCCATACGTTATGAATGGCCCTCTAGTGGCTTTCTCAGAGATTCTCTGAACCTCAGAGTTCAGGGACAGGGCGGGACTTCTTTGTGCTCAAGTATGGATAAGAGATGTATCCCTCACCCCAAGTAAGAGATGGGGATGAGGGAGTGTCCCTCTCAAAGCAGCCATGCATAAACCCCTGAACTCCACATTTTAAGACCACTAGTAAATCGCATGTGCGTGTATCTCCTACAGTCTGTCAGCTCTAAATTAGTCAGTGTGATTACATTCTATCTAAATAGTCAAAATGCAGCTCAGTTCTTGCTTAATTTTTCTCTTCTCCATCTTCCCCTGCTTGCTTACTCTCCTCCCCCACCTTCTCTTCCTTTTTCTCTTTTCTCCTCCTCCTGATCTTCCTTCTCTTCTACCTGCTTAGGGAGATCACAAAGATAGCTCCTAATTACAATGTTTATAATTTCCAACTGGAAAACTGGCGCCAGGGCAAAGTCTGCTGTCCCTGCAGCCAGTCTCTTGAGACACACTCCTGGAAAATCTTCTCCTTGCATGATTCTGTACAGGGCATAGATAGACAATGGCTAATAGGTTGCCAGTCCTTCCTGGGCACCCACACATCATGGGGGAAGAGGGGTGCCAAGGCAAAATGCGGCTGCCACAACAAGGTAGCTAGGAACTGAGAAACCTAGAAGCAATCGCCCTTTTTTCAATATAGCTTATGGTGCTTTGACCAGGCTATTTTAAAATGTACCATATAGCATCTACCAGCCTGCACAATTCCTTTGTTGCTAGACAGTCTAATTTCCCCCCTTAATTTCACCTCATTGTTTTTAATTAGACCCCCTTGTAGCAGAGGAAAAAATCCCCCCCCCCTTGCTTTCTCCCTGCTCTCTGATTGATGGCTTAGAACTTTCATCCATTTAAGCCGCTCTCCACCCAGTCCTCATCCCCTGCCTCCCCTTCCCCCAACTCATTCCCTCCTTCAATTGCTTACTGAAACTGCTGTGGAGCCTCAAAAATATTTCATCCCCAGAGGAGCCAAGCCATTGGAATACTTTAACAGGGGAACCACTTCAAAAGCATCTGTTCCCACCCACTCCCTCCACCAGTCTGAGATGGCAGGAAGTGAGAATGTCTATGTCTATGGGCAGGAGACTGTGGAAGGATAAATCATCATGCCAGGGTGAGACCATTTCACTGCATAAAACAGGCAGTTAAAGGTGGGGACGGTTTAATCTGAGACAACAGGCTTTTTCCTCTGGCCCTCCAACCCCCAGTGGTAAATGTATTTCCACAGGGGCTGCAACAGCCCTCTCTTAAATGTCTGCAAATATCATGAAGGCACTCTTTGCTCATCTTCCTCTGGTGAAATAACCTATAGTGTGCAGAAAGGAAAAAAAAAAAACCTCTTCTCTCCCCCCAAGCCAATGCTTTTGATGCCTGCTCCACCCAGACAGTATATCCCATGTGCTGCTCCTTTGCTTCCTGCCACACTTCATTTCCCACTCTGTATTTTTCCCCCTGGTGTGGGAGATGAATAGCAGTGACTGCAGTAAAATGCAGACCTGTCTCTTGCAGTAACAGAGTCAGATTAGAAGGACGTGCCTTGTGTTCCTTTGTGTTTGTGGAGGGTGTGGATGGAGGTCTTTTTTCTAGAAAAGTGTGTGTTTTGGAGAAGGTAGGGACTAGAGGGGAAAAAGACTCTAGTATGTAAACATCTCATTGGGAAGATGACCCTGAGGGTATCACTCTGCAGCACCCTTTTCTTTCTCCTTCTATTAAATTCCACTGAGACAGAGATGCCAATCTCTGTGCCTGGTCAGAATTAAAACTAGAAAGCAAAATATAACATGCTCATATCTGCCTATTTATGACCTAAGAGAAGCAAGGGCCAGAGAGGGGGAGCATGAATACAGCCCTGGGCTTGGATTCAGCAAGCTCTAGCTTTGGGTCCTACCTTAGGCATTTATTTGTTATGTGACTCTAGGCAAGTCACTGAACCTATCTTTGCCTCAGTTCATCATCTGTAAAATGAAGAAGTTGGACTTGATGGCTTCTGAAGCTCTTTCCACTTCTAAACTGATGCTCCTTTAATCCTATGAAATAGCACTGACCCCTGGGAAAGGGGCTTCTGAGCTATAGACAATCTTCCAATGGTCCCTCTTCACAGAAATGTTGGGATCGTTGCAATAGAGAGTCAACAGGGCTTGGAAAACCTTCCTAATGAAGAATGGGACTACAGAGAGAGGGGTCCCATAGAGGTTACTGATACAAACTCCTAGGTAGGAGCTAAAGTTACCTTAGTGATAATGGCAATCTTTCATGTACCTGTGGGAGAAAGTCAGCCATTACTTGTGCCCCTATCACAATATAACTGTTGCTGCTCCAACCAACCCCTTATCCAATGCTGATCCCTTTTACCAGTTTTATGTCCTACCAAACTCAACTACATTCAATGCCCTCTTCCTATCCTAGTCTTTCCCATTTCAGAATCACTATATTATACAATCTCAGCACTGAAAGGGACCTCAGGGATCTTTTGGTCCAACTCAAACCAAAAATGAATCCCCTCTACCATATCCAATAAGTGATTATCTAATTTTTGCCTCTAGGGAAAGGTAACTAACTTACTTGGGAGGGAGGAAGGGAGGAAGGAAGGAAGGAAGGAAGGAAGGAAGGAAGGAAGGAAGGAAGGAAGGAAGGAAGGAAGGAAGGAAGGAAGGGAAGGAGGGAGAGAGAAATGAGACAGGGAGAAAGGAAGGGAGGAAATAATCATTTATAAATGCCTTCTATATGCCAGGCATTGTGCTAAGCATTTTACAAATATTTCATTTGATCCTGGGAGATAGCTACTATTGTTATTCTCATTTTACTATTGAAGAAATTGAGGCATATAAAGGTTAAATGACTTGTTCAGAGTCCTGATTCTAGACTCAGTCCTCCCTCCACTGGGTCACCTAGCTGAACTGAGTTGAATTGAATTAAAGAAAGGAATTGTTTGAGAGCCCCTTTGAGTTCAGGAAATACAAAGAAAGGAACAGTGGGGAGAGCACACAAACTCTTCAAAGTTAGCCTATCTTGACTTGGCCATGCTTTGTTCCTTGAGCAGTACAGCTATCAATCAACAGATCATTTAGTCTAGCAATTCTTCACTTTCCTGTGTGTCTTGGACCCCTTTGAAAGTGAAGCCCCTTGTATAGAGCACTTCGCAGAATGTCTTTTAATACATAAAATATGTAGAACTGCCAAAGAAACCAATTATAATACAGGTAAATATCAGAATTAGATTTTTTTTAATTTCATGAACCCCAGGTTAAGAATTATTAGTCTGACTTAGCCCATTCCTTTTACAGATGATGAAAATAATACCCAGAAGAATTAACTTATTTTTGTGACCAACTTCATTATTTTTTATTTTTTCTTAGATTTTTCTTTTCAGTCATAATTTTCATTCTGCCCTCCCTCCCTCCCTCCCTCATTGAGATCGTAAGAAAAAAATACCTATTATACATATATAGTTATGCAAAAAAAATTTAAACATTAGCCATGATCAGAGAAAAAAAAAAGAAAAATGAAAGAAGGAAAAAAGAAGTATATTTCAGCCTGCATTCTGAGCCCACCATTCTCTATGGGTTAAGGGACTTATCCAAGATCACATACCACAAACTATGTGACCTGGGACAAGAACCCAGGCCTCCTGACTTCAAGTCCAATAATTCTTCTGCTAAGTCTTGCTGCTCACCCTTATAAAGCCAGAAAAAATAATAGAGGAACTACAAAACATACATACACAATATTTTTCAGTGTTTGCTTCCTTTTTTAATATTTTGATTCACTATCATTCAATCAATAAATATTTATTAAGCACCTACTATGTCCCAGGCACTATGCTAAGCACTGATAATTTAAAAAGAACACCTCCACCAAAAACAAACAAAAAACACTCTGCTCCTCTAGTTTACAATATAATAAAGGAGATAATATGTAAACAAATGTATGCAGAACATGTTCTATACAGAATAAATAGAAAATGAATAAAAGAAAGGCACTAGAATTGAGAGTAAGGCTTCTTGTTTAAGGTGGAATTTTAGGTGGAACTTAAAGGAAGTCATCGCAATCAGCAGTCAGAGTGGAGGAGGGATAACATTTCAGACTTGGGATACAACAAGAGAAAATGCCCAAAGTAGAGAAATGGAGTGTCTGGTTTGTAGAACATAGAGGAGGCCAGTGTCACTGAATTGAAGAATAAGTTTCAGGGAATAAGGTGTAAGAAGACAGGAAATGTAGGAGGGGTTAGTTTATGAAGGGCTTTCAATACAAAACAGCATTTTGTATTTGCTCTTTTAGATACAATAGGGAGCCATTGGAATTGATTAAGCAGAAGGGTGATATGAATGGACTGGTGCTTTAGGAAAAGCACATTAGTGGCTAAATCAAGAACAACTTTGGAGTGGAGAGAGACAAGTCAGAAAGATTTGTCAACAGACTTTTGCAATAAATCGGTTGTGAGATGATGAGGGACTACACTAGAGTAGTAGCAGTGCCAGAATAGAGAATGGGGCATATTCAAGAGATGCTGCAAAGATGATATTGATAGGCCTTGACAATAGCTTGATTATGGGGAGTTAGTGGGTAAGAGAGAGTGAAGAGTCCAGGGACTACACAGATAGTATTGCTCTCTGGAGTACTAAGGAAGGTGGGAGAGAGGGGAAGGTTTAGGAAGAAAGGTGTTGAGTTCTATAGGGGACATATTGAGTTTAAGATGTCTACTAAGCATCTAGTTTGAGATGTCTAAAAGGCAGCTGGCGATGTGAAATTGTAGACCATTAGAGAGTTTAAGTTAGGATAGGTAGATCGGAGAAACATCAACAAATATATTGATATTCTTTTAAACACTCTAGGGCAGCTAGGTGGTGCAGTGGATAGAGTCAGCAAGACTCATCTTCTTGAATTCAAATCTGGCCTCAAACACCAGTTGTATGATCTCAGTCAAGACACTGAACCCTGTTTGCCTCCATTTCTTAATCTGTAAATCGATCTGGAGAAGAAAATGGCAAACTACTCCAGTATCTTTGCCAAGAAAATGCCAAATTAGGTCCCAAAGAGTCAGACATAACTGAAAAATGACTAAAAACCAAACACTCTAATCTATTAGCACTTTAACTTACTCATCACACACCTCAGCTATATCCAGAAATGGTCATACCCTTGATCTTCTATCACCAATAAATGTACCTCTTCCATGGTTATAAACTCTGAAATTCCCTTATTTGATCACAATCTGTTGTCATTTCACCTCTTCCTCTTCCTTGTAACTACCAAACCTGTCCTTATCCTCAATGGGACTTCCAGTTCCTTGACCCCTTAGTTCTTTCTTAGGCTATTATCACTTCTGCATTTAATATGCTTTCATCTTGACCCATAGTTGAACTGACCCTGCTATAATGACCTATAATGTCCTGTTCTCTCAAGTCCCTTATGCCCTTATCCCATTGATAATCAAGCTTTGCCATTGGCTCAGCCTTGGATCTCTCTCCCCATCTAGATACTATTCACATGCTGCTTAATAAAGATAGACAAAATCATAGTATGTGCTGCCTGGGTCTATTAGGATTTATGTTACATAACCTCAACGGAACTTTCACTGTGGCAAAGCAATCCTTTATACCTCTCTAATCAATTCACTATTCTAGTCGCCAGATTGACTTTTCCTTATCCTTTAACCTCTCCTCAAACTTCACATAGCTTCTCCATCACTCTCTCAACTGAGAACCTTGTCTCATATTCCACTGAAAAAAAATGGAGGCCATTCCCTGACTTCCTTCACGTCACAGGTAACGTCTACCTTCTCTAGGAAGGTTTTCCTGTTCCTTCTTAATTTCAGTGCCTTTATCCTGTTGGTTTTTTACAATTTTTCCTACTATAGTTTTTTTATATATAGTTGTTTGTATGTCTTCTCCTCCATTAGACTATGAACTTCTTGAAACCAGGGGCCGTCTTTCATCCATATTTTTATTCCCGGTACCTAGCACAGTACCTGGCATATGGTAGGTGCTTAATGTTTTTTACTTGACTTAATATGAACATAGAAACATGTTTGGGCAGAATAATCCTAGATTATAATCATTCCAGTGGGATAACAACTGGCATGAAAAGTGTCTCCAGTAGACTCTTCTGGATCACCTTGGGACCTGAATGTAGCCATGGACTCTTTTGATTGGCATGACCTTTCATTACCTGTTCTAGTCTCATTATGTTATTGTTTTTCCATACTCTATGGTCCAACCAAACCAATATTTGAACTCTTGTTCACATAGCACTCTCTCTCCCACTTCTGTGTCTTTGTACTAACTCTCTCCCATTTCAGGAATTCACTCCTTTCTCCTCTATGCCTCACAGAATCCTTGATTTCCTGCAAGTTGAAGCTTGATCATCACTTTTGACAGGAAACCTTTCATGATCCTCTCAACTATCAATGTCCTTCCTTCATTACCCTATCTCATCCTGGGCTCATGTCTTCCCTGGATTCTTTGAATCTCAGCTAAAGTACTACCTAGTGTAAAAAAAAACCTTAGGGAAGAAGGCTAAAGAATTAAAACTGAAGGCTTGAAAATAAGAGAGAAAGGAAACTGGAATTTGTCTGCTCTCCTCACTTTATAAACAGTTTTTAACAACTGGATTTGATGATAGTAGACAATAATTTGCTTCACAAATATAACTTCCTCTCTATGGTTTTCCTTTCTTCCCCCAACTCCAAATCTCCAACTCTTTCAATTCAATTCAAAGCATCATGTTACTTCTAGAGAATAATTTCTGACAATTTATATGACTTCAAAGACCTCAAAACCCTTCCTACACAGTTATTTATCTCTTTTCAGCCCTTTAACAATACTATGAAGTAGGTATTTCAGCTGATGTTAACCCATTTTACAGATGATAAAACTGAGACTTTCAGAGAGCAAGTGACTTGCTGTTGGTCATGGAGTTAAGAAGTGTCAAAGATAAAATTTGAACCCAGTCCTACCTGTATCTAAATCCAACACTTATTTTGCTTTGTTGAGAGAAGTAGTGGAGAAATTAGATGGTAGAGATTATCTAGAGTTGGAGATTAGCTCTAAAGGATCATTGGACAGTCAGGAAGATGAGGGAGCCAAGAATATAAGGTGGTACATGATTGAAATGGTTGACTAGAGGGTCCCCAGAAAGTGAAGGATGTAAAGGAAAGTCAGGACAGGGAGATAGACTGTGAGAAGATGGAAAAACTAAGATCCTGCCAGTTGAAGAACAAAATCAGCAGGAAAAAGAATGTGAGAAAGCTAAAAGGACAAGAGGCTATTAATGGAGGGAATTTCAGAGTTCAAATCTTGGAGGCTAAGCAGCTTTGAATTATAATATGATCCAGTCTAAGATTTCTTAACCTGGAATCTATGAAATTGAATATATATGTATATTTTAATGAATATATTCCAATATAAATTATTTTCTTTGTTATCCTATATATTTTATTTTATGCATTTAAAATTTTATTCTTGACTTCACTAGAGTGTCAAAGGTATTCAGGACAAGCAAAATGGAAATGGATATACAGGGAGGTGAGGAGGTTAAACCTTTGTGAAGATAGAGATTTAGCAAAAGTCACTAACATAAATATTTAAATCACCAAGGATGAAGATAAAAAAGACTTGGTTCTGAAATCATTGAAGAAATGAGAGAATCTTCTAAAAGTTATTATATGGGAGTGTCAAAGCTAAGACATAGTGTAGTAAACTTCTAAGGAGAGACTGGGAGATGGGGTGCAGCAAGGGAAAGTGAGAGGAGAGCTATGGGAAAAAGAAGTAGCCAACATGGCAGTAGGGGGGATGATAAGATCTCAGTAAAGTAAAAAACTAGGTTTAAAGTGACAGAAAAAAATGGAAGGAGTGCAGGAGGAAGACTTCTAGATGGAATAGGATTTTGTTGACAATAGAGCATCATTCTGGAGAGCAAGAAAAGAGGACTAGAGACTAGAGAGAAATAAAAAGCTATGAATGATTGGAATCAAAATATGAAATGTGAGAATGAGTAGCAGGGGAAAGGACTTTCATGTTCAAGAATGACAGGTATAATCAGAGTGTAGATTTAGAACAAGAAGAGCATCAGAGGCCAGATAGTCTAATCCATTTATTTCACAAATGAGGAAACCCAAGAGATTAAATGATTTGCCCAGTCACACAGGCAGTATTGAATTGGAATTGAAAAGAATTCACTTTGGGCCCGTTTTTTTTATTGTCTAGGGTGATTTTATTTTATTTTATTTTATTAACATTTAATAATATTTATTTTTTAGAAAAGTTAACATGGTTACATTATTCATGCTCTTACTTTCCCCTTCACCCCCTCCAGCTCTCCCCCCCCATTAGCTGATGTGCATTTCCATTGGTTTTAACATGTGTCATTGATCAAGACCTATTTCTAAATTGTTGATAGTTGCATTAGTGTGGTAGCTTCAAGTCTACATCCCCAGTCATGTCTGCGTCAACCCATGTGTTCAAACAGTTGCTTTTCTTCTGTGTTTCCACACCTGTAGTTCTTACTCTGAATGTGGGTAGCGTTCTTTTCCAGAAATCCCTCAGAATTGTCCTGGGTCATTGCATTACTGCTAGTACAGAAGTCCATTACATTCTATTTTACCACAGTGTATTGGTCTCTGTGTACAATGTTCTTCTGGCTCTGCTCCTTTCCCTCTGCATTAATTCCTGGAGGTCCTTCCAGTTCACATGGAATTCCTCCAGTTTATTATTCCTTTGAGCATAATAGTATTCCATCACCAGCGTATACCACAATTTGTTCAGCCATTCCCCAATTGAAGGGCATACCCTCATTTTCCAGTTTTTTGCCACCACAAAAAGCACGGTTATAAATATTTTTGTACAAGTCTGTTTATCTATGATCTCTTTGGGGTACAAACCCAACAATGGTATGGCTGGATCAAAGGGCAAGCATTCTTTTATAGTCCTTTGAGCATAGTTCCAAATTGCCATCCAGAATGGTTGGATCAGTTCACAACACCACCAGCAATGCATTAATGTACCAATTTGGCCATATTCCCTCCAACATTCATTACTCTCCCCTGCTATCATTTTAGCCAATCTGCTAGGTGTGAGATGATACCTCAGAGTTGTTTTGATTTGCATTTCTCTAATTATTAGAGATTTAGAACACTTTCTCATGTGCTTATTGATACTTTTGATTTCTTTATCTGAAAATTGCCTATTCATGTCCCTTGCCCATTTATTAATTGGGGAATGGCTTGATTTTTTTATACAATTGATTTAACTCCTTGTATATTTGAGTAATTAGACCCCTGTCAGAGTTTTTTGTTATAAAGATTTTTTCCCAATTTGTTGTTTCCCTTCTGATTTTGGCTGCATTATTTTTGTTTGTACAAAGACTTTGGGCCCTTTCTAACTTCAACTCCTTCAAACCCTGGTGATGCCTCTATCCCTTCAGCTACTCCATCTTATTGGTGAGTTCTTGCCCAGGACCATCACATAAGGAAATACCTAAGGCAGTGATGACAAACCTTTTAGAGACCATGTGCCATACCCCAACCCCCCAAGACTGCATGCTGTGCCCTGACCCCCCCACTGAACGCCAGGTTTGCTACTCCCCCCAACACAGTAAAGGGAAGAAGCACTAAGCACTCCCATTGAACTGCTGGGTTGAGAGGTGGGTAAAGTAAGGAATGTCCTCAGTTAGTGTATAGAAAGGAAGGGAAGTGGCCCAAGCACTCTGCTCCACTCCAGCTCTGTTGCCTCTGATTCACCCACCTTACCCCTCCTACACACTCCCATTGGCTGCTGGGAAGAGGAGTGGGGATGTGAAAAAATGTCATCAGGCCAGGGTGGAGAGGAGAGGAGAGCAGCTCTGCCTGAGTCCCTCTGCCTTTCTAGTAACAAACTCTGGTGGGGTTAGGGGGGCAGTGCATGTGCCCACAGAGAGAGCTCTGTGTACCATCTTTGCCACACATGCCATAGGTTTGTCATCACTGGCCTGGCCTAAGCTATTTATCCATCTACATTCTTTATTTTTCTGACTCTGCAAACTTTTCCATGACTCTGCAGACTTTTCCACCTTGTCTTCCAACTCCTTTTTGAGCTTCATCTTAGATGTTGTCTTCTCCTTTTAGACTGTAAGATCCTTGTGGGTAGAGATATATTGATTTTGTTTGCATTTATATTTCCAACGTTTACCATGGTACCTGACACATAGCCAATGCACCATAATTAATGTTGTGTGTAAGTAAATGGAGGACATATCTAATTTTATTGTGCTTTATTACACTTTGCATATTTTGCATTTTTTGCAATTTGAAGGTTAGTAGCAACTCTGTATCCAGCAAGTCTATCGGTGCTATTTTTCTAATACTATCTGCTCATATAATGGCTCTATGTTACATTTTTGTAATTCTTGAAATATACAAACCTTTCTATTATTATTATATCTATTATGGTGATCAGTGGTCAGTGATCTTTGATGCCATTATTGTAAGTGTTTTGAGGCACCATGAACCACACCCATATAAGATGGCAAATAATAAATGTTGTGTAGGAATTCTAACTGCTCCACCTACCTATGATTTCCTCTCTCTCTCTCTCTCTCTCTCTCTCTCTCTCTCTCTCTCTCTCTCTCTGTCTCCCTTCCTTCCTGCCTCCTCTGGCTTCTCTTCCCTAAGAGGCAATATTTAAATTATGCCAATTAATGGTTTACAATGGCCTCTGTTTCCAAATGAAAGGAAGAGTCAAATATTTCTCACTTTAAATCAAAACTCAGAAACGATTACTGTTAGAAAGGAAAATATATTGGAAGCTAAGAGAGACTGAAAGTTAGGCTACCACCCTGATCAGTCAGAAGCCATCTTAAGGCAAAACCCTACACCAGCAAAAAAGATTATAATTGGCTGAAAAGTCAGATGCTAGTTAGCATTTTTTAGCAATAAAGTATTTTTTAATTAAGGTAAGTACATGGTTTATCATATACAATACTATTGCACACTTGCTAGACCATAGTACACCATAAAAATAATTTTTATATAGGTACTGGGAAACCAAAAAATTCATGGGATTTGCTTTATTGTGATATTTGCTTTATTGTGGCAATCTGGAACCAAACCTTCAATATCTCCAAGATAGGCTTGTACAGATGCATATATGTATGTACTTATACATCTATCTATCTCAGAATCAACAATTTTTGGCACAATGTCTGGCAATTTGTTGGCCTTAATAAATACCTGTTAGATTGATTGATTAACTTTAAGTAGTGATAGAATTTCTGGCTGGAAACAGATGATACGCCACACACACACACACACACACACACACACACACACACATACATACACATACACCCAAATTGAGAATATTAATTAGCTACAACAAGATGCTGAAAGCTGAGAAAGAGCCAGCCAATCTGGGTAACAGAATCATCCCTAGGGGGAAGGACAGATCTTGGCCCAGCATTTCAGGGACCTACTCCCTTTCCACAGCAGATCCTAGATGACGGTTTAGGACATCCCAGGAAGCCAAAAAGAGCAGCTGTCACCTGGTGCTAAAAAATATTTGATCATCCTATCAGTCTCATTTTTGCTCCTTTTTCTACCCCACTATGTCAAGGAGGTATCTATTTGTCCTAGAGCAAATCAGTTGACTTTCCTTGGATTGACTTTCTTCATTTGCTCCCTCTGCAACCCCAAGCCCCTAGAATGGAAACTAGCAGGATATTGAGTCCCTTGACCTAAGCAGATGATAGTGGTTAACAAGGGATTTGTCCATAGCTTAAAACCAGGATTCTTTTCAAGAACCATGGAGTTAGCTAGGAAAAAGACATCCTGGAGGCTTCTAGCTTCTAAGCTTTACTTCTTAGGCAAAAAGGACCTGAATTCTCAATGACATCACAATCTAGGAGTCTCCTGGGAACAACATGAAAAACAATCATTATATCCTCATGTAGGAATTGAGTTGCAGAAGCAAGAAGGCTTATGTTTTGCTGTGGTATGCCTGAATATAGTAGGAGCTTAATAAATACTAATTGGATCAAATTATTATTTAAATTTATTTTCATACTATGAAACACAAGCAACTGATGAGGAATTCTTTAAAGGGAAGGACCTTATCATGGGACGATGGGGATGGAAGAGACAATCCAGGCCATTAAAGTCAACACCTCTCATTTTAGAACTGTGGAAACGGAGAACCAAGAAGGTAACTATGTGACTTTCCCAAAATCACACAGATAAAAACCATCAGAGCTGGAATGTGAATCTAGGTTTTTCTAACTCCAAAGTCATTGGGTTTTTTTGTTGTTTTTTTTTTCCACCACACCTGAAGACTTTCTCCTCTAAAACATGCAGCTGGCAATGAAGACCATAAGTCATCAGCAATCCCCTAACTCTGGACTACAAAGAAAGGACAGACTTTTAAGTCTGTCCTATACAGAAGCCTTTCCTTCATGGGAATGGCTGACCTAGCCTGAAATGGGACAGAGAGCAGCTGGGAAAGCCATGGAAATTCTTATTAAAGAAGCAGCTAATCTGATCAGAGGCTTCACTTAACAGGGGCTGACTGCATTTCCTCAGGGTTCTTGCTTGTCCCCAAGGAGGTGGGGGTGGCCCAGGATGCAGTCCTGAAATATAAGCACTTCCACTGAGGCATTTGTAAATTTGCAATTCAATTCAATAAGGAAAGGCAAGCCAGGCTGCTGGATGGAGGATGAAAGGGGAAGGGTCAGTAGGAGACACTGGGAGAGGGGGATGGGGGTAGGACATTAACCATGAAATGTTATTCTTTCCCACTCTGAAGAGGCATCTCTGGAGAGATGGGAGAGATCGCAGCTCCAATTTGATTACCAGAATGAGTGGAGCAGTGGCTCCCTGGTACTAATCCCATGTTCTTCTGCACTTACCAAACACCTCTGTGTGCCTTATGCCATTTTAGAAATAAACAAATTCAGTCAGGAGGGAAAGACTGGCTTACCAGGCAGAAACATTGCTACCATTAATCCATATTCATGAGTAGTATTTTTATTTTAATATCTATTTTGGTGGCAAAGTATAAAAATGCATATTGAAACTGCAGCCCTGTAACTCAGTTTATTTCTGTGAATATCAATCAATCAAACAAAAGCATTTATTAAGCACCTACCATAGGGCAGGCAATATGCTGGGTGTTGAGTGCTGGGTATACAAAGATTAAAAATATGTCTGTGCTCCATGAGCTTATATTATAGTCTATGTGGGGAAACAACACGATCCTGTGGTTTCAAGAGCATAGAGAATTCTCAGAGGAGAAAAATCCCTCTACCAAAACAGATACACACTTTCTCTGCTATTATAGTCTTGGGCAATTGCTCAAGAACACCAGCCAGTATGTGTCTAAATCCAGAAGCTGGATTTGATTCTGTTTTCCTGGTTCTATAATGGTCTTCTATCCACTATACCATGATGCATCTGTACATTTAGGTTGATCCAAAACATTTTTTAACTACTCTTAAGTTTTTGTTATTATTGAAGGTCAGCACCTTCTTATGATACAGAATTGCTTCAGAGATTAGAGACAGCTAGATGGCTCAGTGGATAGAGTTCTGGGTCTAGAGTCTGGAGGACTTGAGTTCAAATCTGGCCTCAGACAGTTACTAGCTGTATAACCCTAGGCAAATCATTTAACCTCTATATACCACTGGCATGGGCATCGTACCCCCCAAACCCAGGCAAACTGTAAGCAGGAAAATTCCCATGCTCCCTTCTGTCCTTGTGATTCCAAACCCAAGAACAACTGACAACTTCTATAAGACCCTGAGATTATTATCATCTTTGGATCATCCTTCAGATTGAGATAGATATAGAGATGCACCTCCAGGCTACAATTTGATATCATTGGGCTATATCTCAGGCATCCCCTTGTTCCCTAAACTATGGTCTTCAGACAGATCCTGGTCAGATGACCAAACCCCTTACCGAATGTCTAAGTGCTTACCACTCTAGAATCACTTCCACGCCATGCCACATCACGTCCCTACTGTTGTAAAAAGTATATAATCCCTAGAATTGATGGATTTGGAGAGCATCCCTCCAGGTTGTTCCACTCATGCTGTCTTGGAAAAAAATTCAACACCACTAATAAATCATTCTTTTTATTTTTAAGCTAAGTTTCCAAGTCTTGCATTCTTGCAAAAGGTATCCTTCCTGAACCCCAGGAGTTCACCTCTGTACCCCACATGACCACAATCCACAGGAGAAGGAAATGGCAGCCCATTCCAGTATCTTTACTGGCAAACCCCATGGACATAGACAGTATTGGCATGTTATGGTCCACTGGGTCATGAAGAATGAAACATAGCTGAATAACTGAACAGCAGCAACTGAGAGATTAAATAACTTTCCCAGATCACACAAACAGTAAGTGATCATGGCAGCATTTTAAGTCATATTTTCCTGATTCTATCTCAAAAAAGAAAAGAGGTCAAAACCTTCTCTCCACTTAGGCATCACTCAAGTTTAGGCCCTCATCACCTTTTGCATGGATTATAGTAATCATCTTCTAGGTGATTTCTCTCACTAAAATCTCTCCCTTCTCTAATCAGCCCTCCACATAAATCTCTTTCCACTATGCCTCACTGCCTCTCATATATCCAAAACATATATAAAGTAAGTACAAGTTGATTTCAGGTTTGTAGAGGCACTAAAAGATGGGAGATCAGTAAAGGCCTTCTGTAGGAAGTGGTGCTTGATAGGACAGAAGTCAGGGATTCACAGGGGTAGAAATGGGAAAGAAGTGGATTTTAAGGATGAAGTGAAGAAAGCAGGAGCATAAATTAGATGGCATGTGTAAGGTCTAGCCATGAAGTCAGTTTTGTTGGACCAAAGAGTACCTGAAGGCTAGTAATGGGCAATAAGTCTAGCCATTATTAATAAGTCTGAAAAGGAATGTTGCGAAGACTGTGATGGACCTTAAATACCAAAAGAAGTTTTTGTTTGATTTTAGATGGGGGTTTCTTAACCTATGGTCTTTGAATTTTTTTTAAACCTTTACTTCTACCTTAGAATAGAAACTAAGAATTGGTTTGAGGCTGAAGAACAGTAAGGGCTAGGCAACTGGTGTTAAATGGTTTGCCCAGTGTCATACTGATAGGAAGTGTAAGACCAAATTTGAACCCAGGACCTTCCATCTCTAGGCCTGGCTCTCAATCCATTGAGCCACTTAGCTCTCCTGGTCCTTGAGTTTTAAAAAATATAGTTAGATATCTGAATTTCTGTAGATATTGGTTTCCTATGTAATATTTCATGTTATTTTTTATGC
Source organism: Gracilinanus agilis (assembly GCF_016433145.1). Lineage (NCBI taxonomy): Eukaryota > Metazoa > Chordata > Mammalia > Didelphimorphia > Didelphidae > Gracilinanus > Gracilinanus agilis. Next base: position 351,449,566 of record NC_058132.1, read on the forward strand.
CTTTTAAAACATTATGCTGTGGGGCAGCTGGGTAGCTCAGTGGATTGAGAGTCAGGCCTAGAGACGGGAGGTCCTAGGTTCAAAATCCAGCCTCAGACATTTCCCAGCTGTGTGACCCTGGGCAAGTCACTTGACCCCCATTGCCCACCCTTACCACTCTTCCACCTAGGAGCTAATACACAGAAGTTAAGGGTTTAAAAAAAAACATTATGCTGAGAAGGATCTATCCAGTCTTCCCCATACTGCCAAAGTGGACCAAAAAAAAAAAAAAGATTAAGAAGCCCTAGATGAGAAGTAATAGAGAACTTACTGCCGAAAGGATGGTATGGCCAGAAAGCTTTGGCAATCATGTGGAGAACTGACTGGAGATGGGAGAGACTACTCAAAGTAACCTCTTAGGAGATCATTGCAATGGTGATCAGGATCTGAATGAAAGTAATGGCTGTGGGAGTGAAGAGAAAGATTTGACCTTTTTTTATTTTGAATTGGAATCAATAAGACTTATCAAATGGCCAATGATTAGTTTTCTTTTTTAGTGTGTAATAAAAAGTTCGAACAGGGCTGAAAAAGAATGCTTTTCTCTCTGACCTACAAATCCCAAGATGCTGGTAAATTCTCAAATCCTTGTCATAGACACATTATTCATTTTGGTTTTGATGTTTTGACTAAAAGTCCCCTTTCAATGCTTTTGTGGCTAGGCAGACTCTGTGTTCTGGAAGGCCATCCTAAAGGAGAATAATGTCTGGCTAGTCTTTCCAAGCTTGGCAATGTCCATCATTTGAGTATAGATCTAGCTAAGTATGGAGAGACCCATTCCCATACTGGCCCTGGGGTGCTAAGCTCTTAGCTTCAAAAATGCTTAAAAGCTATCCACAAGTTAGGAAGCCATAGGTGAGTGCAAAACCCAGTAAAACCATCTTGGCTGGAAGGCTAAACCAGGTCAAGAGTAACTAATAGGCTTCAAACCTGCCAGTAAGTTAGTGTTATGTCAACCCCAAACATGTGAAGACTTCCACTGGTAAAATGGGTAGATGAGAACAATTTACAGAGTATTTTACACAGTTTCACTGGAGGATGCTTTCATAATAACCCTGGAAAAGGCAGGTATTATTTTTATACTCAAAGTACAAAACAGAGAAGTTAAGTAATTTGCCTAGGTTCACAAAACTAAATAAATATCCTAGGCAAGATCTGAACTTGGGTTTTTCTGAGTCGAAGTCCAACACTCTATCCACCATATTACTTGGCTACCCCTTACATGCAACAGGTTCACATCTATGTACTGCAAGGTGACACTGAAAGTAAAATCTCAATATCTTGGACTGATGGTTCAAGGAGAGAAGAGGAGGAGAAAGAGGCAAGTAAGGAACATGAAAGGGAAGAAAAGATTAGTTTTGTAGAGAGTAATATTTTCTCCTTTTTCTAGGAGTTTGTTTTACAAATAACAGGCAAAGAAATGACCTCAAAAAAAAAAAGAAAGGTAGGGAAGGCTAGGCAAAAAGCATTTATACATTGCCTATTGTATGTCAGGCTCTGTGTCTTGCAGTTTTTGCAAATATTATCTCATTACATATTTGCTAATATCTCATTTGATTCTCAGAACAACCCTGCGTGATAGGTTCCATTATTGTCTACATTTTACAATTGAGGAAACTATGACAATCAGAAGTTGTGTCTTTCCCAGGGTCATACAATTAGTAAGAAACTAAGACTGGGATTTCAGCACAAGTCTTCCTGATTCCAGGTCTAGTGTTCTATCTACCAGGTCACCAGCTACCAAGGCTGGTAAGAGAGAAAGGAGTGAGAGGAAGGCAACGAATATTTATTGTTATTTCAGTTGTGCCTGACTCTTTCTGAAACCATTTGAGGTTTTCTTGGCAAAGATACTAGAGTTGTTTGCCATTTCCTTCTCCAGCTCATTTGAGAGATAAGGAAACTGAGACAAACAAGGTTAAGTGACATGCCCAGAGTCACACAACTAATACATGTCTGAGGCCAGATTTAAACTCAGGAAGATGAGTCTTCATGACTCCAGACCCAGCAATCTATCCACTGTGTCACTTAACTACCCTGACAGGTATTTATTAAGTGCTATGTGCCATATCTGCACTGTGCTAAGCACTTTACAAATGTGGTGTCATTTGAAGGGACTAGCATTCAAAGTCAAATTCAGAATTGATTCTCCTGAGGTTTCCCTTTACTAACTCTTCAAAGGGCATATCTTCCAGGGCTTTGGAAGAGGAAGATGAAGGTGGTCCTTTACCACCAGCCCATGCCTGTCCCACAAAGATTCAGATTTTCCCTCCACCAACTTCAATTCTTCTTCCTGAGCATAATCCCGTAAATTTCTTAAAAGTGTCAGGTACATAAGTGCTAATCATCCTTTGTTTCAAATAGGACCAATGACATTACTGGATGATGAATTGATTTGCATTTGAATTGGCTTTAAGTGAGGCAGATTTAGACCAAGTTGTCAGTCTTAATCTCTTCCAGAGTCACCAGAGCCCAGGGGATCAATAAAAGTGAGGACAAGTGGTGATGGCCTGGGATATAACAGATGACGTCAATGTCTTCAATGTCTGACCTAGCTCTAAGTACTTTAAAGGCATGCTTCAGCCACCTTCATGGCCTTTGCAATGAAATGTTCTCATTTGCCCATTTCTCCAGGGGAAATCTTTCCATGCTTGGGGTAGACATGTTCCTAACTCACCAATGAGTCTGAATCCTGTTGGTCACCCTCAAAATGATTTAACCTGCCTGCTAAGATGGCCTCTGTAAAGAATAAAATTAATATACAATAACTAAGTTTTATATTTTATAAAGTTTATTAATAATAACTAAAGTAAATAAAGCTAGCTAACCCAGCTCAGGTGGTGAGAGGAGAGAAGGCGTGGCTTATAGCAAACTTATAAATGATGCTTGAAAAGGCAAATGTGAGGATGCAGGGAAAGGAATGCTGGGAGATGAAAGGAATTCTGGAGAATGTAGTTCAAAAAGCACAAAATTTTTAACAATACACCTCCTAGGGTGATGTAGCTTCTTGAAGCTCCAGGTGAGAGGTAGACATGAATGAGTACCCTTGAGAAGGGCTGAGCAAGCCTTCACACCAGAGGTGGACTCTCTTAATACCTCATATATCCCACAGTAGATGGGTACACAGTAGATGGCATTTAATACATGCTTCTTGATTTGATCATAGATTTAGAGCTAGAAGGAACCTCAGAAGCCATTTAGTCCAGTTCCCCTGCCCATATGCTATAACTTTATAGAGAACTGAGACGCAGAATAATAAAGCAATTTTCCTAAGGAGCACATAGGTAAAAATTTTCAAGGTTATGATTTGAACCAGGCCTGGGACTTTCATGTCAATTAAAGAAAACAAATTTACAGGATACAAAAAAAGAACCTGAGGAGTTAAAGAACGCAAAAATGTTACCCTAAAGTATTCTTCATCTATCAGTGGTCATCACCATTTCCAACGGATGAATGGACTCTATTCCCATTTAACTAACCTTTAGGCCTGACACACTCACATGGTCAGCTGCCATGTTCCCTCTGAAAAAAAATCAGAAAATAGCAACAAAAAGCAGATCAAGAATTGGCCTGTGAGCACCATCTCTTTTCCTACATTTCATTTTTCTAAAAAAACATAGTTATTTCTTGGCAGAATCTGAGTGTTCATTCTATCTCTATCCATGTTCTTCATGGATACCTGAATGCAATAGATAACATGAGCTCATAATCTGTCTCCTCCAAGAAATAGCTGGCCAAGGGAAAAGGGAGAATGCCAATACTGTGAAACACATTGAAAGGAGCTGGATTTCAGTTTAGCTTAGCATGACAAATAAAATAAGGTTTCCTTAAGAGAGATAATTTATCCAGCTCCCTATTTGGTTGAGAATTAATTGAATATAACTTGATTATCTAGTTTTTAAGTTGAGAACTATCGCATTTTCTATACAAGGACTTGATCATTGATCTAGAGCTGCAAGGGACCTCAGAAAACTAATCCATTTCCATAATTTTACAGATGAGGAAACAGAGGCCCAAATAAGTTCTGACTTGTTCAAGGTTTCACACGTTATAGGTGGCAGGATTTGAACCTACACTCTTAATATCCACACCCAGTGGTCCTTCAACTATACCATGCTGCCCCGAAAAGAATCAACACTGGAGTCAATGGTCAATACCTTCTAACTCCTATAATTATGGACTTGGAGATATAGACTGTGTCTACTGCAGCTACTTGGCAGAGTGGATAGACTGGAAGACCTGAGTTCCGGTCCAGACTCATACACTTACCATTGTTGTTATTCAGTTCTTTCAATCATGTCTGACTCTTCATGGCCCCACTTGGGGATTACTTTTTTTTTTTAAGTTTTTATTTTTTAGAAAATTTACCATGGTTACATGGTTCATGTTCTTACTTTCCTCTTCACCCCCTCACAACCTCCCCCGTCCCCAAAGCCGATGCACATTTCAACTGATTTTAACATGTGTCATCAACCAAGACTTTTTTCCAAATTGTTGATAGTTGCATTGGTGTGGTAGATTCAAGTCTACATCCCCAATCATGACTGCCTCAACCCATGTGTTCCAGCAGTTGCTTTTCTTCTGTGTTTCCACTCCTATAGTTCTTCCTCTGAATGTGGGTAGTGTTCTTTTCCAGAAATACCTCAAAATTGTCCTGGGTCATTGCATTGTTGCTAGTACAGAAGTCCATTGCATTCTATTTTACCACAGTGTATTGGTCTCTGAGTACAATGTTCTTCTGGCTCTGCTCCTTTCACTTTGCATCAATTCCTGGAGGTCTTTCCATGGAATTCCTCCAGTTTATTATTCCTTTTAGCACAATAGTATTCCATCACCAGCAGATACCACAATTTCTTCAGCCATTCCCCAATTGAAGGGCATATGCTCGTTTTCCAGTTTTTAGCCACCACAAAAAGCGCGATTATGAATATTTTCATACGTCTGTTTATGATCTCTTTGGGGTACAAACCCAACAATGGTATGGCTGGATCAAAGGGCAGGCAATCTTTTATAACCCTTTGAGCATAGTTCCAAATTGCCATCCAGAATGGCTGGATCAGTTCACAACTCCACCAGCAATGCATCAATGTCCCAATTTTGCCACATCCCCTCCAGCATTCATTACTCTCCCCTTCTTTCATTTTAGCCAATCTGCTAGGTGTGAGGTGATACCTCAGAGTT